>NC_064774.1:19348573-19948573 GCF_011397635.1 Epinephelus fuscoguttatus
TAGACGACTGACAGGTAATTTAATTGATATTTAAAGTTGTTTATTAAAGTAAAAAAGGCAAACATTTGTTTTCTGCAGCTTCTCAAATGTGAGAATTTGCTGCTTTTCTCTGTTTTATATCACTGTTGGTTTAATATCTTTAGTTTTTGGAATTCCCTCAACCTTGCCAGGGCCTAGATCTCCCTGCTCATTCACATCATCCAATCAATTAATCAATCAGTTTATTTGTTACATAAAATCATAGCTGTTGCTCAAACTACAGATGCTCGAACTACTGATTGTACTTCCTAATTTTTGTATGCTCAGACACAAAGAGTATAGATCCTTTTAGGGCTGACGTCACAATGGCGTAATTTATTTGCTGGAGGCAAAACACGACTCTCCACCACAGGGCTGTAGGCTACATAGGAGTCTTAAAATGTCGTCTTGTTGTGTTATTGGGAGCCAGAACAGAAGGAGTCATGGCTCAAAACCTTTTATTGTTAACCATACCGCCCGTCAACAGAAACAAAAACAACTATTTTTAAATGTGATAAGAGGAAAGGACTGGACGGAGGCGATCATCAAAAATGCTCACATGTGCAGCGCACACTTCATATCAGCTTAGGGAAAAAGTATTAACTGTTGTAGGGATGAATAACGTTATGTGTATTAAGTGTTATCATGTCCACCTCATCAGAAACTGGGAAGGTATTAAGAGGAATATTGGATTTCTCTGTAATGCTAACTTTTTAGCGCATTAGCTAACATTTGCTTCAATAGCAAAACAAACTGGAAGAAACCATTCAAGTATCGATTTCCTTTGTAAGATTGGAGTCAACCACAAAGCTTCCTGTGACATCATCCATCCACTGAGTGAGAGCATACGGGTCGGCCAGTCTGGTCCTGTTGGTCAGGGTTTACTTATTCAAGTAACACTTGCGGTCCCGGAGAGTGAGTGACCTGACAAGGTGCGTTTGTAAATTCAGTCTGGTGCTCTACACTAAAATGAGTGTCCTGTTGATCAAAGAAACAGAGCGTTATCTAACAAATGGTTAAGTTAATCACACATTGCGGTGCTCTGGATAACCGAACAGTACATTCCAACAGCGCTCTGAATTTATGAATGGTCCAGTTTGTGCCAGCACTCAGAATGAATATTTCTGAAAGTACCACTCACGTCATCTTCCTCCACTGTGTAAAACAAACCAAGAGAACTTGCTAGCTAGGACTGGCTAATGTCTGTGGAGAATCGTTTTGCCTCCAGCTAAGCCCCGCCCACCAAAAAAGTCATACCGTTTCCTAACAGCAAAAGGATCTGTAGAGGTGGATCGAGAGAGAGAGACCCACCCCTCTTTGTCTCTCTCAGACTCAGACCAAACTGTAAACTCGGAAGTGCTGATCTAATTTAAACCAAGATTTTGTTACCGTGTTCTTGCCTAAAATATTTTCAGAAACATATTTTAGTGTCCTGTTCGGCTGTAATGTAAGAGTTTGTGAACAGGAAGTGGGCACCATACTGTTTACTGGTTTGTGAAAAATGGAGGCTGAAAAAAATTAGGTTAAACAGTAAAACTTAGCAGTGCCGATCAAATATAAACCAAAATCTGTTACTGTTATTCTATTAGTTGTAGCTTTTCTATCTGTTGAGCAAAAGCAAACACCACAGCACTTTTAGTCTTTTCTCAGCTTGTATAGCACCAATTTCAACTGCGTTGAAACCGTTCAGTTTTATGAAAAGACCATCTTTCCACCAGTGAAATACTTCTTTAAACTCTTTGATATTTTATACAATTATACATTTTTCTGTTTTATTTTCTCAGGATGATGCTGAGGGTCTGTACTGCCAGGAGCAGATCAACAGGTCAGACTTATTTACCTAAATATGAATTAAACTAATAAAGTAATATCCCGTAATAACTGTACCACAACTGCACTTTCAGGTCAATCTACTGGGCAGACGGTTACGTGCTGGTTTTCTCCATCACGGACCACAACAGCTACCGCACCATCCAGCCACTGTACCAACATGTCAGACGTATACACCCCTCTGGAAACATTCCTGTTATACTGGTCAGTGAGATGAGACATCCCGTTTGTAAAAGTACAACATGCTGTGATGTAATCTAGAACAGACAATAACACCTACTAACCCTAATCCTCATCCCAATCTAATCTATCCTGTAATCTGTAATCTGCTGCAGGTTGGCAACAAGAGCGACCTGCTCAGAGCCCGACAGGTGCCAGCAGACGAAGGCGAGACATTAGCAGCTTCACTAGGTGGGGCATCCTCATCATCCTCCTCCTCCTCCTCATTCTTCTTCTCTTGTTGTTTTGACCAAACTTAAAGACCACGATAATTTGTATTTTTCAAGTTAAATTCTTTATAAAATGAGATGCGTTTCAGGGCCCTAAAATTAGGTGTTTTGAGCACTAGTTGTCTGTCTTTACCTTACCTTCATTGAACTCCATGAGATTCCAATGGTTGCAGATGCTTTGTTTTCGTACAGAAACTGCGCTGCAAATGGAGCTCGGACAGAAGACAGAATTTCCCACAATAGCCAATTTGTAAAAGAACTCTGAATGCACCGCCTAATTATAACACACACATCTGTCTCCATGTAAACTATATCTTTCATGCTGCCTAATGAACAAGGAATGCCGAGTGTTATCTGGAAGATAAAACTGATCTGAGAACTGCTTCTTCTCACAGGAGGAGTTTACTTTGAGGCCTCGGCCAGAGAGAACCACGAGGGAGTCCACACTGCCTTTCTACATCTCTGTCAGGAGGTGGGACCTTTTGATGTTGTTGTCTATTTATTGGTTTGTTAATCTGCCAGTTAAGGACGAGAACGGGCAGTTGTAGCTTATTCGTTTTCTCATGAAGGCATTTATAGGCACATATCAGGATCTTATTCACTTTAAATCCAGGAAACTTTAATGGATTATAACTTCCTGTGGGAACCATGATTACAGGATATTTCCCACCAATGCCCAGAGTCACCAAAAGAATACAGAAATACCATGTATGTCTTTTGGTCAGACGGAGCTATACCAGCCCACATCGGTCTGTTCTGTATATTTGTTTTTCTGGTGGAGCATTACAGAGTTTTTGCCCAGAGGCTCATTACATCAGAGTGTGTTTAGGCTGTTTCCTTTTCTGGTGCTCAAGAGAGCAGATTCTTAAACCTAAGTTCTGTTGAATGTCGAACATCATTTAAGTGATTAGGCGCTTTGAAACTGCAGTCAATATGTTTTTATTAACAATAGAACAAGACTGTGCAGTCCCCCTCAGCTGTTTAGCATCTTTCAGCTCAACTCTGGTATCCAACTGCTGCAGGCAGCTGTTTGCAGCAAAAAAAAAGGTCTGATAAGCCAACTGTTACACGACCTCCTTAGCATCAAGCAGAAGACTCACAAAGCTGGTGAACAAACGAAGCATTTGGTGGCTAAAGAGCCGCATATTTCCCTCAGGAGATGGAGGAGACCAAAAACAGAGCAAAAAGGAGGGTTCAGAATTGGAGGTATATTCATCAGGTGCCCCAAAACATGACTTAATGTGACTGAAATTGTTGTCACTGGATGTGATGGATGTGTTGTCCAAAAATAACCCTACCCCAGGGTTTGAATCTCCCACCCTGGGTTTGAACCAGGAACCCTCTTGCTGTGGAGCATCAATGCTAACCACTGTGCCACCACAAAAAAACAACTACAGACATAAAATAGAAATACATTCAATTAAGACTAAAGTAGAAGCAAATATACAAAGACAGGTCTTATCAAGTGTGTGTTTGGCTGTTTGAGCAAAGTAAACTTGGTCCCAGGTCTGGCTTTATTTCAGCGAGTCACTGTGTCGTCTGTGTTTCAGGTAATCCGGGCACTGGGAGGAGGCAACGGGGAGAAACGAAGAGGAGGCCTCCACCTGGCCAGACCCAAATCTCCCAACATGCAGGAGCTGAAGAGGAGGTTCAGGCAGGTCCTCTCCTCCAAAGTCAAGTCCTCAACAACTCTCTGATCGTAGGATGAAACTAAAAACATCGAGATAAGAGAGCTTCCATGGACATAAAAAGATTCTGCTCCTTTGCTGATGGAAGGCTGAAGAAAAATGGAAGAGGCCTCGATATGGAGGACTTTAAAGTTTGGGAACTGAAGCTGTTCTGTGGTGATTGAAGCATTTTAACTTTGTCGTCTTCAGATGTCTAAAGACAAAGACTGAACGGAGGTTTCTGCAGGCTAAGCTCTTCTCTGCGTTTTGGACGGAGCTCATGGTCAACATGACCTCTACCCAGGATGCTGCTCAGAATTAACATGTCACAGACTGCAAAACAAACGGCTCGTGTTGTCACAAACTTGTTTACCACGAAGGCAGTGAGCGTGTTGGTCCACTGACTGGGTCACTGTAAACTAAGCCGTGTCTCAGTTTTCTTGAGGCTGAAAAATCACTCTTAATACATTGTGACAAAGGGAATTTAACACGTTTTACACCTGAGAAGACAATTTAAAGAAAAAACTGTTGTTTCTAATGTCCTGTCATATAACATGGAGTCTCATTTTACCCCCTCTTGTTACAGTTTCCTTTATTTTGATTTTAATTGGGATTTTTTTGCGACTAAACACTCAAAAGACTCATTTTTTTATTTGGTTCAAGATGAGAGTAATGCCAGATTTCAACTTTGCCAAAATCAAATAAATGAAATGCGAGTCTCCATCCTGTCTGTTGCAGACTTATTAAGATAGTAGTCAGAACAGAAACAGGAAATGACCCCGAAACGCAAGGTTCAAGGTTTTCACTGAGACAAAACGTCGGTATTTGACAGCCGGAAGGGAAGCCTCGCAAAACAAAGTGAGGACAAACTCTGATTTTTATGGAAGTCAATGGCTGCCAATAACAAAATATAATAATTTAATCAAATTTTATTTTGCATTTGTGAATAATGTATGACAAAATTCACAGTTAGAATTTAAAATCCAATTTTGAAAATACATAATTACTGCCAAAATAAAAATGTAAATGGAACTTGCATATTGATTACAAAATTTTATGTAAAATTTACATTTCATTTGCACTTTAAAGTTGCGTATAATATGTAGCCTAAACTTCAAATTGGCACTTAACTGCTGCACTTAAATTTAAATAATGTTCTTTTCAATCATTTATTGTGAAAATTAAAGTTTTTATTATGTCAGGATACCTTGTACCATCAGAACTTGATAAAGTTTTCTTCAGTATCAAAGTAATCCAGAGATAGCGATAGCTGTCTGGACATTGAATTTGCATTGCAAGCAGGAACTGCCAATAGCTAATTCAGCATACTTTTAAAGGTGCCAGCTTTTCAGAATATAACAAATATAGGCTAAAAAAACACAGATGTCAACATTTTTTTAAGTGCCCAATTTTGAAACCCTCTGTCATTATTAAACTCACCATAAAAAAGGCCATTTCCATTTTATTTTCATTCAAAATTCGCTTAAATATTTTTTAGACATTTTTTTTTACAGCATGAAATTAAAAATGTTATTTTAATTTTGGATTTTCATTTGTCACACAACATGCACACACACTATTCAGCAATTATTATATTGGCAGCCATAGACTTCTTTATTCAGCTGTTCATTGTGTTTTAACTGATGTTTTGACATTAATGTTTTGCAAGAGTTACAGGGGCTGCCATTAGGGTTAATTTTAAACCTCCAAATTCATCACCAGAATCTCCAAAACACGGTGTACTTATGAATCCATGTGTCTCATTTACGAGCCTAGATTGCCTGTAATTGTGACAACATAAACTTTTCCACTATAGCTCAGCCCGAACAATCCAAACTCAAGGTGTGAAAGCCCCATTAATGGCCCGTGGTCTGAGAAGTATTTCATTTCTGTTGTTTCTTTAGAGGAAGGTGTTAGTGTTCTGTGGAGTTCATGTTGCTCCTGAGGCCTTTTCTTTCTTAAGAGAAGGAATTTCTGGGCGAGTCACAGTTTCTTGGTACTAAGAGATGTTGCATTTGCTGTAAAGAAAGAAGTCCAGAGTTTAACTGTTGTGTTCAAGGGTCAAGATCCTAAACTGCGGATGGAATTGATAAAATAGAGTCGCTGCTATCTGTAAAGATTTGGGAATAGGTTCAAGTATGTAAAAGGAAGTTGGGAAGTGTGTTTGTGAGTGTGTGTTTTCCGCTGTTCTCATGACCCCTCCTCTTACTGACACACACAAAATTCCCAGTAAAGAGAAAATTCCACAACATCTGGAATTTCTTCCTCGGTCACTGAACTGCCACTCTAACCCTTTTTACACACACAAACACACACTTTAGAAATTGTCTTCTGACCCCAACTTGTGACCTTTTTTGCCCTTTGACCTTTAAAAGCAGCAGGGCTCCATCAAGAGTCTGGAAAAAAGCTGAGATAAGGCCACTTGTCTCGCTTGCTGCGTATCAAGGCAAAAATCCTGAGATGCCATTTGATGAATGCAAAGATAGAAGTGACGTGTGTGATAAACTTAGATTTTTTTCCCATAATTTTCAGTTACTTTAAGTCTAATTTTTCTCGTGTTTTCTTTTAAGACGTCAACTTTACTTCCCACACACACACACACACACACACACACACACACCATGTTGCTCTTTAAAGACCTCTTTCCTGTGTGCCACTGGATCAAGTGCTCCTACATTCTCAAATGAATAAGTGAGGATTTCCTCCCCTTTTTTCCCTCGAAGAAGCACAACACGGACATTAAATGTGAGTTTAATTTGATAAATGAGGAGTTAATGTGACATTTATGAGGCCAGATTTAGAAAATGGAGCCTCCACTAAGTGTTCCCTTTTTCGGTAAGGAGAAAAGGAGCTGAGGGGAACTTCTGGGTTCTATTTCGAGAATAAGAAAATCAAAATAACATTGACATTGTCAGTAAATGTCTGGTTTTGAAGTATGTCTATGTCATGTCATCTAGACATGACATGCTGTTGAGGCCAAGAACATCAAATCACGAGAAAGAAATACACAGCTCACGTCCATGCAGGGATTTAATTAAAGGCTTTTGGTTTTTACTATGGTAAATGTTTGACAAGAAGGTCAGAGCTCATAATGACATCAGATAGAGCACATGTGCTTATTCGTGCAAGTACTCGTGGGAAATGTGGTTCACAACTGTGGTTACAAAAGGCCGCATACAAAAGACACTTCACAGATAAAACACACCACAAAAACGAACCTAAATTACCAAATCCAGTCTGTAGTAGTGTGATAATTTGGGACCAGACTGCAAAACTGTGAAAGGTGCTGCTGGGATTTGATCACATATTTGCACTGGAAGTTCAAGTACTTAATGTTCTCTGATACCAGCTTGAGTTGGCAGATTGTTCTGCTTGTACAGAAATGTGAGCAGTACATCCAGGACAGTATTTCGGGCAGAGTTACAAATATTTTCAAATCACTGGAGTCCACGGAAACACGCACACCCACACACACACGTCAGTTAGCAAACCAGTAGCATATGGAAGTCATTCATTTTTCCAGGTAAGACATAGCACATACTGGACTTTCCACATGTGTCACAAGAGATGCGCCACATGTGATTTTTCCATCCCCATCCAAGTTCATATTCCAGTGCCTTTGCCCTCTTACATTGCTGCTTTAAATGGGCCTCATAGCATTTAGTAGTAAATATAAAGCCTTTACTGCAAGCTGTTAAAACACATTGCTTTATCAATGTAGAACTGCAGAGAAGAACATAAGGTGTGCATCAGTATCTGCCCCTGTGCTCACCTAATTTCTTGTGTCCCAAAAAGAAAATCATTCCAATACTGAAGAGTGCAAACAAGAAAGAAATTAAATTCCCCGAAGCCAACTTCTCTGACAGAGTCTGTTGACTCTGGACATGAACAGACTGCTTTCTTTAATTTTGTGGGCATAATTAAAACACCAGGATGTCCTCATTTTCAATCTAATAACAGCTACTTAAAGCTGGAATCCATTATTTGTTGGTGGTGCAAATATAATCTTGCGTCATCTGCATAGCTGAGTATACTTGTTTGTGCCTTAAAGAAGTATTTCACTGCTTCTGAAATTGGTGCTACATCATTAGAGAAAACAAAGAAAAAGGGCTGTGGCATTTGCTTTGTCTCAAGAGGTAGAACACCCACAACTACCAGAGTGCAACACCAATAAATGTTCCCAGTGATGGGTGACGTAATGTATGCTTGTCCATTTTGGCACAGAAAACAACATGGCAGCTGTAACAAACAATCTCATATTATAGTTAAAACAGTCAGCTAAAATATGTTTCTGGAAACATTTTAGGAAAGAAATAGGCAACACAGTAACGTAATCTTAGTTTTACCATTTGATCCGAGTTTGACAGAGATCAAGAGAGGGGCGGCTCTTTCCCACACTTCGCTTCTATACTCTTTAGCCCCTTTTACACTGCCAGATTTCCTGCGAATGTTGGGCTGTTTTGCCGGCAAGCTGTGAGCGCTTAGACACACAGAGCCGGATTGGCGAATTGATCCAAGGTGCCCAATTTTCTGCTTTGTAGGGTAGACATATTGGCGGAACCCTTTTAGTTTAAAAAGAGCAAGGCAGCCTTCTGCAACAGGAGGGGCTGTTGAAGACTTGTGGGAGGAGCTGTTGATGACGCCACACGTGCGACCCACTGGCGGTGGATAAACAGGAAACAGTTGATGGCAGGAATTAGCGAGCAGCTAGTAGCAAGAGGGAAACACAAACCTGACAGACACTGTAAAGATGAGCAACTGGGGAGACAAGGAATTGTGCGCCCTCCTTGCCCTCACAAACGAAGAGGCTATTAACCGGGAGATGACAGGAACGGTTATACTGCCAATGCTGAAAAAAAGACTGATTGGGCTTTCCTGCAAATTTGCACAATTCCTATCTAAACAGGGCTTTTGTGTCTGTGGTGTCAGGCACACAGAAATGAAGAAGTCTGTAGTTTGAGCAACAGCCTTAAAGCCAGCGAAAAGAGCTGAGAGATGAGCAGGGAGATCTGGGTGCTGGTTAGATGAAGCAAAGTGTACTGCTGTTCATTTGCACACACTACCAACATTGTTGTGATACAGAGCTGGTTGAAAACAGGCAAACTATCCCTTTAAGGGGTTATGGCAACATGCACCCGCTTAAAAATTCTATACATATCAAACCCACATGTCAAAACAGCAACTGTACTACATGAAGACAGCAAGATCTCTGATTGGTCAGCTTGGGCTGTTTGTGTTTTCCTACAATTTCCTGATGCTGGTAGAGATTGTTGACAGTAAAGACAAGGTTAAGTAAGCTTAAGAAAAGCTTGCTTAATGTTATCTTCTACTTTTCAGAAACACATATCTTGCAAGCAATGATCTAGGTAGCTTGGACGATTGTACATGCATAAAAACAGCTTTTCTAGGCTCTCAAGTAAAGTTTTATATTTATTATACCGTCATGGTTTAAAATCTCATAATGAAAAGAGTAATAACTGACCTTGCCTGCAGGCTGAGGAGTCCTTTCAACAGTTATTCAGACATCTCTTCTATAGTGGTGGTCTATGGGAAAACAGTCAGTGTGCTTTAGTCAGTTTTCTTTCCATGTAAAAGTAGACACAATCTAAACATGGTAAATGCTAACATGCTAAAAAAGGTAATGGACTAGCATAGATGAAGTCAGCTTTTCAAAGGCAAAACACCCCAAGCAACCAAATACAAACATGTGGGTGTTCTGGTGACCACTATGGGAAAGCACTTTATCAACAACAGCAGTGTGGAGGACATAAGCCAGCTGTGTGTGTGTGTGTGTGTGTGTGTGTGTGTGTGTGTGTGTGTGTGTGTGTGTGTGTGTGTGATGCCTTATTCTGTTATCTCTAGGAGGCGGCAGGAAGTTAACGTCCCATTTGGGATGAAGTCAGGACCCCAGACCTAAGAAGATCTAAGACTTATGAAAGTAAAACAAAATATTAAAAGTGAAAGAGAAGAGAGAGTGGATCATTATGTAAACCCCCTCTCTAGTAAGGGGTTGAAAGAAGCAGGGGGGGGGAGGAGAGACAGAAGATAGCGGGTGTTGAAGGGAGACAAAGTCAGACAGATAAAAATGAGACAGAAGATTATCAGCTTGTTTGTGCAGACATTAAACAAATGAACATGTCATCTTTCAGCAACGCTTTCAACACGAGATGCTAAATGAATGACATATAAATGCTGCTGTGAAAGGCCAACACTGCTTTTTGATGATAAAAATCAAGAGCATTAATGCTTAATTATTGTTATCTGCAAAGAAAACTAGGGTTTTTGAAATAATATTTTTAGGCTGGTGACATTCTCAGAGCTGCAGACTCAAAAAATGCATTGATATTTACATTCGAATGTTTGGGGGGCAGGGAGCATTTTCCAAGCCTTATTAGACAGTGTAAACCATTATGTGGTTGCCAACAGGTTTACTGAAAAAAAAAATAGTGTAACTGAAAAGAAAACAACAACAACAACATAATCAAAAATATGTAGGTTTAATTATTACAAATAGCCAAATAAAAGGTGTGACATTTATTGCTTTAACCCTAATCACTTTAAGCTACATATTTGGGTATTAATACACCCTTTTGGGTTACACAAACATCACTGAACGTCAACCAATAAACATTTCTCACTTACAAAACTAACAATAGCAACACCTTGAGCCAAACAATGAGACATAAATAGTGAAAAAAAACACTCATCAGCATTACATACCAACAGTGACAAAGATGTGCACAGATGCTGCTGATTTACACCGATTTCCATGGCATGTGCACCCACTTCCTGGTTATACTTCAGACAGGAAGTCAAAGGTTATTTCCTGTGGTGCTTAAAGGAGCCACTAGGTGGCATTAGTCCTTTTAGAGCACTTAGACTTACTTAACGCTTTACAATGACAGGCAGGCCTTGTAAAGACTCACAGTTTGAATATTCGATTTTGGGCGAGAGACTTCCAACTGGCTTGAATTAGAATATCAAGACTTGTGACTTGACCCGAAAGACTTAAAAAAAAACTAAGTATCTCATGTGGTGCCCCCACTGTCAGGAAGTTATTCTCAACGCCTTCCAATACGCATATGACAGGTACAAAATTCATTCATGTGACTGGTTTCTGATCTGATATCTGTGATTTTAGTTTGGTTAGGTTAGGTTTAGGCACAAAAACTCATCATTGACAAAATGTTCTCAACTAAGGGTCCATTTAGTCAATGTTCTGGAGCTTTCAATTATATCACAATCGTCTTCAGCAAATGTTGTCATTGAATGTTTTTTAGAACTTTAAGGACATTGCCTGATATGGCCAGACTAAATTGCAACTGCAAGATAGTCTGGAACCTCACAGTTCATTTTCAATTTCCAAAAGGTGCTATCAACAGCCATAGACCGATGTGCCTCTGGATGCAATTGAATAGAACTACAACCAATCAGAGCAATAGAAAGGTGACGTAGCACTGAGCAACAGACAAATGTAAACAGACTATAGCACGCGGAGATAAGCCGTGATGGTGTAAGATCACAACTTACCCTCATACAATGTTTTATATGATATCTAACAAATTAGCACCCCATGAATGGCATCATCACGTTACATACTTAAGATAAAATTACATACTAATGTTAAGTTACTTAGGTTTAAGCAAGTACAGTTACATAGGTAGGTTTAGATAAAGAAACATGGTTTTGCATCGTCACGTTAGGTACGTAACATAAAGTTATGTAGGTTAGGTTTAGGAAAAGAAACATGGTGAAGACGTACCTTCAAATAACTTTACTTGGTTTCACACAGGACACAAACACTGATCTCCTGGGGGAACATCCTGTTTTGTTTGATGCATCCTCCAGCCCAACCTGCCTCATGTGGACTTTCACTCTATTTCCTTCTTTACTACAATCAACACACTGGTCACAGTGCTCCCTAGGTTGTCAGTCATCATCTGAAACACACCACATATTAGATAAAGGGTTGTTATTGGCGTGACCTGGGCCAGGTTGTCTGGAAATCTGTCTGAACAGGAGGGAGAACAGAGGCATCTGTCAAAGCACATAAAACATGAGCTCGCAGATGTGTCTGGTTCCCAGGCTAATAAGGACAGGAAATTGAGGTTCAAAGTTATTTTTTTAGTCTATGTGTTCTGGGGGCTTTGGTTGTATTACATTATCTTTATCAGTTGATGTAAGTGGAATATCCATTTTTCAGTTTTAATCAAAAGCCAACATAATGCCACTTTGGTCTTTGCCACAAGGGTCCTTTTTAGATAAATGTAAATAAGGGTCATAAATGACCAATGCTGTTGTTTTTCTGATAAGGACAGTGTTCTTGAAAACCTCACTAGACACTTCAAACATAACCAACATAATTTAATCTTGTATCTGTATATGAACCAATTAGGTGAAACTGATCTGGAGCAGCAACCAATCATTGGAACCACTGAATATCTTAAGAATCCAGCATCTTTATTTTTGCCTTCTGACCTCCTCCTTTCATTTCTGGCTTAATGGATGGAAGTATAGAGTTAATGCATAAACAATGTCTGAGGTCTGTTGTCTCTATTTTTGTCTCCGCAGCTCCCAGTGGGCAACCCATTTAACCCCCCATTTCCCCTCTCCCTCCCTGCTCGCCTGTTTTTCCTCACTCTTCCCCTCCTCGTACAATATTTCTTGGGACTCAGCAAGGCATTCAAACCGAGGGTTTTCCAGACCAACAGGGCTGTCCATGGGCACCTCCAACAACAGCTCCAGCTTCTCCACACTTATTATCATACCTTGTTAAAGGGTTTTGACATGGTCACAATCCAATTTCTCATTATATACGTATTTATCAACAGTTTATTTTGAACCATGTCTTGCTCTCTCCACTCTTCATCCTTCATCTTGGCTTGCATCATGTTTTCAAGTTAAGCTAATGGGTTATTAAAATGCTCTGATTCATCATCACAAAATTCTGTGTTGTTACAACTAGCTGGAACACTTTCAGTACAAGCAACTCTGGTTTTTCTTTCTTGAATGCAACTTGGAAGACAATTTACTGACAAACCACATGAAATATAACCATCATAACCACTTAAATCTCAGAAATATTTTAATATTTCACCAGATTTTTTTTTAAAGTTTTGCTTCCATAACTCATGTAATCATTGTATTTTAGTATACACCAATCAGCCACAACATTGAAACCACTGACAGGTGAAGTGAATACTATGGATCATCTCCCTACAGTACAATGTTCTGCTGCGCACTCATGGGTCCTGGCATTCAAGTGAATTCAACTTGGCATGCACCACCCACCCAAACAACGTTGCAGAGCAATTACCATCCATCATCGCTATGGCACTCCCCCATGGCACTATGCCCCCCCTTCAGGACAGTGCACCATGCCACACCACAAGAACTTCTCAGGAAGTGAATTTGCAAATCCTGGAATAACAAAAGTACAGCCAGCCCTACTCTGCCTTATTGTGCCTCCGATGGGCTTACCCTGACGTTCTCATTCTAACCCTAGCCAGTCCCACTCCTCTTGCCTAAACTTACTGAATCCAACCAACGAAGGCAATGATTACTTCCCAGTCATAGAGAAAATAGGGTGGGTCGTTCCTTTGCTATACAAGATTCGCAAACTCTCAGGAATGTCCTAAGGAAAAAATAAGGAGCTTGAGGTGTTGACATGACCTCCAAATTCCAAAGGTATTGTGTCCATGCCTCGACAGATCAAAGTCAAATCCGATCCACGGTGGGGCCTCTGACCGGTGGAGCCATGGACACAGTACCTTTGGGGGTGTCCAGATCCTTTGAGTCCTATGGGTTGTGAGGTGGGGTACCAGCACATCCCAAAGATGCTTCACCAGATTGGGATCTGGGGAATTTGGAGGACACGTCGACACCTTGAGCTCTTTAACATGTTCTTCAGGCCATTGTGGAGCAGTTTTTGTGGTGTGTCATGATGCACTGTCCTAGTGGGGGGTCACTGCAATTGGAAAGTGACATGGGCATGAGCCTGTGTCGGCTACTTGATGTGCAATGGTGTTTTGGTGGGTGGTGAATGTTAAGTAGCATCCACATGAATGCCAGGACCCAAGGTTTCCCAGCAGAACCCTGCACTGTAACAAAATGGTCAATGTTATCATTTGAAGCCAATCAGCGTATGTATTTATAATGTTAAGTGTATGATATGTCAGTGCTTTCCCTCTGTGTTGTCCATAAAAGAAAATGTTGAATGTTTCCGTGCAGCTCTAACCACGGAGTGAGATTAGAGAAAACTTTTAGGGATCTTCCAGTTGCCATAACAAACAAACAGCAACCACAGCAACATTGTGGGTATGCTAGTCAGCCACTTATGCTAGCTGCCTCCTGGACACTATGTGATGTAGTGATTCAGCTTCATAAGCCAAAAGAAAAGTCAACCATCACCAAATAGGAGGGGGAAAAAATCTGAAACATGTATGCATCCTTGTTTCTAAGAAAGAGACACAAAAGCTATGTTAATTCTTGAGCTAGTCTGGGAGTTTACCACTAATAAATTGTGGTTTTCTAGAGGTGATATGAAAACACATCAACATGCCTTTATATATCTTTCTGTCTCTCCACGACAAACAGGCAGATGGGAGGCAGAAAGGAGTTCGAGGATGAGTCATGCTTACTGATTTATCAACATTACAAACACATCCTACCAGAAAGAGAAAATTCTGAGAGAGGCTGACTCGAAGGGTCACTTTCCTTGACTTTGTGTATTGTGTGTGTGTGTGTGTGTGTGTGTGTGTGTGGTTGCTTCTGGGTGGCAGGGTCAGTTTCATTCTCCTTTTTACTCTTATTTTTCATTCATGTCACTCTGCTTTTCTGCATTTCTGACTTTTCATCGTTCCTCCTTTCATGTGTGGTCAAATTACAGACCACATCAGATAAGGACGATCTGCAGACTGACTGAGGTTGGGGCCGGCAAAGGAAAAGAAAGGCAATGAATGAATATTTCAGCACCAGTCAATGTGGAATTGATTGCTATTAAATACAGTAATACGTGTAAATGACAAACTAAATAATGAATTGTGTCCCAGAGCTCATTTTACTGGACTGTAATTCCCAAACTGGTCTTTTTTAAGTGTTTACTACAGATTACTGCATCATTAAATTAAAATTGGTTGTCCCACGCAAACTAGTTCTTGCATGGAGATTAGGCCCACCAGTCATTCACACTTCAGTAACTCGTAACAAGAACTGTTGAGATTGGAGCAAACAAATAGAGGTACGCCAAGAATATGAATGACCTGGGGCGTTGGTAGCGTAGTGGATAGTGCCGGCACCCCATGTACAGAGGCGATGTCTCGCTGCAGCGGTCGCAGGTTCAACTCCGGCTTGCAACCCTTTGCTGCATGTCAACCCCCACTCTCTCTCTCTCTCTCTCTCTCTCACCCCATTTCAGTCTGTCCTGTCCATTAAAGGCAAAAAGCCCCCAAAAAAATAATAATAATATGAATGACCAAACATTTGACCGAAGTGTTGTTTAAACATGCATTAATACCCAAATGCAGCCTATATTTTTGGTCCCTCGGGAGCACTGCAACATTCAGGCTACATATTATCTAAGAGCCTGCCAATTTACACATTCAACAGACAAGCAACAACAATCATTCGGAGTGGTGTTTCTGAATGTGAGCCCAATGGTCATTCTTCTTTTAGCTCTGTTTTTGGTCTCCACCAGCTCCTATGAAAAGCAGCTAAATACGCTCTATATGTTCACCAGCTAGTCGCTAAATGTATTTGTCTGTGTGTGATTTATCCTGGCTTCATTATGAGCAGAGGAAATCTCTGTACATCGCTAGGCTAATTTATACAATGTAAAATGCCATAGGCTTGTGCTAATAACGTTAGCATGTTGTATTTGTGGGGATGCTGTTAGTTATAATGAATTTGATTTGTGTACTTGTGTTTGAAATTGTCTCTACTAAGCCATGTTTAATGTGTTTTTGGGTGTATTTTGAATCAACTGGACTTTACAACACTTCACAGAACCCCACCGCCGACTAGTGTTTTGGAGGTGTAACTGCAGAGTGATACAGACACACCAATGCCATGTGCGTAGCCTACAACATAGGCTCTGCATAGAGGTGACGCACAAATATAAATCTACCTTTAGAGTGGATTTTTCTTTTTGCATGGAAAGAGGACTTTGGATTTTGTAACCCAACATTATCATGGGTCATTTTTAATATCCAATTAAAAAGACTGTATTTTGTCATCTAGGTTTACGGTCGCCAGTCCCCTTAAAACTGTTGGTTTACTTTCAATATGGCCAGCAGAGGGAGCCTATTTGTATTCAGCTGCTGTCGCCACTAAAGGAATGTGAGAACCAGTTCTGTCCTGTTTGAGGCCCCTCCAGCCACTCCACCTCTGAACACGACGGTGCCGGTCAGTCTTGAGAATGAGGGGCCCCTCCATCAGTGACCGCTAAGTGGGCGTTTCATAAAGATAAGTGCCATTCAGGAAAGAAGGAGCTCACAATCAATTCAAAGAGTTGCTTATGGCAGAGACTGTCAACGCCTGGATATAAGGAGACCATTTGGATGTGTACAGTAACCTGTGGTTGAACTCCTGCTGCAGAAATGAACTCTGGGATAGACAGAAAAACCTCTAAAGCTTCCTTTGATGTAGCAAAGAATGAAATACCAAAAATTATAAATAGTTGGAAACCTTTAAAAATACATTTTTTTTACCTATATATTTTCATGTTGATGTTACAGCTTCTAGTTTCATGATGCAAACATCAAGCAAAGTGGTCATAGACATTTAAGGTCCCTACAATGATCATGGTTCCCAGCCCTTTCGGCTCCTTTAAAACCAATGTCTGAATACATGTACTATCATACTTTTTAGTATGCGAGACAAAATATGTCCCAATACAAGGTATGTCAAATGCAGTATGCCAAAAATACCAATATGTCCTTTTACAGTATGCAAGCCAGCATGCTTTTCTGGCTATTCTCATCAACAGTCCTCTGTGTGATTTGTGTGTGTAATTAATACAGCTGTTTATGATTTATAAAGGGAAAACAAACAAGAGTTTTGTGATGCTATCATGCTGACCTTTATTTGAGAAAATAGTTTAAGAACCACTGAATTAATACATATCCATGCGACAGATGTATGAGCAAAAGGGTTTAATTCAAGGCACATTGTTATAATGAAGTAATATGTCCAAATTGTATGCATACTTCATGCAACAGTACATACTTTTGTAAGGGCAGCTGCAGTACATTTAAGTAAAATGACATTTAATTATGCAGTTTGGAACCCAGCAAATGTCTACTCACAATAAATACCTATACCAAACAAAAAGAAGTAGTTAAGGGATTTTTAGAGGCCTGAAACTAGAGTAACGCCATTCCTGTTGTGTTAATTGTCTAGTTGTTTTTAGCATAAAATGCTAATGATTTTATAATTACATTTCTGTTTGTAACTCAGAGGGCCGAATTCACAAAGAATGAACTGCGGCCGCTGATAGCACCTTGAACTGCACTTCATTTGCACCCGCAGTTTGCTCCGTCTTAACGTCCTATTCACAAAGGATATTGCGCTAATGATATAACAGCGCAAACATGCCCACAAAGTTTGGCAGCTGAGTGCAGTTTGCCCCTGATTGCAATTAGCCACATGGCAAAGTATAAATGCTGGCTTTGCTCCAAGAAACACCGTGGCAGAACAATGGCAGACTTTGTTTGGCAAAGTACTGAATACTGTATACCCTCATGTAGTGATGTCTGCTGGTGAGTCAGTCTAACAGTGTCGGATGGGTTGAGGCTGTGGATTTGACCAAGTTTGACCACTTTATCACTATTCCCTTTCACTTGTAGCTGTTTTTTTCGTTATCTTTTGAATTTAATATGAATTATGGAACCATTTTTGTTCACGTTTGTTTCCCCCGTTTCGTGAAATCAATTATTGAAAGTTGCTTTTGAAGTGCGTGACAGAAGTACGTTTTGAGAACGCCGCAGACTGTCACCTGTTCAACGCATCAATATCTTCGGATGCCATTAAAGTAATAATGATTACAATAATAATGTCAAAACATTATTTACAGACTGATTTAACAGATGATCACTGCTGCCACAGTCACTGGAAAGTCTGGGCGAGATGCTTCCCCAGAGGAGCGCCCAGTTTGCACCAGCTTTCTAAAGACATTATTTGCTACACTCAAACTGCATGTGGCTATTAGCACTGGTGTTACTGAATTAGATGTTGTTTAGCAATGAGGCTCATTTGCATAGAAAGGGGCAATTTTTCCGCCAAATATATCCATATTACCTCATTTAAATACCTGCAAATAACACCGGAGCACCAAGACGCAAGCTGCTTGGCAGCGCAGTTAGTGGAGCATTTCACCCTCTGCACGTGCTTTGTGAATTAGACGGTATCTGTTTGCTCCATTTTTACCGGTTTAGCGGCCGCAAAAGCCACGCAATCCTTTTGTGAATTCGGCCCAGAGTTGTTTCTGTCTACCTTGGCCAGAAACATTTGAATTGGTTGGAACTTTACTTTTTGCACCTACATAACCTACAATGCAAATTGGTCGCTGACAGTTTGGTTGGCAGTTCAGGTGAGCAGCTAATGTAGTCTCGAGTTGCTAGTCTGCAGCAAAAATGAGGCGCGAGCTACAGGTGTGTGCTTTATGACTCCCCACCAGCAGAGTTTTTTAAAACTAGAACTCCCCTTCTGTTCCTGACTTAAGACACTGAATAATGGCCAGAAAAGAAAAAAAATGCAGAACATCATGATGACCTTCTGCCCTTCTGGATATAAAATGTCATCACTAAATCGTTTTATCCTTTCAGACTGTTCACTGTTTGTGAAATTTGTCATAATTAGCATGCATGAATTTGAGTTGAGTCCAAGTGGATGTTTGTGCCAAATCTGAAAAAAATCAGTTATGGTGTTCTTGAGATATTGCTTTTACGAGAACAGAACGGACAACTTGACAAACATACTGCCTCTGCCAAAGGCTATCGCAGGCACAGAGGAATAATAAAAGACTTAAAGGGCCAGTGTGTAATATTTGGCATGGTTTATTGTCAATCTGAATCTGAATCTGAATATTCTACCCATTAATATGTTTATACAAGTGTATAATCGCTATAAAATAAAATTCGTTTGGTTTTCGTAGCCTTATAATTATGCTTTTATATATATATATATATAGCAAGGGCCTTGCTTTAGAGAGGTTGCCATCTTGCGCCGCCATGTATGTACGGCAGACCGAGCAGACAATCCAGCCAGCCAGAGAACGCGTTTCGCGTGTATAAATGAACCAACGAAGACAGCGGAAGGAAGGAAGAAGGAGGAGGAAACAGCAGAGAGTGTTAGTAGTTCGTCGATAGAGAGTAGTGAAAAGTTTTTTTAGTTTTAAAGTTTGCGAATGGACCACACTTACCACGCAACAGGAGAGAATGAACCTGAACTGTCATCTGCGAGGAAAAGAAGACACAACTTCACTCCTTGTGATGCACTCTCTGCCATGCTTTTCCTCCTGATGATATATCTCCCCAGCGATGGTAGCAGTAGCACCGAATCCCATTCTGTGCATTCAGCCTCTCTTCTCGCCCGCTCAGCATCAAACACATGGAGTTCCTCATCTGTATGCTCCGGCTCAAACAGGTATGGCTCTGGGTCTGTGTCCGCTACAAGAAACTCTTCAAAATCGCGTTCAAAGTCGTCCATTGCAGCTACTATAGTCCGGAGATATTGCTAGGCTAAATGAACAGCTGAGCTCTGTTTACCAGCTACGCTGTCAGTCAGTGTGCGGGCTGGAGATTGGTGGAGCAGAGAGGGGTCCCCACTCGGTATGGTAAACGAGTATGTGTGTATGAAGTGTGTCTGTTACGCTAGAAGAGTCAGAGTTTGGGACGGAGTCTTTTACACCCTGGAGTGTTACCGGAGTTTTTGGAGTGCTCAAATAAACAGGCCTTTTTCCCGAACGCTCCTCTGGTCTCCTGCTCATGAGTGATTCATTACAATATCGTAAAATGGCTTAGATTTCTAAATAAACATTCACCTCGTCGCTAGATAGACCTACTCCTGAAAAACTTGTGCGCAAGACTTTTTGTCCCTACGAGGCCACCGTCATTTACCCGACGGGAGGGGTGAGCGAGTGAGCCCTGCAATCTAGAATTTGACCACTGATGTCACTGTTTTCAACCCATTTTACACACTGGCCCTTTAATACAACTTCATTCATATAAGACAAGCAGCAACTTCTGGGGCTGAAAAATAAGACAATCGTAGGAGTGCCAAAAACTGCAGTTCCTCAAACAACCACTTGGGGCTAGCTCCAAAAGCAAGTCAGTCCCCATAGATCTCCATGTTCCAGTGCCCACCTTTACAGCAGAAATAAACATGTTCACAGCCTGGTACAAAAATGGTTTTGGTCTCATGACAACTGTACAGGTGGAGTCATTTCTACTGCTTACTCCTCTACAGCTCCACTCTCTCATCTAGATATGGTCGATTCTGGCCCCCAAAAAATCAAGATGGCAACAGCCAAAATGCTAAACTCAAAGCTTCAAAATAGGAGTCACAAACTAATGGGTGACATCTCAGTGGCTATGTTAATTTGTTTAAAACAGTCTTTTGATGGAGTAGTACCTGTATACAGACCTTGATGTGTTATATCAGATTCCCTCCTGAGCTTTGAGCCACATCTCATGGCCTTCATCAGCAATTTATTTCTTACTCATGTCACACTGAGACAACTGAACCATCTTCATTAGTTTTCTGAAATATTTAATTTCATTTGTGCTATCAAACATTTTCTCTCACAAAAAATAGTTTTGAAAAATACAGTATCAATGTTGTAAATTGTTATAACGCAGCATGTACTTAGAGTAAATGTGTACTGCAACATTAATGGAGTCAGAGGGTTCATCTGGCAGGTCAGGACTTTACATCTGGACTGATTTGTCTCGGTCATGACATAATGTTGGTGGAGTCGAGTTACAACTTTATTTTCCAAAAATCATCCAGTTGCCTTTGGCCTCACCTCTAGTGACATGAGACACACAAAAGCAGATTATTCTCATTTAGATGCTGAGAGAAAATACACACTATGATGCCTTTACTTTTCCTGATCTTGTGTAAACCTCACTTTTGTTTTTGACATTGAATTTTAAAATGCTTGAATTGTGACAACAGAGTAAACCCCAAAGGAGAGGGTGAGTCTGTTCAAATAAAAACAGTGACGTTTACCCTGCTGAAATGTGCACTTTGTTCTGTCACATTGCACAACACTTTGTAACTTTTTACTGAGTGGGACTCATTGAGAACTGAGGAGAGAAATATTTGCCTTATAACTGGATATAAGTAGAAATTTTCCTCAAGAAAACTCCACACACACAACAGTTTTCTGCACAGGAGACTGACCTGAGAGGCTAGACTGTGTTTCTGTATCATGCTGCCCTCTAGCTTTCAGAGACACACTGTGCTGTGTGTTTAAGGAGTAAACATGGACAGTATGAATGAGAAAAGAATAGTGAGATGCAGAGTTCAAACTGGGGGTTTCATTAGCAGGAAAATGTTGCATTTGACACTTAGATATATGTTTATTTTCACAGGATGTAGGTGAACTTTATCAGAGAGGAGGAACTTAAAGATACAAAAGTTAAAATAAGAACAAGAGAAAGAAAAAGGACTGTGTTGGTTTATTTAGACATTAAAACAAGTTATTAAAATATGAGCAAGAAAATAGATTTTTTTTTCCTTTAAGTCCTACTTTTTTTATTGCTTTTAAATTCTTATCCCACTCCCTGTACCACTACCAGTGTTTTGTAACATTAAAAACGTTCTACATAATGTTCATGTACCTGACATGAACAAGCATCACAACAGTTCCGTATTTTTATACACGGATGTTGGGTAAAATTTTAAAAAATCTGATTAACTGGGGAATGAAACACTCAGAAAAGAAAACACACAGTAATTCACAGAGCCTGTTTCACCGATACATATATATTATACTTATTAAATTTGAGTTTTTTTAGGCTGTGTCTCTTGGATGCCTGCTTCTTATGGTCTGGGATCTGGTTGCTACCTTTTTATAAAGCCACAACCTCACCTGAGTGAAGTTTTAGACCAACATATTACTTCTAATAATAATCATTAATATTATAATAATTATAAACATACTGATCATAATTTTCACTTCACCTCAGTCGGTGCAGCTTACAGCTACAGAGGTCCTGATTGGATTTGATATAATCTGACAGGACAGGTCACACACTTGTTCTAGGTCATCTCACACATGTACGAGCCGAGACAAACCAACTACTGAGTTATATGTCTGTATCCTGTATATATGAAGCAGTGATACTCACTCGGTTCCTCATGGACAACTTTTCTGCCTTTTGGATGTAAACAAAAGAGGAAGTGATGAAAGGATCTGGGGCTGGGGCATTTTGGTGGAGAAGATTCGCCTCGGGGAGAAGCAAGACCTGTCCGTCTCATCGATGCGTGGTAGGAGTCCTTTAAAGAAAATATTTGTATATGAGGAGTATGAAATAACATGTATGAGCAAGAGAATACAGAACAAGTACATCAAAATGTCAACAATCAGGTTGAGTGAGTTTTTCGAAGTAATTTAAAAGATGATACTCTAGTTAGTAGCATCTGTTTTCTGTATCTGACATGACAGAAGTAGCAGACATGAAAACAAATATTGCTTTAGACAATTAAACATGTGCACCCTGCATATTTACACATATTTTTCATTGAAGAAAACCACACTCATTCAAGCTCCTTAATCGTCCTAAAAAGTTGCTGTAGATCTAGATAGTATTTTCAATATACATGACATGCAGATTCACCAAAAAACCAACAAAGCCAACTTGAATTTGTCTTCTCTCAGAGACATGAGGATTACAACACAGTACAGGTATGAGAGTAATAATAACCCTGACTGAGCCAGGTACAATGTCTCAAGTCTGAAGACACTAAATCGGCTCTTGCAAGACTTTGGTTTCCATTGAAATGACTTTTAAAGCCATATCAAACATTCGTCAATCTTATCCTCCAATTTATGTCTGGAACATGTTTGTCTTTGTCCTTTCATGAGAAACTATATATATCACAGTACAGAGGACAGGATGCTGTCTGAGAAAAGGAGTTATCTCTTCTTCTTCATGGCCTACCAAAACTCTTTCCAAATTGATTTTTATTCCTGACCCAACAAATTATGTGCACATTGCTGAATTTGTGCAGAAAGTGTCATAAGTAGAGAGATCGCGTATCTAGGGATGCCCTCATAATCTACTCTGCTTAAGTGTCCTTGAGCATCACATTCCTTCTCTATCAGCAACAAGGAAAGACAAACCCACACAGGCATCAAAATTTCCCTCCAAACCAGAGCTTGATATGATTCAGCATCAACCAGTCCAAGATTTATAACAGATTATACGATACTAACTACATCCAAAATAAATTCACTTTTACTTTTCTCTGAATCCATGGTTGTTCCAGGGAAGCAGCACCTTCAGACCGTCATCCTCCAGGTCCTTGTGAGCCCTGGAGGTCTTGAGCCTTGAGATGCTTTCACAGCGACGTGCCTTCATCTTCTTCTTACCTCAAACATGGAAGCAGACACCAGGCAGAGCTCCTGACGTCCACTCATCCTCCATTCCTCCTCCTCCTCCTTGTCTTCACATCTCTCCTGTCAATGATTTCTCTGCATCCCAACTGTCTCCTGTTCCCACCTCCCCAGTTTTATCCCACCTCTCTCCTCTGCTTCCTCCATCCCTCCATGGCCTCCTGAGGTTCCTCCTGGTCCTCCTGGCCTCCTTCTGTTTACTGCCCTGCCCAGCACAGGCAGCATGGTTTCGTGTCGGGGTGGTGGGGCCGTGGGGGTGCGATCCTCTCTTTGCCAAGGCCCTCCCAAGTGTGGCAGCACAACTTGCCGTCAACCGTATCAACAAGGACCCGGCACTGGCCTACGCTACAACGTTCGACTACTCTGTGCTGCAGGTGCGATGTGACAGTGATCTCAGCCCCATCAGTCTGAAAATATTGTGACTGATTGGTACACTGATTGATTTATGGATTAATTGTCTCCTTTCAGGAGCCATGTGAGACATCACGGGCCCTGGAGACGTTCATTGGTTTCCACACAAAGGCCTCGGGATACATTGGACCAGCCAACCCCGGCTACTGTGATGCTGCATCAATGCTGAGCAAAGGCTGGAACAAAGTAGGTTGTGTTTCTCACATTAGAAATGCTCTGTCTTTATCAAATGTGACATGTCCATTTTTACCTTTACTCTTTTCCTCTAGGCATTGTTTTCTTGGAGCTGTGTTGGCTATGAGCTAGACGACGTTCGGAGCCACCCCACCTTTGCACGCTCCATGCCGAGGCCCACCTGGGTGCTGCTCAGCATCATAAACTACTTCAGGTGGGCCCATGTTGGCATCATCTCTTCCTCAGACGACGTCTGGGTTGAGACGGCCACCAAGGTTTGAATATTTTCTCTTATAACAGCTATTGGTTTTTTGTAGCAGCCTAGATGTTGATGAATCCAATAAGAAATGGAGGGGAAAAGTATCTGCCTCTGACCCGTACAGGTGGCTGATTCCTTGAGGAGTCATGGTCTGCCCGTCAGACTGATCAGTTTTATGGAGAACACGCCTCACGGCATCAGACGAACTCTGCACAAGCTACGCAAGATGAGGGAAATACGAAGTGAGTTCTTGATCAGTCATCTTAGTTCTTGAGTATTAAAATCTTTAAATCTGCAGCTCAGTATTACGTCTTGTCCTAGTTGTGATCCTCTGTATGCACTCGGCTCTGATCGGCGGTGGAGTCCAGAAGCAGCTCTTGGAGACGGCCTACGACATGCAGCTGATCGACGGCTCCCTGGTCTTTGTGCCCTATGACACCTTCCTCTACAGCCTGCCCTACCGCAACGTCACCTACCCAGCTCTGAAGAGGAACAGCAAACTGCTGCGGGCCTACGACGCCGTGTTAACCGTCACCATCAACTCACCCCAGATGTCCTTCTACGAAGCCTACAGTGAAGCCATGGAGAGGGGGGAGGTGGCCAAGACGCTGAAGCCTCACCAGGTGATGCAGGGGGCTGTACAGATTGGAGAGGAGGGCTCATGTGCACTGTTGAGATGCCCTTGAACAAGGCAGTTTAATCTGACTGTGTGTCCCGCAGGTGTCTCCACTCTTTGGCACCATCTACAACTCCATCCTCGTCATGGCTCACGCAGTTTATCGTGTTCGGGAAGCTCGGGAGTGGATGTCTGGGGGAAACCTGGCAAGACACACCCGCAACCTGGACCTCCAGGTACCAAGAGGATCATGGAGAAGACACAGTATCTAAGATATACAGGAATATACAGTAAATGAACCTGTAAAATTGAATTTATATTCAGTAGAAAAGTGTTTATTGTCACAGTTTAAAACGTCTAAAACAGGTACAAGGAAGTTTTGTGAATATTAAAACCAGTATATTAACATATGAAAGTTATATAGGACTGGACATTTTAAATAGAACATATTTTTAACTTGTATAAATACAGTTTATGAGGAAAACATATTAATTACTGCACGATAAGGGCTCCAAATCTTATTGAAGTAGAGGATATTTTTATATATATATATATATATATATATATATATGATATATTTTCAATGTATCAGTATAGTAGTAGTATAGTAGTATATAAAAATACATACATAAATACAAGTTACATAACATAGGTGTCAGTGTTGAAAAAATATTCCAAAAGTATTTTAGCATTTTTTTATATATTAAATAATTCAATTTATTCATTCAATTCAATTAGTAATTCAACGATTGACAAGAAACTGTATATAGCCTGAACAAAGACATTTCGGTTTTAACTGTTAGACTATATAGACTATATAGTTGAAGAATCACCCTTTGCCCTTTGACTGTACTCCAATTTTTACCATCCAGACTCAACACTTTAGGTTCCCTGGCCTGATGAAATGACAAAAGAACATAATACAAAACAGCTTTTACAGATACATATCTTACTCACGTTGCAGGGCTTCAGCCACCCCATCAAAACCAACGGCTCTGGAGCAGCTCTGCTGGAGTACCTCATACTTGACACTGACGGACTCTCCTGGGAGCTGAAGCCAACATACAGGTATCTGAGGACTGACGTTAGACAGATTAAATATTTAATGAGGTAGATGAAGTAAAGGAAAATCAGACCAGGCTGATGATGATGTCGATAAACTTAACTTAAACACAGTAATGTGGGGAAAAGGTATAAAAGCATAAATAGAGTTCTGCAGTTTCAGTGCAAAGACTTTTGATAGAAATACCAACATTTTTCAGGTTGTGGTTTGGGTTGCATTATATTCTAAAGCTTGCTTATAGTCAGAGAATGGAGTGCCATCTCACATGCTATTTTTGCATTAGTAACTTTATCATACTGATTAATGACAGCATCAATATGGAGACCGGCATGGTGCGTTTCCTGGGTCGAGAAATCCACTTCCCTCGTGGCTACAAACCAAGGAAGGACTCCTCCTGCTGGTTTACTCCTGGAGTCATCTGCTCAGGGGGTAAGGAACCCATACACATAAAAATATATACAGTGTACTTCCATGTGTGCATATGCTGGATGTTTAGGTTTGTTAATTTATGACTTTTTTTATCAGTTAATTATTTTTGTGTTAATCTTTTTTTTCTTCCATTTTTTTGTATTTACTTTATTTTGACCATCATGTGGGTGGTTCTTGTTCGGGTTGTTTTGTAAAGAATAAGTCGCTCCCGTGTTTCATTTTATAACGTTCACCTTCCTTAAAACTAAGAGCAATAACTATATCTTTAAAGCCACAGTAACAAAAAAGCCTTCCCTTTAAATGTTTTCCATCAAAACTCAGAAAATGTTTTCTTGTTTCAGGTGTGGATCTGTTCTCCACCATCAGCATGTTCCTCGGCACTATGTTTGCCTCTGTTTTTGCAGTGGCACTTATTTACTGCATCAGGTACAAAGTCAACAGGAAGTTATGTTGGTCTGAAAGCTCCAGAAAATAATTACAACAAAATAAAATTAATTATGTCTAGGTAGAAAAACGTTTTAAGAACACGTGACCATTTGTGGTTGTTTGCAGTATAGAATAAAGTCAGGTTTTGTTTTACGTACAACTGTTAGTTACTGATGATTTCATAACAGTCTATCCTGCTGTCTCTTGTTGCCTAGGCGACGCATCCATCAGATCCAACTGCTTAAGGGTCCAAACAAGATCTTGCTGACTCTGGCTGATGTCACATTTATCAACCCGTCACTTAGCAACAAGGTTGTACTCATTATAAAAGTAAAACTATGTAAGAGAAAGTTGTTTTACATGTTGATTTATTAATTTCAATTAAATACATCAACATTTCTTGCACATTTAAATGTGAAGATTGTGTGTTACTGTGACAGTGGTGGAAAGAAACTAAGTACATTTACTTGAGTATTCTTACTTGTGAGGTACTTTCTTGAGTATTTCCATTTTCTGTGAATTGTTATACTTCTACATCTCAGAGGGAAATATTGTACTTGTTGTTCCACTACATTTATTTGATAAATTTAGTTATAGATTCAGATTATGAATAAAAAACATCATCAACAAAGAAAATACGATTTATTATCATACATTAAGCTAGACAGCAGTGTATAAAGTAGTTAAACTTAGCCCCACCTTTACCAGCCAGAACATAATGCTGTGAAAACGGCCATTTTGTATGACCAGGACCTTATATTTATACTTTGTTGGTACATATACTTTAGTAAAATTTTGATTGCCGAGTATTTCCACACCGTGATACTGCTACTGCAAATTACAAATACTGAGGCTGCCTGTAACACTAGTTCAAAACTAGAAAACTGATCTTCCATCCTGACTTTGACTCCTCTACAGAAGCTGAGTCTGGATGACAGCAGGACAAGTGGCATGAGGAGCGTGTCAGAAATCACGTCGCCAGTTTCCACCCAATCCCCGGCCACCCACGAGAACACCAACGTCGTCATTTTCGAGGCGAGACAGTCTAAGACGATTTAACATGTACAGTTAAACAACACCACCCCTTACGTCCTTTCTAAACTGTGACGACCCAGTAGCCAAAAAGTCATGTCTTTGTTTCTCATTAGCTTCAAATATGGATGTATTGCATGAGCTCCCTTTCATAATAACCAAGACTATTTGACAAAGAAAGGATTTTAATGGATAAAGTTGCAGTCGATTTATGATAGACATACAGTACATGTAGAATTTGGGTTGCAAAATGTGCCACCTAAGTTTTTAACCTACCATAACAATCTTCTAAAATTAGTATCTACCGTAAACCTCCACTATAAACCTTTGGGAAGATTTCGTCAAGCTTAATCCTTCAATTTAAGGATAAACATAAGTGGCGGCATCAGTTCAGTTCAGTAGTGTACAGTACCTGATACCTGGTGTTTCTCTCCCCCAGGGTGACTGGGCGTGGCTGAAGAGACTTCCCGATGGGTCGTTCAGCAGCATCAACCCCAAAACCAGCCAAGTGTTTGAACTGGTACGTGACAAGTAAAGGAACAAGTCATGAACAACACAGCTCATGACAGAAAACAGCATCATTAAGTGCTTTGGTTTTTGGCCGCAGATGAAGGACATGCGTCATGAGAATGTGAACCCTTTCCTGGGCTTCTTTCACGACTGCGGCGTGTTCGCCATCGTGACTGAGTTCTGCTCCAGAGGAAGTTTGGAGGACCTGTTGCTGAATGAGGAGGTCAAACTTGACTGGATGTTCAAGTCGTCGCTGCTACTGGATTTAATTAAGGTCAGTATGGAGGAAGGGCGGGACGGGAGCAGATAACACAAGAGGGGGTGGTCGTGGCATGTGATATTTTTAGGGCAAGATTGGTTTGTTTAAGGCCCCGTTTATACCTGGTATTAATGTAGGTCTTCAGTTATCCAATCACTGGTGGACAGCTCTAGTCTGTCTGTTCACACCTGGCATTAGAACGTGTCTCCACATGCATCTCGAGTGACCACTTGTGATCAGATCTCACCTCCCGTCTTTATATGCAAATAAACACAAACATCATTTCCATTTACAAAGACCAAATGCATTGTTGTTTTTCACTGGTGATATAAAAAAGACAAAGAGGAAGAAGAAATGTACTTCTCATGAAGAGGAAGAAGCCTGCAAAGACCTTGGCACGCAGGCAAAATCAAAAGCTACGGACGAGATCTATTCCTTGGCGTGTTCCAAATCGCCCAAGATGTTTGACACACTCATAATATTCCTCTATCACTTTCGCACTTTAAAAAGGTTGCCACTGAGTATACTTCTGCCTATGCATGGACGTCAGTTGAGTAGGCGTTCCCTCAATGTGGCCCAGGACACATTAGTGTACAGACTGTTGAAAGAATGTGGCACTATGCGGACCAGATTACCTCCAAATGTCGAGCAGATCTGAAGACACATTGGGGCAACCTGGACTTACTCCAAAGTCATTGAAATCCAGCTCTTGGGCAATGACTAGCGAAAAAAGCCATCCTTTCACGTCGGCATGATACGCAGCTGGTTGCCGTTATAGTTTAACAGCGCCTGGTGGCATCAGGGGGAAACGAGGCAGAACAAGAACGAAAATAAGGTGGCGAAAGTGCAAGGAGGAGGGGTGATGGATGGGTCCAACAAACGCCAACTTTCACATGGGAGAGTGGTGTATAATGGTGAGATGCTGTTCTTTTTTCCTAAACCCAACCATGTGTTTTTGTTGTTAAAGGAAAAGAAACATCACGGTGTTGTACCCACGTGGTGCGTCTATTTTGAAAGAGACTGTATATAAACGGTAAATTTCCTGTGAAAATGGAAGTGTATTTTGAAAGAAGACAATGCATGTAACAGGCAGAACTTGCCTGGGCATCCTAGAATGCACAAACGCTCCTAGGGTACCTTGCAGGTCATATCTGGATGTGGAAAGTCCATGACCAAATGTCGATATGTGACGAAGTCAAAGTGAGAAAGTCATGATTGAGGACACAGAGGATGCATTCACATCTGGACTTACATCTGTCCACTTGTGATCCAGTCACCCAAGACGAAAGTTTATATCAAGGCTGCGTTCAGCTGTGATAAAGCATAGCAAAACGTTTATTCAAACGAAAACGGTGACATGTTAAATCCTCCTTATGTTGTGGCAGCGCGCTGATAAAAAGGAGGATAAAAAGAAAAGACTTAAGTTAAGAACAAGTATCTTATATTTGTGCTTACATTCCACCACTGCTATAAAACAACCTGGCTTGTTTTCTGTCTCAGGGTATGAAGTACCTCCATCACCGCGGAGTGAGCCACAATCGTCTCAAGTCCCGTAACTGTGTGGTGGACGGGCGTTTTGTCTTGAAGATCACAGACTACGGCTACAGCGACGTTCTGGAGGCTCAGAGGTTACCCTACATGGAACAACCTGCAGATGGTGAGAGGATACATGATCACATTTCATGAACCATTTGTATGTTGTCACCACAGTAGAAAGCTAACCCAGCTCTCTGTGTTCCAGAGTTACTGTGGACGGCTCCAGAGATCCTGAGGAGCGGGAGGCCGGAGCTTCACGGGAGTCTGGCTGGAGACGTGTACAGCTTTGCCATCATCATGCAGGAGGTGGTGGTCAGAGGGCCTCCGTTCTGTATGCTGGACCAGTCCGCCATAGGCAAGATAACAACCTCACAAACACACAAACAAACCTAAAAAACACATTTTTCTGATCAGTTTAAAACCCCAAATATTGCTTTTGTTAAATTTACAACTGCTGTTACATTTGATAACTGAGGACATCTACTCAAGTACTGAACATATCCATATCCTAGTAAACAGTGACCACACACCTAACAGCGGATGTTTCTCTGTGTTTTAGAAATAATAGAGAAGTTGCGTAAGCCTCCTCCTCTGTGTCGTCCAGTGGTCAGTCCAGACTACGCTCCTTTAGAGTGCATCCACCTGATGAAGCACTGCTGGAACGAACAGCCAGACAAAAGACCCAGCTTTGATGAGATCTTCGACCAGGTAGCTATTAAGTTTTGTAAGGTCGTCACTACATTTGGTTTTAATTTGAAAAAAATATCTGTCTTTAAATAGACACAGAAGAGAGTTTGGGTGAAGCTTTAAATACTGGTGCTTCTCAGTTTAAGAACATCAACAAGGGGAAGAAGACCAACATCATAGACTCCATGCTGAGGATGTTGGAGCAGTACTCGTCTAACCTGGAGGAGCTGATCAGGGAGCGAACGGAGGAGCTGGAGATCGAGAAACAGAAGACGGAGAAGCTGCTGACACAAATGCTTCCTCCGTGAGTTAACATAGACAAACATGCCTAAACACAAGACAGTTGTATGTACATACATAAACACACGACTACACTGAGGGAAATTTGCACGCATGCTTTACATATGACATAAAAAGGCAAACTATCAAAAGAATAAGAGCTAGAAAGATAAGACGCTAAATGTAGAGAGCAGAATATGCTCTCTACATTTGCATGCATGGTATACTTAATGCTGCTTCACCATGTTTTGTTTTTCACAAAAGCTAAATAACGGTGTGAATCATTTCTCCACGACCTTATTCACTTCAAATTGGTATTTTCTCCTCCCCTGCAGGTCTGTGGCCGAGGCTTTGAAGGTGGGCGGTACCGTCGAACCGGAGCACTTTGACAACGTGTCGCTTTACTTCAGCGACATCGTCGGCTTCACCACCATCTCAGCCAACAGTGAACCTATCGAGGTGGTTGACCTGCTCAATGACCTCTACACGGTCTTTGACGCCATCATAGGAAACCATGATGTCTACAAGGTGCTGTGTTTTAATCTTTATTACATTAATATTGTGGCATTAAACCTGATTAGATCACACTGTTGCTCACTCTATTATATTCTTACTTAGGTGGAGACTATAGGTGATGCTTACATGGTGGCGTCAGGTGTTCCCGTTCCTAATGGCAATCGCCATGCTGCAGAGATAGCCAACATGGCCCTCGATATCCTGAGTGCCGTGGGAACCTTTAAAATGAGACACATGCCTGACGTTCCTGTCAGGATACGTATTGGACTACACACAGGTGAGGCAGGAAGGAGGAAAAATAGGTAATGAAAAATTACTGAGTCAGTTTTGGTCAAACATGGTGCCCTGTACTGGGTGAATATAGCAGAGAACCAGACCAGTGCAGAATAAACTTCACCCTCTACTCATTGGTTTAAAACCCACTGGGTCTCCAATCATGGTCAAAGCATGGGTTGTTCTAGTGTTATTGATATTATTTTTATCAGTTTATTCAGCCACAGTAATATGTAGTTATTTCTGATTAACCGCCAAGAATATTTTTGACCCATTACACGTGTTGAATAGATTAATTTTGCTACTCTTCAGTCGCACTGGTTCTGGTAAAAGCTAGCCAGCTAGCCGGTTAGCAGTGCTGCTTATTTGGCTATTACTGGTAGTAATGCCATCCCAACACCAACATCATTGCTGTGGAAACATTGCATCCACCCTCCAGTCTCCCCCTAGCTCGCCTCAGTGAGTAAGTGGCTCAGTTTTGAGCCGTAAAACCCCCTTTAACATAGTTGACAGTGTTATGCCCATTAGCAGTGTTACCATGGCTAGTGGTGCTAACATTCTAAAGAATCCTACTAGGGTTTTGCTGTCAAAAATAAAGATGCTTAGTCACCGGAACAAGCTAGGAGGAGACTGGAGGATGGGCACAATGTTTCTGCAGCAATGCTGTTGGGTTGAGACAGCATTAACAGCTGTAATTGACAAATGATCAGTGCCGCTTTGAAATGCGGTGCTAAAACTCACTGAGTCAGAGAACCACCAGACTAAAAGGAAAGGCCTCTGTTTTTCTTAAAAATTAACCACTTAAGGTGCTTGCATATGACCAGCGTTAAAAATCTCTTGATGCCCACTGTGCCATTGTTTTCCTACAGAAGCTGGCGTTAACACTGACATCAGGGTACTTTTTGACTTTGGCGTCGCACTGTGGGCTTCACTGACGTTTTGATGCGACGCCGAAAGTTCAATTTTGTTGAACTTCGACCCTATTTGACACTGACCTTTCCGTGTAGAGCCAATGATTCCGCTGCCGGCAGCGCTTTCCCCCGGCCATCAGTGCATACATATAATCAGCGTTGGGTCAAGCCAACGGCGAGCGCTGACAAGTCAGCAAAGCAGCAATCATGTGACAGCGCCTTTAGTTACAGGTTAATGGATGTCAGTTTTTCAAAAGCAAAGTTAACAGAAACTGACATCCCTATATAAACCTGAAAATGAGTATAACAGGTCCCCTTTAAATAAACATCATTTAATAATAATTCATACAAAATACAGACAAAAGGTTTCGACCTGCTGTTGTACAGTATAATATAGTTACTGTTGGGTTCAGAGGTGTTGTATATTAGCAGTAATATGCTAAAATAACGGAAGTCATTTAAAGGTCACTGCATGGTCATGTTTAAATTTAATATGGATCTTTTAAAAATCCAGACCCTAACTATAACCTAGCCAACTGAACAAGTAATAGTTCTGTGTGTGTGTGTGTGTGTGTGTGTGTGTGTTTGTTTGACTGTTATAGGTCCATGTGTAGCAGGTGTTGTAGGTCTCACCATGCCTCGCTACTGTCTGTTTGGAGACACAGTGACCACTGCCTCTCGTATGGAGTCCAGTGGGTTGCGTAAGTCACACACCTATGGAAAAAAATAAGTGTATATGAATAAAATAATCAGACATGAATGGCTGTTTTTGGCTGATCTGTGTGTTAAATACTGTAAAAAGAACAGTAACAAATGGCATATAATGATAATTAATTCATTGGGTCTCATATTTTTTAGGTAAAGATTTCAAAATTTCCAGTTTCTTATATGTCTTTGTCACAACCCTACTCAGAAACCACCTGAAAGCATGTTTTCTTGTACATTTTAATAATAATTAACAACCACCTGCAAATTGTAACATCCATTCTCTTTTCTGTTTTGTTGCAGCCTACAGGATCCATGTCCACCAGAGTACAGTGAAGGTCCTGCGGGAGCTAAATCTCGGCTACAAGGTGGAGTTGAGAGGCAAGACAGAAGCCAAGGTACAACACTGCTATTCAGACAGTGGAGATTTCTGCATGTGGATGAAGCACAGTCCATCACTGCAGTCTGTCTCTTTCTCAGGGGAAAACAGTGGAGGAGACCTACTGGCTTGTAGGGAGAGAGGGATTTAACAAACCCCTTCCTGTTCCTCCAGAGGTCAAGTCCGGGTATGAACAGTTCTACTTTCTCCTTTATTCTCCTGTTTTTACTTTGCACTCCCCTAACACCTAAGCTTTAACTCTCACCCAGCATGCACAGGTCACAAGTAGTCATTTTAGTTATTAGTATTGTATTTAAAAGTTGGTAGAAAATAGTACCTCACTCACCTATTGTCTGGTGGTTTATTTTCTGACTCCAGAGTAGAGCTTCTTTTGGTGGTTGAAACAGAAATAGAAACAAAGACTGAGTACTTAAAACAGTAAAAAAAAAAAAGAAAATGAAGATTTGAGGCGGGGTTTTACGTGGGGTTAAGAGGTGGACCTATTTCCTGGCCAAAAAAAAAAAAAGGGTGTAGTTACTTTCTTGTTGTTACAATGAGGTTGTCAGGGTGAAAGAAAAAACATCATTGTATGCTTTTGAAGAAGTTAGACCTGTGATACTCAACTTAAGGTCCCCAATAGGGTGCCAGGTGGTGCCCCAACCATTTTCTAATTCTCAATGAAAATCAACTGATTCACAATAGGATTTTGTTTTGTACTTTTAATATAAATTAGGTGCCAGAGTGCATAAAAAAACTTAGAAATAGAGCTTTTTTATATAAAACAGTGCCAGGAGATCTCCTCGGTCCTCAGACAAGGACATTTAAATGTAGTGATAGCTTTGGGACTCCCACTTGCTCATATCTACCGTCAGTCACCAGCTGTCCAGCATTAATGAAACTGGGAAAGTCTGACCACACAAGACAGGCTCACAGATATGCTAACCAGTCTTAAAAACGTCAGTTTTCTATTATGGCTAATGCGTGACCTGCGTGCTAACAAAGTAGCAAATCGTCACGTTAATTTAGATGGATCAACTTATGTCCTCATTTCTGTTCGCCAACACATGGTAAATATGTTTTGTTCTTTCAACATCATAGTAGATATGTTTTGTTCTCCCAACATCAACATCATTGTTAGTGTGCTAACTGTCTAACTGGCTAAGTAGCGTCTTGAATCCGTCCTGTTGGTCTTCCAATTTCCCTTTTTGAATGATAAATACGGGCTACTGCTATGGAGAGTTATTTCCTCTCACACAGGCACAGAACTACATGCTAGTTAGCTGTCAGCTGTAGTCTTTGTGGTGTGTTCAGGTACAACTTTCTGACCGAGACAAGTTGACAAGTTGATTTCCTAAAATTTTAAACTATCTTCTTTAAAGTCAAATAATTTGGACTAAATCAGTATGTAAATATTTCTATCAGTGATCATGTGTTGACAGCTGGCCCTTAAGCCCGCCTTCAGGTTAGATGCATAACTGTGGCTATGTGTGTGTGCTGTGTTCACGCTGTTCACTCCGTCCCAACAGGCAAATGGCCCATGGGCTGCAGATGGCCGAGATAGCCCAGTACAAGAAACGGAAAGCAGAAAGACAGCAACAGGAACAGCTTGCAAAGAAGAAAAACTGAGGTAATGTTATGCATTGTTTTAAAAATGTATAACATTACTGGCAATGTGACTCCTCCTTTGGCAAACACTTGTTAGCACGAACTGTCTCAAGGGCTCACTGCAGTTTGCTTGCGTTTTAGTTGCATCTTGAGCTTGACCTGTTCAACGTCTTAGCCACAATACGAGATGCAGCTGGTCAAACGATGGGTTCTGGTGCAAGATTTTGCTTTTAGTTTTAAAATCGGATGCCTAGAAGTTCTATTTGGAGAAGAAACTAGAAACTGTTGATTGAATTTCAAAATGAAATCATCGAATTTCAGCAAAACCTATGACAGTGTCAATTTTTCATGTTTTGCCGACCAGACATTTCTTGCTGCAGGTTTTGCATTAAAGATTTCTTTGGAGTGGGTCACGTTGCTATTCAAGACACAAGTAAATGCAAATAGAAGACAGTAATATCTAGAGTCAGCTAGAGCCAAGGGTGTGGGGATTTTGCCCATGAGATAGAAAGACTTTGCTCTTTTCGTCAGGCTAGTCATCATTTTGATGAGCTGGTCGCTGACAAAACTCAGTTCTTCTACTTTACAAGTTTTAAAATGTCACATGTTCACCATGTTACCGTTAGTTAATGTCAGACTTGTTGTATCTGTTCTCAAATGTGACTTGACACCAACTGTCTTTCTTGTCAGGAAGCTTTATGGACAGCAGGCTAGTTCATTTTCACTACTATTCAGATGCTGACACTGATTACTTGACACTGGTTGTCTTTTTCCTAATAAAGACAAATGTACAGCTTCAATTTGAAGGGGTACATTGATTGTACGGAACAAACCAGTCACTGGAAACAAACCTTCTCAAGTTTAGGGGAGACTTGTAGGTACCCATAGAACCAATTTTCATTAAGATATCTCAAGGTGAGAATTCAAGGGACCCCTTTGAAAATGGCCATGCCAAGGTGTTCCCTCGCCAAAATTTAGCCTAACTTTGGAGAATTATTTAGCCCCCTTTCAGAAGAGTTAGCCTGGTTGGAGCCTGGTTGGTTATAGCATAGGGTGGTATCAATGGATGCTTTAGGTTGTCTAGTTTCACAAGATAACGCTACATTAGCTTAGCGATTAGCTTAGCTTAGCATGAAGACCAGAAACAGAAGGATAAAGCTATCTTGGCTCTGTCCCCAATTGATAGATAAACCTACCTAGCTCTGTACTTTAGTCCCAGATATGAATAGTATTGATTTTCTTATCTAACTCTGGGCAAGGAAGCAATTCAGCTAAGGCAATCATTGCCTTGTTTTTATGTTTTAGGGGAGCAATTTTCCTTTCCCATCTTGCGTTAATTGTTTTTTCTCTCTGTCCTCTCCCTCCCCCATCCTCTCTCCTCCTCTCAGCACCCGCAGCAGCTTTTCAATGAACGAGTCGAAGGACCTGAAGCGTGCGTTTCACAAGGCGGTGAAGAAGATCTCTCATGTTCGCGTGGTGACTCAGGTCCTTGGGCCTGATGAGGACAACAACGTCATGTTGTCGCACCACTGACCGACCTGTAGTTTACAACTTTGCCTGGACTGGAGTTTCTGTTAGGACTGAGCTATCACATCACACAAAAGTGAAAACCATCCTGATATTTCCTTATGGAATTCCCCGCTAGTGATCATCCACGGCCAAAGGTTTCGGTTAGGTGAAAGTGTTAGTTCAGATTACCACTGTGTGTCTGTGTGTATTAACGGCTTGAGTCGAGGCGATGACGTCCCGTGTGGAACTATGTATAGAGGCAGAGGAGTGGTGACTCAGCAGAGCAGGGATCTACACAAACTGTCTGTCAGCAGCAGCTAATCTCTCCTTCATTTCCTCCTCCTTCGCTTCCCTCTTTCTCTGTCTGAGGAGAGGAGAGGAGGAAGCTGAAGTGAGGAGAGCAAATGAAGAAGGGAAGGATGGGGAATAGAGAGGTGAGGAGGCAGCAGGAGAGTAGATTTTAACTCCCAGCTTGTGAAGGAATGTGGCATCTTGGGTTTGTGATTGGCTACCAAGTTGTCAAAGTTGGCAAAACACATTTATACTCCCAGAAATAGAAATAATGAAACAGTAGAGAGATGACAGTAAATGACATTAAGATTATTGTAGAGCTGCGGGTAATGATAATTGTCATTCTCTGCCCATTATTTTCTTAATTGTTTTTCTATAAAGTGTCAGAAAACAGTGAAAAAGGCCCCAAAAACTTCCTGGACTCCACGGTGACACATTCAGATGGCTTGATTTGTCTGACCAACAGTCCAAAGGCCAAATATATTGAATTTCCTTTAGTAGAGGACTAAACGTGTGTGGAAAGTGAAGTGAAGTGAATCTTACTGTAAATAAATCTGACACCAGAATTTTAATGGACTTTAAATAGTGTATGAATTTGAATTTGTGTAGGAGGGCTTGACATCTTCGTGCAATGTGACTTTTTCGCCACAGTTTTCCATCTTGTAGCTCTGTTGAAATGTTTTATTTTGTTTACAACACCTGTGTCGATGTAAATACAACTTAATATCAGGCAGTTACAGTTTAATTTTTTGCTTATAGTTGAAACCCATCCTGAATAGGTATGAAATTACTGGATTATATTTTAGGATTTTCTTGTAATACAAGTGATGAGTTCATTTTGTTTTTGTAACCAAACCTGCCTGACAAATAAAAAATAAATCTCTGGTGCTCGAATTCAGTGTTAAGATGTGTGTGTGTGTGTGTGTGTGTGTGTGTGTGTGTTAATCAATGACATTGATTTTTAAACAAGCCCACAGCGCCCCCTGGTGATGCAGCAGGAAATAAACTTTGCTTAAACTACAGATGGCATCCTGGAGGCTCTGCAGGATTATCTCTGTTGATCCTCAGTGCGTGTGTGTGTGTGTGTGTGTGTGTGTGTGTGTGTGTGTGTGTGTGTGTCTAAACTGACAGGCAGGTTACCACACTCACTGATTAATTTACTTCATATATTTAACTGTTTCATTACATTTTCTGTGACTTTTATAAAAATTTGCTTTAAAAGCTTTAATCCTTTTTATTTTACTGTAATTTATTCAGTTTGTTACGTTATAAAGACAGTATATATACACACATGTTCACACTGGCTTTAACACACACAGAGAGACACACAGTCGATTTAATAATTTGAAAATGCAAATGAAGAGATAAGTCAGGAAAAAAAATGACCATATTTCTGTTTGATTTATCCCATTCATCATGTCATGACCCCTCAGATTTATGTCGAGACCCCTTTTAGGAGCTCCGACGCCCCTGGATGCATTACAGGCAACACACACACACACATACACACACACAGTAGAATGCTACAACCCCAGCCATAAGCCTATTGATGCTTTCTAAAGCCCTTTAAATTTTTAAATAAAAATTGTGTAATGGTGATTTCTGCACTGCACGTCCCAGAAAATCACCTGTCAGTCAAACAATGTAGGCGAGGCTGTGAAGGGGCTTCTCTCGATGCATTTGAGTGTCTGCAGGTGGTGCTGTTTTGTGTCTTGGTTACATTTACTGCTCACAATAACACTTGTTCTTTTTCGGTTTATTCCAAGAAAACTGCACGATATGTTTAGTCCTTTTTCCCAAGGAGGATTATGAGACATCAAGTGTTTAAAATAGTCAATTTAAAGTTTTTCTTAAGGAAGGAAATGCTTGACAAGTCACAAGAAAGCAAAAAATATTGTGTGTATATCTAATGTATTTTTGTTTTATTGTATTTTCTGTAAGTACATTTTTTTTCCCGTTACATCAGTGTAAAAAAAAATATTTAAAAAATCTCGCCACTTTTCATTTATGTGGTTAATTGCCTAAAAACTGTCATTTTTAAAAGATATTTAGTCTGTAAAATAGAAGAATGAGCCTTAGTATTTTACAAAGGTGCAAACATGGCAACATGAATCTGCCAGAGGGCTCAAAAATTGTTTCACGCGCCTCTAATAACGGCCTAAAATCAGTAAAATTTTAAACATATTTAGCCTGCCTGACTATATTTCTTTCCTAACTTCACGTACATGTGTGTTTGACATGTTGCCCAGCCATCAAGCTGTCGTGAGTCAGAGCTATAGAGCTGAGATTATCAGAGGATTTACGCTGTTATCCAGGCGTTAATGGCAGTTTGTTTGGGGGCAGCAAGAGATTAGTATAGATTATGATATAGTGATATATAGAATAAGGAGGAATATGGATCGGAAAGATTACAGAATATTGAGGAATGGCAGATTAGATTTGGATTACTGGTGTAAGTGTGACCTGATGCCGTCCCGTCAGATGCACAGCAGCATGTTTCACTATAAATACACTAAAAGTCAAGCTCTTGTTCAAAAGCTCATGTTAGAACAGAAACATAATGACACAAATAAATTAAAATACCTGTTTTTTTCTCTGCATGAACTCTAAATATGAGAAAAAAAGTTAATTGGATAGTGTATACTATATGTTTTATAATAGGTTATTAAGCAATGTGCCATAGTTAAAGGAAAAGGTCAACATTTTGTGCATTTAAGTGCAATTAGCTTCACACAAAGACAGCTCAGCTGGCACACAACCGACCTGCAACACTGAAATGGAATTTGAAATGATGTCAGTTGTTGTTTCAGCATTAAAACAACATTGAGACATTTCAGTTCTAATGGTTGTAAAAAGGTTAAGAAGAATTCTCATAAATCAACATTGAAATTTCACAACACTGGGAAATCAACATTGATCCATTTTTCAAAATTAAAACATAATTCAACAGTGATTCAACCATGGTGTGTGACGCTGATTCAACGCTGAATAAACACCACCAAGGAGGAAGCACAGTCTTTCACAGGTTTATACGTTCATACCTGGAAAACACTATTCCCACACACATTTATCCTACTGGTCCAGGGATGGAGCAATCACAGTCTCGCCTCAAGAAACTTCAGACCTCCTATTTAATGACCCTGCAGAAGCACAAACATGGGAGTGTGAGACAAAGGACAGAAATACCTCAAAGTACCAAAATTTAGAAACCAGTAGGAGACCACAGTGCGGTTTCATGGAGACAGCAACTGGTCAGGACAAATATCACGGGTAAAAAAAAAAGACATTAAAACTCTCAGGCTAAAACCAAAGCTAAAGAATGACAAGACATTTTTTAAACAACCCAAGAGAACAAGTACAGGACGCTGGAAAAGCCGCAAAATATTCAATAATAAAGATTCCCAGAGCCAAAAACAGTGCAGACAAGACTCTGTAAAGACACAAATGTAGGCTGAAATGTATATCTGTGTGTGTTTGTGTATGTAAGGCCTATATGTTTTTTCACAATAGTAAAAAAGTGCAATGTTAATGTAAGTGCTGGTACAAAACCAGACTTTAAATATATGTCTACTGTGTTTGTTTGAATGGAGTAGAACAGGGAGCAAAGGACATGTTGCTTAACGAGAAAGCTTAAAGACCCTAAAATATATGAAAGGTTCCAATTTCAACATATTTACTCTGAAAACAAATGCAGTTTTCATATCTTAAGTAGTTCCACTTAAATGCATATTTGTTGTACTCTCTGTATGACATACAGAGTCAGAGGTCATTGATAAATCTACTTGTTTGAATGCTACTGATCCTCAAAACATGCAGGATTGAATTATCTTGGACATGCAGATTTGAACAGTTTGTTCTCAGTGGAATAAATAAACTGTCTGTTGAAATTGCATTGTCAACAGCGGCAGCAGCGGCGGTGTCGCAACTGTGCTTGTTCTGAAATAACAGACTGAGTCTGTAACAAAGGGAAGCATGCTTTCCTTTGTGTTTCCTGTGTGTGTGTTTCAGCTTTGTTGGCTCTGCTCCTTTGTTGCAAGTACAATAGGAGCAGAGGGTCGACTGTAGTGTGCGACACGGGCCAGCAGAGGGAGCTGTGTGATGTAACTGCAGGTCAGGACAAGGAACGGGAGGAGGAGCAGGGCAAGATGTGAGGAATCATCAAGTTCAGTAATAACTGAATAAACAACACAAGCAGCAAAATAGGTGTTAAAAAAATATGGGTTTATGTAAATTAATGTCACTTTCAGTCAGTTTTTGTTCGTTTTTTTTTAATTCAGCAAGCCTTACCTCTATTAAATGTTTTAAAGAGGCACAAACATATGAACCTGCCTGCAAAAAGTTGCTCCTGAGCCTCTATTAGCTGCCTAAAATCATTTTTTCGAAGTAAAAGATATTCATAAAAATAGTAGAATGACCTTTAGAAACTCCACATTTATCTCTTTATGTCATAAACCATACTTTTTTTGTAATATTACAAAGGACATGACCTGATCAATGCTAGGTTCAACCCTGCTTGAATCTCTGTATAATATCAGTTACTAATAACAAAAAAACAAGCATTTATCTGTTAACAAATATGGCCTCATATCCCACTCCTCATCCTCTGCGCATGGTTTTCTATGTCAGGTACTTTGAGGCCCCAGATTTTTTTGTGTTTTGCATTATTTCAACCCAAACTGACAAAGAAACAGGCCTTGAAAACTTGATTTTTTTAAACAAGGACACTCTTCGAGACAGGACCTCGATGTTGGCCGACTGTAATTTCATGTCAGCTGATACTGTGCCTTAGTTGACACACATTAAGCCAAGAGATTTAAAGCCACGAAACACTAAGAAGTGATGTCACCAGCTTCCAAGTTAGAGAAAAGAGAATGTAGTCGTGCTTGGAATTAAATTTAAATAACAGGTTGAGTTTTTACATTTTGGTTTGTCTTAAATAAGACTAAGAAATACTGAATTGCTCCCATTGAGACTGAAAATCTCTATTACAAGAGAGACCTGGCCAATAGCAGCCAATCAAAATGCAACAAATACAATCTGCAGTACAAAAATCAACAATAAAAGAACAACTATTCAACATGATGCCCTTAAATTCGTCAGTGGATTTAAGCGTTTCTAATTTTAGATGTTTCTGAAGATTGTTCAGTGTCCAAGGTGCAGAGTAAGAGAATGCAGTTTTCTGTTAAAACTCAGGGTATATTTAAAAGCAACCACCTGGATGATTGTAGCTGGCAACTATCAGAGCTGCAACTGTAAGCTTAATTTACACCAGAGAAAGCGGCTCACATGTCATCTCTTTGTTCTGTAAAGAAAAACATGCCTTCTCCCATCTCATTACACTAAACTACAGTTCATTTGAAGTGTACACACAGGCTGTTTGTCCATGAATGAATGGATCCATATTACTCCCTCCTGTGTGTCTACAGACCCAGACGAATGACGTCAACCGTTGTCCAAAACGACAAAATAAATGACTTCATGCAACAGCCAAAATTTGCATCATTAAGCCCTCAAGCCGGTTGCCACTTTGCCTGACACTGGGACTCACACACACACTTACACATGCAAACACACACACACATATACATGCATGTCTTTGTTCCCCCTAGTCAGCAGTAGGAAGTACATTTACTTAAATATTGAGGTACTTTACTTGAACATTTCCATACTTCAAGTGACTTTGCAGATTTAGATTATTAATTTAACATATAAATCAACTAATAAATCATATGTTATTGTAGGTAACTATTCAGCAGTTTGAAAAGTTATCCAAATATGCTCCACTTTTAATCCAACAATATGACATACATGATTCTGAAATGAGACATTTTGCATAATCAGCGCCTTTACTTTGGTACTTTAAGTATATCTTTATGCCTTTTTTAAAATGCTTTTGTACTTTAATTTAAAGTTTTGAATGCAGGACTTTTACTTGCAACACATTGTTTCTACACTGTGGTGTTGCTGCTTTTACTCAACCCAAATATCCGAAAGTTTCTCCCACTACTGCTCACGTGCAAACGACACTCCTTTGTAGCTACAGCTGCAATCAGTGTCTCAGTTCTCAAGAATATATTGTAAAGCAGTTTTTTTTACTCAGAGGTCTGATGCTTGACTTCACCACACCTATTAGGAAGATTACTCAGCAGCACTGCATGATGCGGTCACTGCACCAATAAAAAAAAAAAAAAAAAAAAACATCATATTTTAACCTTAAGCAAGGGTGTGTTTCTCTGATGGTTGAGAAAACAATGTTTGGGATTCTGGAGAATTTCAGAGCACGATTCGAAATGGTCCTCCCTTAATATTAAAAGTGAGGCAGAAACAGGGTAAAAGGTTGAAGGCTACACGAGTTCAGCTGTTCTCACAGCGGCAGAGTTAGCAGATGAAAGGACGCAGGGGCTTCCGTGTGTGGTTTGACTGGTCTCACGCCAGACGGAGGTTAGCAGAACCGGGCTTCCTTTGAAAAGCAGCTGACATTTCCCCTGGGAAGAGTTGGGTTGCCCGTCGGCTCGACTGGTAGCTCGCCGTCATTATGGGAGAGATTGGAGGGCTGGTATTCCGGCTGTCACAATGCGGTCCAGTTTTTCCGTAACAAGAGGTTAAAGAGGTGAAAGAGTGAACGAGGAAAACAGGCTTATACAAGAGGGTAAATTATATGATTCTTTACCTAAGTTGCCCCTCAAATACAGTGCGGCAAGGATGTTTTTGTGGGCCGACATAGAGGTTAAGGTCGCCCTGGTTCCCTTGACAAAAAGCCAATGGGATTTTTCCATTGGATTTTGCATTATTGCAGAAAATAAGATAAAAGTTTGACACATTTGTTTGGTTCAGTGAAATAATCTTCATAGATGAACACCACTTTTAGGATTTTTGAAGTGTGAATACAATCCACAAAAATAAAAAGTTCGGCTTTGAACAAACTACACCATGTATGACTTCAACGTCACCACCACAGCGAGGGTGAAAAGCCGCGCTCAGCATGCTGGCGTTCTGTAGTTTCATTTAGCCACTTGTTAGCAACCACCTTTTTTAAGACACGGAAAAACTTCGGAATACACAAGTGGGATATTTACTGACCACAGACTTTAACACATCTAACCGAAAACCCATTGACTTCAAGATGGGGATAGCGCAGTTGCTAAAATGCTAACTCATTTTCGCATTTTAGGACTCATTCCTGCGCTCAATAGGCAGTGTTCATTCAGTCAGACTGTTTCAAGCTAAATTTGGTAGATATTTAAAATTAAAATGTGCAAATATTTTGGGGAAACTGTGCAGAAGATTGATATCAATCGGCGCAACACCAGCCTTATCTCAATAGTCGACCAATTTGGAGAAGTGGATGCAAAAGGTCTGGAGTTAGGCTAAAGCTAAACTAGCTTGTTCAGAGTTATGCCAGATTGGCTAACTGCTAAGCCAAGCTAGGCTAACATATCTTGGGCAATCTCTGAAGTGAAAGCCCAAATATTCAATTGAAACTGAGGTAGAAATTGATCTCGGTAAGAGTAAACGACCTCATGATCATACGATTGAAAGCTCCTGAGCAGCTACTAAATGGACTTTGTTGGTGAGACTGTGATACTAGTGATACTGAAATGTAGTTTGTCGTGTAACTCCTGCAAGAAAACATATTTCCCAAAAGGATAGAGTGTTCCTTTAACTTTGTACAACTGTAAAAAGAAGTTCCAATTATATACAGCATGGGGTGAATACAAAGTATGACTGATGAGGGCAGAGATAAATCTGCAATAATTTCTCCTTTGTAGGAGTTTCGGAGTTGGACACAAACAGGTGGTGCTGCATACCTCCATTGGTAAAACATGGCACCAGCTCTGGCCGGGTGAATGGTATGATTCCCACTGGGGCCAGCTGCACTACACATGATCCCACTCATGATACCAAAAGGTGTTTGGGATAAAAGCGTCCAGCAGATTGTCGCATGCAAAGTGTAGTAGAGGCTGGGAAAGCCGAGCGTGGCATTCTCCAAGGCGTGGAAGAACACAGATACCTCCCCTGGGCAGAGGGGGGAGTCTTCCTCGACCGCTCTATCTAGGCTCCCATGGAAAACACAGCAGGGCCTCGAGGCTCGGCTGCCGCACATGCATGCCCTCTTAATAAGCATCCTGCGGTTGAAAAACTTCTTTCCAAGTGTGGTGGAAGGCGGATGCCGCAGATGGCACGATGTAAACAAACCTGGATTTGATCTGAATTCATTGTCTGTGCCAGAGCGGGGTTTGGTTTTAGCTTTAGGCGTAGAGGATGCAGGCCGTGTGAGGTCACCCCGGCTGGCTTGACCCTTGCTGACACTGTGGCTGGCCGGTGCCCAAACTCACCAGTGGATTCTCACATGACCGGAGCAGCAATGTGTTTTAGTAAACCTCAGGCGCTGCAGGCAAGAGGTCCAACGTTTGGGGAGCTGTCAGGATCCTCAGTGTATGGGTAAAAGATCTCTAAAGAAGCTAACTAAGCTTTAATTTATGGTGGGAAAAGAGTGAAAGGGGGGTGATAAATATGTTCAATAGGTTTAATACTACAAAGATATAGTGCATGAAGAAGAGTCAAAGAGCAACAAAGCACACATACTGACCCACTTACAATTTTTAAGAAGTTTTTCAATTCTTATTTTGCACTCTATATTTAAAGTGGTATTTTACCATTTTGCAGAACAAGGTTTTGCATGCACAACATTGATATGATCATAGATGATGCATTGTGAGAGATGAATCCGGCCACAACTGACTACATGTGGTCTATGTGGCGTGCATTACATTGCAGTACTTCCTGCAGGGTAACACACATTCTACTATTTCTTCAGCACTATTTCAGAACCTTTTTCTAAGCAACGTAGAAACCCTTCATTAGAAAACTCATACATTTAATATGATACTAAGTAAAGTAAGAACATTTACTGGATTTGACCCCACCTTTAGTTTGATTTATTTACTGTTGATTTCTTTATGTTTTAAATATCTATTTTTATTTGTTGTCTCATTCTGTTGTTTTATCCATTTTTTAGGTGTATTTTTTCATTTATTGTGACTCACACTGGATTATTTTCTTAAATATGCTGTATTGATTACATTTAAATTGTGCTCATTTTTATTATCAGAATTATAGTGTGTTACTGATGCATTCATGTGTGAGCAGAGTTTATGCGTTGCAACACAATGATAACAATCATCATATCTTATGAGTAGCTCCTACTATGTTTTGTGTGTAAAATATTAATCAGCAGGATGGTTTACATCTACGACAGCTAGATAAATATAGTGGCAATATTTGTCACTGACCTATATGTAGCACAAGTATAAAGGAGCATAAAATCAAAATATTCAAGTATTAGTACCTCAAAATTACACGTTAAGTACTTAAACAAATGCATTTAATTATTATTAGTTTTTCCTTTTTAATTATTTTATTTTGTATTTAATCATGTTGAGGTTTGTACTGTTTGTTGGACAAAACAAACATTGTGTCACTTTGGGCTCTGGGTAATTATGACATATTTTTCCCCATTTTCTTTTTTAATTTTTTACAAACCGAATGAACAATTGATTCATGGAGATTTTAATCTACAATTAAAATAATAATTTGTTGCACTCAAATTGTTCGAGATGAACTCGATATTCTATATTAATGCATAGGTAATATTCTAATTTTATAATATATAAGATAAGATATACTTTATTGATCCCCCAGAGGGGAAATTCAAAAATCACAGCAGCACAAGACAGAACAAAAGACATTAAATAGAATAAGATAAAAGAGAAATATAAAATAAAATAATAGTAAATAAATAAAAAGATAAAATTGCTTTTTAATTGTGTTTATTATTACTATTTTATTTCATCTTATTTGCCTTGAGCACAGTCTCTTTCAATACTTAAACTACATTTTTAATACACACTTACATACTTTACTTACTCAGCATTTTCAATGCAGGACTTTACTTGTAACAAAGTGTTTTACAGTTCGGTATTATTACTTTTACTTAAGTAAAGGATTTAATACTGTCTTATACAACTGATATTAACGTTTAAAAAATATCTATAACTTGACCCAGGACCTGTGTTTGCTCTCAGCGACAGGGGGAAGACTCTAGGTGGTTCTTTGGCTCGTCTGCAGCTCTGAGATCAGTTTTCTACGTCTACACAGTTGCTGTAAATCCTCTCAGCAGACTCCAGATCAGCCCTACAAAGTCACCGCCTTATTTTTAACTCCAGCACAACTCGACGCGATGTGATTGGTCACTGCTATTGACGCAAAGCACTAATATCCTGCAGCGATTGGTTCAGACTCCTGTCACAGCTTGTCAGTCAAAATGATGAGCCAATCAGAGCGCGCGTCTGACTCTTTGTTCCTCCCGTTTGGTGTGTGACGCAGAGGGTCATGTGTTGTTTGTGCTCTGGCCCGTAGAGATGTGTACAGGAGGAGAAGGGAACGGATTGCTAACCGAGCTAGCCGGATCCTCCCGATTATAGAAACACGGCAGAGCGTGGTCATGTTGCACACGGTAGGATTCATTTCGTGAAAAAAAGCTCGCTGTGGAATACTCGCCTCGCCGCGTGAAAAGAGGCGAGGGGACTTGTTTTTTGACGGAATAACAAAGCCGGTGCGTGAGGATTGCAAATCTGAGCTGTGAGTCAACGTTAGCTGGCCTAGCCGGACTCGGGAGCTCGTCTCCCAAAACAAGAATGGGGTCTAGGTCCACTCGGATTAGCTTGCTAGTAAAGTGACCTTTGATTGTATTCACTGATGGCAAATTTCACGAATTACCAGGAAGGCAAGGCAGCGATGTTGATGGTGGAGACGCAGCAGAGGGACGTGGGGACGAAATCCGCGGCCGCCACCGCGAACGGAGACGGCTCGGTCGGGGAACCCCCTTCCCTGTTAATTAATATCGGCGGCGGCGGAGGAGGCGGCTCTCGCTTCCATCAACATTTACCGCCCTCCAACCATCACCACCTCAGCCTCCATAACCCGCCAAAGGAACAACAGCTGCAGCAGCACCATCACTACCAGCTGGCCCCGCAGCAGCAGCATCTTTCCGGGGAAAGCACCGCAGAGTCCCCGGGCAGGAAAGCCTCCTCCTCCTCGTCCCTCAGCCAGGTACACACCGCCGAGGACCCCGCCGCTTCCTCCGCCGCTAGCAGCAGCAGCAGCAGCAGCGGCCATGTATACGCCGCTGTGAACGTCGCCAACACCTCGGACGTTGTGGATGATATCCGAAAATGTGGCTATTTAAGAAAGCAAAAACACGGACACAAGAGGTTTTTTGTGCTCCGGGCTGCCAGCCACCTCGGGCCGAGCCGCCTGGAGTACTACGACAGCGAGAAGAAATTCAGGAACAGCCTGCGCTCTGCTGCCGCGGCCGCCGCCAGCGGTGGAGCGGTCGCCCCTTCTCCCCCGAAAAGGGTTATTTACCTCTACCAGTGCTTCACGGTAAACAAAAGGGCGGATTCCAAAAACAAGCACCTCATTGCCCTTTACACTAAGGACGAGTACTTTGCTATTGTGGCGGAGAACGAGCAGGAGCAAGAGGACTGGTACGTGGCTGTCAGTGAGTTGATGAGTGAGGGCAAAAAAGGGCACGTGGATTCAGATGACTTGGATGATGGGTATGGTACGGTCACCCCTGGTACTGTGTTCAAAGAGGTGTGGCAGGTGAATGTGAAACCTAAAGGACTGGGTCAAACTAAAAACCTCACAGGTGTTTACCGGCTATGCCTCTCAACTAAAACCATTCACCTCGTAAAGTTGAACTCTGAAACCCCCTGTGTTAACCTTCAGTTGATGAATATCAGACGTTGCGGACATTCAGAAAGCTTCTTTTTCATTGAGGTGGGCCGCTCCTCCTCCATCGGGCCCGGGGAGATATGGATGCAGGTAGATGACTCTGTCGTGGCCCAAAACATGCACGAGACCATCTTGGAGACAATGAAAGCCCTGAAAGCTTTTGCAGAGTTTCGGCCCAGGAGCAAGAGCCAGTCATCGGGCTCCAACCCTATGCCGTTTATCACAACACGGCGCCACCTGGGCAACCTGCCACCGAGCCAGACTGGACTGCAGCGGCGGTCGAGGACAGAGTCAGTGGTTGGCACGCCGCCGTCAAGTAAGAGCTCTGGGGCGAGTGGTTATCGCTTCCGAACATCCAGTGAAGGCGAGGGGACAATGAACCGGCCGTTCCGCTCAGCCACAGGAAGTCTGGTTCACCTGAACTCGGCACGCGCCCATCATGGTCGCCAGGAAGGGGGTGGCAGCAGCAGCGGGAGTGGTGTCGCCACAGGAAACGCTGGCACGAGCACAGGCAGCGGGCGCTACGTCAGAGCAATCCCGGGGTCGACATCCACCTACCACGCCCGTTCCGCCTCGCTGCCAGTCTCCCACTTCCCATCCACCACCAGTCCAGTAAGCGTCTCCTCCAGCAGTGGCCATGGCTCCGTCTCCGACACGCTCACCCGCCCGTCAAGCGCCTCGATATGTGGCTCCCCATCTGACGGAGGCTTCAACTCTTCAGATGAGTATGGCTCCAGTCCTGGTGACTTCCGGTACTTCCGGGTGCGGAGTAACACGCCAGACTCCCTTGGCAACACCCCGCCAATCAGAGAAGAGAACTGTCTAAATGATTACATGGCCATGGGCTGGAACCGGGAGGTCTTTGGCACCAGTGGAGGCTCTGGAAACAACAGCGGAGGTGACACGCCACGGGACGAGAGCACGTCGACAGAGGATGACCGCTTTTCTTCGTCGTCACTGAGGAGAAGGACACACTCTTTCACCAGACCAACCGGTGGTGCAACTGGCGGTTCTGGAGTGGCAGTTTACCAGAAAATGACCCAGACCAACTTCTCATTGGACGAGGGGTCAGATGTTGTGTTACCATTTGGCAGCGGACTGCTCCGCGGTGGGCCGTCCTCCTCCTCTTCCTCGCTGCGTTCTGACTACAGCTCCTGCTCCGAGCACAGCCAGCAGAGCCGTCCCTCCACGCTCTCCCGGACGGAGACCAGCAGTGAGCGCCCGCCCCTCTCCTCCTCCTCCTCTGCCAAGGAAGACAGCGGCTACATGCCTATGATGTGTGGCGTGGCTGCGTCGCCACGGGACACTCCTCCCGACTACATGCCTATGCAACCCAGCTCTTACTCCCATCCCATCTCCCATTCCCCCCAGTTTCACAGTCCAGCTTTAGGTCCCCGTTCAGCCCACCACCCTCCACAGATCCAGTCCCAATCCTCCACAGACTCCCACGGCTACATGATGATGCTCCCAGGGGGCAGCGGCAGCTCCCCGTCTCCAGGTCAGGCCTCCCCCAGCCCTCACAGTAGCTCCAGCATGGCAGGTGCCAGTGGAAGTGACAGCATAGCGGAGAGACCTGAAAATGGAGAATATATGGACATGTCGTACTGCAGCGGTGGGGGGCGCAAGCTCTCAAATGAAGGGAGCGGTGCGTATTACACACCTGGCACACCTGAGAGCACCCCAAAGTCTTACAGCCCTTATTTCTCCCTCCCTCGTTCCTACAAGGCCCCCACCAGAGAGAGGGATGAGAAGGAGTATGGGGAGTATGTTCCTATGAGTTCTCCTGCCAAGCCAGTATATTCATCAGTTGCCACAGCTTCCATGTCAACACCAGAGAAGAAGGGTGGAGGAGGTAGTAGCACCTCCACCCCCTCTCACCCACCCCCGCCTTATGGAGCTCACCATACGACTGCAGCAATGGCCGACCGACGCGTCGTGAGGCCAAACCGCCTCCCTTTAGGCAGGAGAAGTTTCCATGGTCCACTGCGGGTTAGTGAGCCCTCCACAGCGTCTGCAGGCACCTCCACCTCAGTCCCCGCCACTGTCAGCTCATCTGAAAGGCCCTCCAGTCCCGGGGAGTATATTAACATCGAGTTTGGGGATCACTACCCCCACCAACAACAGCCCCCTCCTTATCCTCTCTCTACCCAAGATGAAGCGCCTTCCCTGGGATCCAGTGACCACTGTCACTCCCCTCACCAGGACTACATGAGTGTGGAGGTAGCAGCTGATCAGCAGGACAGCGCTGAATGTCTGGGTAAAAACCAGTCACCCAGACCCAGCCTTGTTGCCCCCTGGAACCCACCCAGCTATATCCGACCCCTGGCTAGCAATCCCGGGGCGCTGGCCTCCCCTGGAGTCCCTGCCGGCGGTCACTGGAGGTCAATGGGGGACGACTACACAGACATGACATTTAACCTCAGCAGAGGTGAGAGGACGCAAACGAGCCCCACAGCCATGCTGCAGCATCTCTGTGTGATCGAGGGACATTACGGCCACGCTCCCTCCGCCTCCTCCTCATCCATTTCTCCCCCTCTCCCCCCGTCAAGCCCTGGAAGGGCACCATCACAGCAGGTGGAACCCAAAGTGGTTCGGGCCGACCCCCAAGGCAGAAGAAGACACAGCTCGGAGACGTTCTCATCCACGTCCTCCTCTAATTCAACTCCCTCTGGAGGAGGACTAGCCCCATCATCCTCAGCCACCCACCCGACACTGGCCAGCTCCACAGCCCCCAACGGATCTTACCTAACGGAGGGTCAGGCTTCCAGATGGGCCAGCTCCGCATCTTTTGACAGCATGTGGGTGTCCATGGAGGGTCTAGGGGACTCACCGGCTCACCATGCTCCAATAAGAGCCATGGAAATGGGCGCAGCCTCCGGGACCTCAGCATCCTCCTCCTCGGGGGCTGGAGCCAGCAGAATGTGCAGGAACATGTCTGTGGGCTACCAGAACGGCCTGAACTACATTGCCTTGGAGCTGAGGGAGGATGGGAGTAACACGGGAGCCATGACGTCGGGAGCCGGTAGCAGCAATGGGAGCTCGGTGGCGGCAGTGACGGCAGGGACGGTGCCTCTGCCGGAGAACGGAGCCTACGCCAGTATAGACTTCACCAAATCTGATGGAGTCACCACGACAACCAAGGGTGAGTAAACACAAGTGTGTTTTTTGTCAGGTGGGGGGAAGTGTCACTCACAGACAAATGGTGCTAAAATTTTGTTTGTCTCCTCTGACAGCCATTGTTTAAAGACTCTTCCTACTTTCACAATCATATTTGGCAGGAAGAACTTTCATTGGTTTTCTGAAGTCACAACAGCCAGCCAGTGTTTGGAAAAATATAGTTCCTTGCAGTGTGTGTGTGTGTGTGTGTGTGTGTGTGTGAGAGAGAATGAGCTTTCATGTGTGAGTAAAAGAGAGCAATGTTATGGATATTTTTTCCTCACTGAAAACCAAAATAACCCTAAGAGCTGCATGCTATTATTAGTCGTATTATATCAATTTGCAGCTCCTCTAGTGAATCTATTTTGGATCAAGTCTCTGTGATCTTGACAAGGCTGCGTTCAGGCGCTTTGAGCAACCAGACAATGTCTTTGAAGGCATCTGTCCAGGGAGCTAAAGTCTAGGCTATAACAGTGCTGCTACAGGAAGTGGCACCAATATGCGGTTCATCTTGAGGTCTGTGTGTACGTTGTGTGCAAGCAGACTGGTAGACAATTAGCTCGCTGAATGAACTGAGGTTTATCTGAGGTCAAGTGCAGACTGAATCATCCCAAAAAAAAAAGGGCCCTGACTTCCTGTCTTTGTAGCTGGTAGTGTCTCTCTGCCTGTCTGTGCACGTGCCGCTGTTTTCTTTGTGTCAGCATGTGTGCAGAGTGTTCTTAACGTGTGGGTGTTTGTGTGTTCACAGCCTTTTGTCTGCTGCGAAGCTGTCACTTGAGACACTTTTCTACATTTTTGAAAAAATATATTTATTTATACAGAAACAGGGATGAGTGCAGTGCCAGCAGGAGCGGTTAGTATGATGGCAAAACACATAAAACACCTAACGGTGCTCTAATTTAGCGAAGCTTTGCAATGTTCACTTTCTGAGGTGTTAACTAAATTCAGTAGTTAATTTTGAAGCCATAGTTTGTAGGGTTGCGACTAATTATTCTTTTTATCATTGATTAATCTGATGAAAATATTCACAGGTAATTGTTTAGTCCGTAACATGGCAAAAAAAGTGAGAATAATGTGCATCACTTTTTCCACAGAAGCCAAGGGGACTTTTTCAAACAGTTAAAAAGCCCCAAAATGTTAAATTTAATGTCATTTATGACAAAGAAAAGCCGCAAAGCCTCATATTTGATTTGTTGGATGAACAATGAACTTACTGAATCAGTCATTAATAGTTAAGGGCAGGTTTCTTTCTACTGACTGTGAGCCTTTTATTCAGTGTATTCGAACACAATTTGTAGGCTGTACTAAGGAGGCTGATACTCCTCTAACTTAAGTGTATTCTGTAGGGGAGTAGGGATGTTCCTAACATCTAATTTCCCCTTACATTTAAACTGGAGTTTAAACTTGGACTTGTCGACTAGTCTAAAAGTAAGAAATAACTCAGAACAGTCAAATTAAGCACAATTTAATGTAGAAGCGTAAAACATTTTATATTTTGATCAGATTTTGAACATTTGACATTGAACAAAATAAATCTGCAGGATGCCTTATTATTACAACAAGATTTTTATTGGGTGAATGCAGTCATATGTAATCAAAATTTGAAAAATAAGTTTAACCTACTAGTACTTCTTGAGGTGACTACCAAGGGTATTTAATCGACGAGTCGACTAATTGAGAGGGGTATAAATCACGAGTTTCATCACTAAACCATAGTATATCAATTCTTGGAACAACAAGACCATATTTGCCGATATCACAAAGTCTACAGTGATACGATTTTGATTGATATGAGATGATATCATATGCCCATTCAACACAATCAGTTACAGAATAAGTGGCAATCTCTTTCTTTTTTTGTTTTGGCCATAAATGATAAAAAACGGCACATAAATGCTTTCTGAAAGAAAACTTTTCATTTTATCCCAAACCATTATCTTTTTCCTAAAACTCCGGGGCTATCTAGCTTAAGCAAACTTCTCCCAACAGCCATAAAACATGAATTAACAGCAAGATAATTTAACAAAAGTATAAAATTTGTTCGTAGTTCATAGGCAAAACAGTTGTTTTTTGCCAGTCACCCATTATTAGCTTAGGGCTTTTCATTGCATAAATTAGCCTAGCAGCCGCAGTAGACTTTTTTCCTCTACTCATAGCCTTACAAATTACATGTAACCTTGTTATTTTTCTTACTCATTGTTGATTTAAGTCAATAATTTCAGTCTGCATGCACGTTTTTTCAGCCTAACATTGTTGAAACAGAGCAGCTAATGTTGGTGTGTTGCTGTGAGGTTAGGAGTAGGCAGGTACATTGTGTTTTCGCCTGTGTATTTTATCCTAAAACGGCATTGTTTACATATGGCACATGCTCTGTCTGTTGACCCATACATTCTCCAAAATCTAAAATATTTCCAGACTAGCACATCCTTATTCCTGAGTCAACCCTTCGAACTGATTTTTGAACAAGCTTAATAAAGGACTAGTACTATGCTGACAGGATTATAACATATCCACTAGCACTAAGCACTGCATCTTCCTTTGTTTTGTTTTCAGTGTCACTGTTATCTAATATAATTTCCAGTGGAATATAGATTATATTGGAACTAGCTGTGTAGTAGGTGTTCATGTTGCCTGGCACTCAGTTACAGCATGCAAAGTCCAGACATGGACGTGTGTGTCAATGACACTTAGTGCTGAGGTTAGGTCTACAGTCAGTGTGGTAGATGGCGTGCACAGATCAAGAGGACCAAAAGAGGATGTTTTGACTCAGTTTTCAGTCTCTCACTTCCACTTTGATCATCTCCTTTTCTCTTTCACCCACTCGTCCTCTCTCATACTCTCTCCTCCTGCGCTTCCCCCTCGCTTCCTCCCCGAATTTCACTGTCTCGCTTCATGTGTGTGTGTGCATGAGTCAGGATTCTCTGCAAACGCCGGCTGACTCATTTGTTTATCGTGATGCTGAGCGGGGATGAAAGAGCGTGTGTCTGTGTGCGTGTGTATATGTGTGTGTGTGTGGTAAATCTACAGTGCTGAATGTGTGGAGATCAACTGACACTCAAAGCGCTCAAGCACATCCCATTGTGCATGTTTGTCTGTCTGTCTGTGTGTGTTTGTGTGTTTTTGTTTTCAGCCGCTGCCAGCGGGTTCATTAAGTGTGTGTATGTGTGTGTGTTGGTTCATGCAGTTCAAGGTAACATTCAGAAATGTTAATCCTTGCCCACACACACACACACACACACACACAATCAGTCTGTGTTATATTTGTGTGTTAGTCTGCATCTAGGTAGGTGTGTGTGTGTTTATACGCGCTGAGTCATGGCAGGCAGCCTTTGATGTGGCGTCGTAATTGCGGCGGCAGCGTGTCAAGGCACACAGCGGGGCCGGGAGGAAACGCATCATCATCACTCAGGAATGCACTTCCTCTCAGCTGCGGTGTTGAACTGATACAGGCACACCTGGATCCTTGACCCAGAGCAGGGAGGGGGAGGGAGAGACGAGCTTTCTGACCAGCTGTCAAGGAAATTTGGTGTGAACTTCTGAAACGTGGCTGTAAATATTAGATAAAACATGAATTCAGCTGATGTTAAAGGGATAGTTCAGACTTTCTGAAGTGGTTTTGTGTGGGGCACTTATCCATGGACAGTATATTCCAAACAGTTGATGTTAGTCAGCACATTCGAAGACTGGAGATACAGGCTGGAGTCTAATGTACAAGCTTAGCAATCTACTGTGCAGGGGTCCGCACCAAAACGTATTTTAGCCACCATGTTGAGAGTATTTTTACCACCTTAACGTAATGTCAGAGAGTGATATCTGACGGGAAAAAGTAGTAGTTATATCGCTCTTTTCAAAGCCAGAATCCTTTGACATATGCCATTGCAGCGCGCACACGTTCCTGAGTGCATGTTTTTCAAAGAGCAATGGCTGAGCACTGAGATGAATAGAGTTTGACTTTTGGAACGTAGCAGCGTAGCAGTGCGCACCTGTTGTCATGTGACGAGGGACAACCAATCACAGCCAACAGATATCTTTCCCTTCCTCTATAAATATCAGTCTGATATACTCAAACAAAACAACAACAACTAATTGTCAGCAATTTTGATAATCAATAATTTCAGGTATTTTTCTTGCAATTGTCCAGTTTTTTAGTTTAATAAATCAGGTATTTGCTGCAACAAAGACAGAGCTGTTAGGTGAGCTACAAGTGCTTGTTCCTTTTGATCAGGCAATTTATAAAAGGTATTGCAGAGGTTTTTACTTGTAAAGATTCTGGGTGAGAAACAGTTTGGATATTTTTACATAGATGCACATTTATGGAGTGTGTAACGTCTCTCTGCTGCCGGCTTTTCCTATCATGAAGACAGTGACTAGTCAGTGACTCATAGGGTGATGTCTGCTCTGTGTTTCTGTCTTCACAACAACACTTAAACTTGTGTTGGTACCAGAGCACCTTAAACTGTCCTCACATATAAGAGATTCTTTTGTATTATTAACACCTCTGGTAAAAACTGTTGACCTGTGCAGTCAGTAGTCAAGTTTGTTGGGGTATTTTTTGGCACCTGTAGCTCTGCACATTTTTTCTTGCCTTGCAAATGTATTTTAGCTGTATCATAACCTTTTCCCTTTTTGTTTTACAGTCAAAACAAAACGCACACTAACTGAACATGCAGGAAGTTGCAGTGACGAAGGGATGTCAATTGACAGAAAATTATTCGCAACAATTTTCATAACAAAAGTCATTTTTGGCAAGAAGGCCAAACATTGTTTGGTACAGGCTTCTCAGATGAGAAGATATGATGCTTTTTTTCTACATCAAAACAGTGTGAATTGAATATTTGGAGGGTTTTTGGTCAGACAAAATAAGCAGTTTGAAGAAGTGAGTTTGTGCTAGAGTTGCAACGATTAGTCAACTAATTGATCAGTCGATCAAATGAAAACTAATCGCCAGCTTTTGTCATAATCTATTGATTGTTTTGGTCATTTTTGAAGCCAAAATGTCAAATATTTGCTGCATCCAGCCTCTTTAAACACAAGAATTTTGGGATTTTTTGACTACTAGTTTGAGAAAAGATGCAGTTTGAATACGTCACTTTGGGCTCTGGGAAATTGTGATGAACATTTAATTGATTAGATGTTAAATAATAAGATTAACTGATACTGAAAATAACTTGGTACTTTCAACAATTTTTCTGTCTTCTGACATTTTATAAACCAATCGAGAAAGAAATAAAGTAATCACAAGATTAATCAATGGTGAATTTGAACATTTCTGTCAACCTTTTAACGATGAAATTAACCGCATAGCCAACTCCATATCATGGTTAATATATCTCTCCTGTTAGTTAAACCCCTGTTACCACTCAAAAGGGTGTAAATGTAAGATTATCTTTGTCAGGCTCATTGATCAGAACCATAATCATGGTTTATTGGTAAGTAGATTTTCATGAACAAGGAATTTTCTGTGGTGTTTAATTGAACAAGACTTAACATAGTAAGAGAAACAGATAAAAAGGCAAGTACTGCAAAAGTCAAGAAAAATATGAAATAGGAAAACGTTATAAAAGTTGTGCAGGAATGTGCAAACTATTGACCTACAAGGGGAATACATGAAATACTCCTTTAATGCTTTGGTTATTGTGCTACAGCTCTGATGGATTAAAGGGTGAGGTGGATGATGGGAAAGAAGAGCAGGTGGATATAAGATGGCAAAAGGTTAAAGTCAGGTCAGGGCAGGAAGTTGAGGAGTTTTTCAGCTGTAAGTGACAGCGGTGGGAACCTGCCCTTTTCTCCCTCTCCCCCAAGTGGATATGAGGTGGTAAAGGGTTAGTCAGAGTGTGAGGCAGGGTTATCTCTCAGCGAGCGACGGGGGGGGGAGTAAGATGTGAGAGAAGATGGTACGAGGCTGCCCTTTCCTCTCTCGTTCCCACCTCCACAGCCATGCCCGTCTATATTTACAAGTCTATTTCCAGACCGACATGAATTTATGGGCCGGTCCGAGGCATGCTCGTAACAGGACCCCCCTTTTTGCTCAGTGTGTGTTGCAGGCAGAGGTCTCTATCCCTCTCTTAAATAGCCAGATATACATATATACCCACAGATGTTAGAATTATTAACTGTCATGCGTGCACATAAAGTGATTTAGATTTTAAGCAGCCATTCAGACTGTCACAGAAAAGTGTTTACGGCTCTCTGAAAGCCCCCCAGAGGTTGAAGTTTTTTCCCTGCGATGCCCATTTTAGTGTCCATTTAGCAAATAAATAATCTCAAAATAACTTGCGCTGTTTGATGAGCACCTTAATTCAAAGCACTGACATGCTAGATGTGCTTTTAGCATGGGTGGCCCGCTCTGAGACGCATGGGAATCTATAAACCTGGCAGTGTTGGTGTCCATTGAGCTAAACAGGGAATTGATCCCCTAACCTCGGACGTGTTGGCGCCAGCAGGGTTCCCATTGGTCAGTGAGTTCCTGGAGTATTACAGAAGGAGGTGTTTCCCAGAGGTTTAGGTTACAGGTTGGATCTGATCTGTGTGATTGAATTTCTGCCTTTGAAGGAAGTTTGGGACATTTGGTAACTTAGTCATTGATAGACAATTAATCTGCAGCTGTTTTGATGATTTTGTGTAATTTTATTGTAGTTTTGTTGTTCAAGCTTCTAAATTTTGAAGACTTTGCTGCTTTTCTCATGATAATTAACATAATATCTTTTAGTTTTAGACTGTTTGTTGGACTAAATGAGTCATTTGAAGGCGCCATCTTGAGTTTTGTTTATCACTTTGACAAATTGATGCCGATATTGAGAAGAATTGTTATTCGCAAGAACATATTGGAATATATCTCACATTTTACATGCATTAAGGTTAGCGAGCCAGAAACCTGATTCATCTCTATGAGCTTACTTACTGAAGTAGAGAAATGAAGATTTCAAGTCGTGCAAAACAAAGTCACAGGCAGTGATTGAGCTCTACAAGACCAAAGAGCTAAGTGTCTAACATCCTGCGGTGCTTACTCAAAGGGAAATGTTGTGTCTCATCAGTAATAAATGGCCCTAAACACTGTCAGCTATGTGGTCTCGAGTTCTCAGTTACTCTCTAAGTGTAGATTTCATAGGTGGTCCTGAGCATTACTCAATCACTGAACCTCCTGTTTCTCTCAAACATGCAGGAAGTTCCAGTTCTTCTTTATGTCCTTTCTTCCTTCGTGTTTTTCTTGGTTTCTTTGCCTCTCGTCTTTTTTTTTAATGCTTATTGTCTCAGAGAGTACCCCTTGACTTGCAGGAATGTGACGTTGGATCACTTTATTAGGCAAACTCTAAATGTGTGTGCTCATGCGTCTTTGAAAACAGCAACACACACCTTTGTTCATCTTTTTGATTGCGGCTTCTGTTGACCTTTTGACATGCACAGAACAAACTAGAATAAATCTAAAATATTTGCATGCTGCAGGAAATAAGAGGAAGAGGATATACTTTATTAATCCCCGAGGGGAAATTCAGTTTGTCATACACACACATGCACAAACAGGACCTATATATGCATTAAATGGAGAGATGTCGGAGCAAGGCAGCCGCCAATGGACAGGCAGTTGGAGCGCCTTGATTAAGGCCCAGGAGGTGAACTGGCACCTCTCCAGCTGCCAGTCCACGCTCCATATTTGATCCGAACGGGAACTTGAACTAGTGACCCTCCGGTTTAAAGCAGGTTATCGGATGTATAAAACGAAACTGTGTCCCATTTCTCCCTGTTGTTGTGGATGTTTGTGTCCTGCAGGTCATGCCATATTTTCTTCACTGCATCTTGGTCTCTCTCAGCTTTGAGCAATGTCGGAAAATGCAAAAATCGAACCTGTTCCAATGATTTTAATGTCAGACAGAAGTTTTGAAGTCAGTGTGTAAACGTGATTAACACAATGTGAGGTCGTAGTTATTTTTGTACGTGCAATACATTTAAGTCAGTATCAGCCCGATATCAGTATCAGTCAGTGAATCCCTAGACAATTTATGGGTTTTATAACACAGGTAGAAAGGGTGAAAATGGTATAAAAGTACCAGATCTGTTGCTTGAGGAAACTTAAACCCAGAATCTGTTAGATAATAAAGTCAGAAACTGTTAACAAATGCCGATCAAGATCAGGGAGGAGGAAAAAACGACCACTTTCATTTCTCGATCTGCACTTAAAAGGCCGTTGCCCTCAGCTGTCACGCCAGCCTGTGTCAGGTCAACACGTTACGCTGGCTGTTCACTCCCATGATGCCTTTCATCTGTTGTCCCAGCTGGCTGAATGGGATTTAAGGACAGAGAGACAGACAGAGAGCGAGAGAGACGGTCACGGCTCTGAACACCTGCCTGTGTTGCAACGACACAACAAGCTGTTAGCTAATGCAGGTGTTTGGAGAACAGTGTTTTCATAACCCGATTTTGTGGCGAGGGTGTCTGTGTGTTTGTGTGTGTGTGTTCAGCGGAGGTCAGTTTAGGTCAGTCGGGCTCGTGTCCTAAGAGAGTTGTTTTGATCAAAGTCCACGACTGGACTGCAGAGAAACCCAGAGACCTCAGACTGCTCTGTCTCTCTCTCTGTCTGTTTCGGTCCGTCTGGTTCTCTCTGTCTGTCCGTCTTTCTCCTGCTGTCTCTGTCTCTTTGTCTGTCTCTCGCTCTGTCTCTCTCTTTTTCTCCGTCTCTGCTGTAATGTTATAACAAATACAGTTCATGTCCTGACACTGCTTTACAGTGAAATTCTACAAATGAATCAACAACAGAAAGATTTAATATGAGCACAATTGACAGGATGGTGCCTGTTGTATATACATAATAAGAAACTATATATACCTAATATTTAAAATCAATCAAAATGGAAAAGAGGACAAGAAACTGTTTGAAGCTTTCAGTTTCGGCCATGTGGTACATCAGCCTGTTCTCATCCCGAACTCATCAAATACTGCTGCTTTGTCACTGATCTGGGCATTAAAGACCGACGCACAAAGGCGCCTTTTGCAGCGGTATAATACACGCCGTGCAGTGGCAGTATTTGGCGCAGCGTTGAGCAAACCAATGCCATCAAATATGTCCACCAAACCCCGGACTTTCACCTGGGAGCCCACTGTTCACTTCCTATGTGAATGATGAGTCAAACCATGATGGGGTTTTTTACCAAACCTAACCACGATCTTTTGTTGCACAAGGAAATAAATGTTAATTCTAACATTTCCTGTGAAAATGGTGGTGTATTTTGAAGAAGCAATGCATGTAGCAAGTATCAATTGACACAGCGTCCCGAAACGCCAGCAACAGGCAAAGGAGGATACCTAGCACCTCATATGTAGACGTGAACGTCCACACACAAAGCAGCGATATTTGACGAGTGGGGTGGGAACGCTTTGGGTGTATTACCCCCAAAATATGGCCGTCGTATCATTCTTGGTATCATGTATCGTCTTAAAGAAAGAAAACCTTTCCAGTTGGTTACATCAGCATATGATTTGGTCAAACCGCTTTTCTATTATTATTCGTTATTACTACTCTGTCTGCCGTCACCACTCTGTGGCCTTGCTTAATGTCCCAGCCGCAATCTGACTGGTTACACATCACAAGAAATAGCCTATCAACACTGAAGGCTGCAGTGCCACAGACTGGCCAACAGGCTGGAGCTGCCGTAGCCCGGAAGATATTCTTAAGTTTTAGTAAACATCACAATCTTCAACACTGAAGTTGCAAAAACTACCCAGTGCGTTCTGCTGTTAGTCATAGTAGTTGGCTTAACTTCAGTTTTATGAGTGCAAAAACTGCAAGGTAATTTGCAGGAGGGAGCAAGACGGAGTGTGGACACAACGAGAGTTGCAACTATATGATCGTAGTTTTATAAAAGAGATTTGCAGCAAACGAATCAGATTGTGAAAAAAAAACAACGAAGTAGCTGTACTGGTCGTCTCTCAGGCCTCAGCATGTTTTGCAATGTCTGTTTTTCCCGAGTAAATATTGAACTTTTTTCGTCTCAGAGTGAGTCTGAACTTGTGTCTACAAGTGTATCAGTGTGGCAGGAAGTGTTGCTCTTCCTCCACCTCTTGTTGTTGGGTTGCCAGGTTGGTTTGTGTCACCCAGTTGTGGTCACTTGTCTCTGGCTATAATTTGGTCGGTGTTTAGGCTGTGCTGAGTCTGTGTACCGTCACTCCTCCTCTCTGTGTACTGTGTGCTCCTGTCTTTCTATCAGTCCGTCCGTTCATCCATCCCTCCGTCCGTCCCCGTGGCTAACAAACAGAGGAGCAGCATTCCAGCAGTGCCCCCTGTCAAAGCATCTGTATTGTGGCGTGCTGCTCACATTGTTGTGTCAGACAAAGCCTCGCTCTCAGTGGAATAACCCAGCTGGATGGCGGCCATCGCCGGGGTCACTCGGAGCCGCCAGGCCGCAACCAAAACAGCCAACCTGACAGCCCAGGCCCAGCCATGATAGCAGGGCAGGGAAAGAACTTTGTGTGTGTGTGCTGGCAGCGAGCTGAATCCAAAGTTCACCGGCCACGCTCGCTTATTTACCAGGAAAACAGTTTTTTCTTTTTTATTACAGCAAATAGTTTGAGCCAAGTCGCCGCCTTGGTCAGAGATGTCTTACATCTGTGCTGCTTCTTTTAAAGGCTTTGACGGTGAATGTCCGTTGGTAAAGATAAACTACTCTTGATTTTACTATGATTATAATATATGAGGCTCGTTTCCATAATCCTCCAAGAAATTAGGTGGGGGGTGTGTACATACCTGTAAACAAACCCGTTCACCAGTGTGGCTGAAGAACTTTCATATTTCTGGTTTTGCAAATTAAACAGTGGGCTTTAAAAACATTTCACAAAACCCCCTGGGGCCACGTACGGCCGCGTAACCCCTCAGAAAATCCCCCAAAAGTGGGAGAGGTGAGGTTTTGCTTCCCTGCAGCGCTGTTCGGAAGGCCGAGTCCAAAGCCAGACAGATCCCAGTCAAAATTAGTCAGCAGCACTTGGCTTCAAAATGTCCAAAACAACTAATATTACCAGTCCAAAACCACTGTCAGTGAACCGGCCACATTCCAGTTACTCTGTCTGTGTGTGTGTGTCCATGTGAGTGTGTGTGTGTGTGTGTGGGGGGGGGGGGGGGGGGGTCACAGCAGGCAAATAGAAAACAACAGTTTTTTCCACTGGATGCTTTTATGAATACTTTTTATGTTTATGGTTGGTATATGTAGATTGAATTATTCACCTCTTAAACTTTGAATTGTATATATAATATCAGCAGGCAAATATCACCTTTTATTAGCTTGTCCCAGATTAGGGTTGCAACAGTATAAGATTTTCACGGTACAATAACCTCAATCTCAGAAAATATTGCAGTTTCACAGTGTCACAGTGTTTCAGAATTTATTATATTAGCAGTCAAAATGACCCTTAAATGAATTAAAACAAAAGGGTTATTGTTGGTTAAACAACCATTTTATTACTTAAACTTATACTTGAAACCATTTTATTAATGGAAGTATGTGTAAAAAGCAGAGATGGGACCAAGTCACACATGTGCAAGTCTCAAGTAAGTCCCAAGTCATTTTTTCTTGGGCAAGTCAAGTCACAGGTTATGTCAAGTCAGGTCAAGTCCTGTAATAGGTCAAGTCAAGTCCAAGTCAAGTCACCTTATTATTGTAATTTTACCTGCAGATTCTGATCTTAATAAAGTGAAAAGACAAGATATAAGTAACTGTCAGTAAACATTGACTTCATCGCTGCAATGATGAAGTCAACGACGAACCGGTCGGAATGTTCGCTCACGTTTTCGGTGGTTAATGTTAGCAAATAAATTAAAAAAACAAGTTCCACCAAGCCGACCCCCCCCCCGCCTATCTGATATAAGAGGGCCCGTTTCTCCAATAAACATGTAAGGTCCGTAAAGAGGGCATGACTGATTGAGAGGATCATGATCCAATCATGACAACGCCATTCTCAGCCTGCACTCCTACTGGGTAATCAACATTATTTTTTTAATTAATTTATTAATTTTATATTCTAACCGAAAACATGATGTGAATAACACTCAAGTCGTTCAAGTCATCGTGTCTCAAGTCAAGTCCTGAGTCTTTAACTTCCAAGTCCAAGTCAAGTCTCAAGTCTTTTATTTTTTGTCAAGTCAAGTCACAAGTCATCAAAACAGCGACTCGAGTCGACTCGAGTCCAAGTCACAATGACTCAAGTCCCCATCTCTGGTAAAAAGTCTCCTCTTAGAAAATAACTAAAATAAAGTGGAGATTTAACGTCAATTTGCATGTTGTTGTTTTTTTCAATATCGTAGATAAGCAAATGTACACGTTATGATAACCGTCATCTTTTCTATTACAGTGTACCTTGAAACCGATATATCGCTCTAACCCTTATTGCCTTGTCCCAGACACATAAACCTTTCCGTTTTATACACAAATAACTTCAAAGTATTTGAGTTTGATTCAACTTTATTAAACTTCATGTAAGTTTTGCTCCATTTCTTGTCATCAGCAACATCATCTGTCAATTAATAAAATATAGCCCCTTTTACACTGCCAGACTTTTCGCGAATGTTGGGCCGTTTTGCCGGCAAGCTGCGAACGCTTAGACACAGAGCCAGATTGGCGAGTTGATCCGAGGCGCCCAATTTTCCACCTCGTAGGGTAGTCATATGGCGGAACCCTTTTAGTTTAAACAGACCGAGGCGGCCTTCTGCAACGGGAGGGGCTGTTGAAGACTTGTGGGAGGAGCTGTTGATGACGCAGCATGTGTGACCCACTGGCGGTGGATAAACACGAAACATCTGATAGCAGGAATTAGCGAGCAGTTAGTAGCAAGAGAGAAACGCAAACCTGACAGACACTGTAAAGATGTGCAACTGGGGAGACAAGCAATTGCGCGCCCTCCTTGTCCTCGCAAATGAAGAGGCCATTAACCATCAGATGACGGGGACGGTGAAGGACGGGCCGACTTACGAGAGAATTGCTGAAGAACTGACCAGCCGCGGCTTCCCTCCCACGTCACTGTTTACGTCACACGCTGAGCTACACGTTTTGTTACTTGCTCACGACCCCCATTGCCCCAAAAAAGGCGCATTCTGTATAAACAAAATTAGGTAGGCAGCATTTCGCTGCACTCCCTGATTTTGTTTTTATACTGCCAATGCTGAAAAAAGACTGATTGGACTTTCCTGCAAATTTGCACAATTCCTGTTTAAAAAGGGCCTCTGTTTAATATAATACTGGTATTTATTGTAATAAAGTGATGATCTTTTTTATATGTTCTGGAACTTCCTGCAAAAGCTGCATTTGATGTATATTTGGCATCATTGAGTGTTTTTGGTTTTGTTTGTTTTTTGTTATTGTCATTGGTGTATTGTTATGTGCTGTTTGCAAAGATTGAGACTAATATTCTCAAAGCATACTTTCATCTTATAGTCACGTTTACCTGCATCCTTTGACGTCAAGCTCTTAAGTGTCCTGCCTACATCACCAAATGTGAGAGATTATTATAAAAAGAATCATATGTACAGTGTTTCAGGAACATGACCATTGCGTAGACAGATGGAAAGGGGGAATAATTGAAGACACAATGTGTTGCAAAAAGAAGAACAGAAACTGTGGCTATTCATGTAAGCGTTGACAGTGCATGAGCTGACTCTTGTGACACTTTTTGTATAAAATAGGGTTATCACAGGTCATTGAAATCCTTGAAAATCTGTGAATATGAGGGAGAAAATCAAGACTTTGAAAGTTTTTTAAATCAAACATGGTTCAACGAAAGTGCTTGGATTTATATATATTTTATGCAAGTATAGAAATTCAAGTTATTCTAGTTAACGCTGTGTTTAATTGTTGTCTGCGAGCTTCTGTAAAGCAGCCAGTTCTCATCAGTAATCAACCTTGATCCATGTTTTAAACCAGTGGTTCCCACCTGGTCCAGCCACAGGGTCCAGATTTCTCATTAGTCATTAGTTCAAGGTCCACACAGTTGAATACATTCAGCTTGCATTTGGCCATGTTGTCAGGCTAGTTTGTTGTCTCTGTGAAGTAGCTGTCTGTTAGTCACTCATTCTACAGCAGGAAATGGCATTTCAAAATAAAAATCGTGTGCTGGAAATTCACTGTACTTAAAGACAGAGTGGGGTTTTTACAAACTTGACATGTTTGTGAGTCACTTGTGGTTCATTCAGAATGGACCCAAAACCCACTTTTGGACCCTGACTCATCAGTTTGGAACCACTGTTTTAAACTATGCAGAGTTGGGTCTTTGAATTGGGAATTAGGCCTGGAAAGTCCTTGAATTTGATGATTGAAGATGGATCTCTTACCTTTTTGTTTTCTCTTCCTGTCTCATTCTCTCCCTCAGACTGAGCAACGGGACGATAGAGGTTCCCCACCTTCCTCCTTCTCCTCCTCCTCATGTCTCTGCTCGGGGCACTTGACTCTGCCTGCGACCTTTGGCCTCCCCCTCCCATCCCGCCGGCGACCTCTGACCTCTTCACCCAGACTGAGAAGCCGCTCCCTTCTGGATGCAGAAAACAACAACAACATAACAACAGATGACAAAAACGCTTGCAGTTTTTTATAAGTGTATTTCATCTTTTATTTTTTTTTGTGTGTTTTATATGCATATCTTGTCCTGTTTTTTTTTTTTTTTTTTTAATCATTTCCCCCCCCCCCTCTCACAATCGATGCTGCCAGTGTGCGCTGCTTTTTTCAACAGACATCGGTCAGTGAACTTTGGTTGAGGGGGGTGTCGGCAGAACCCGAGGTAGTCTTATTATCAGATGGTTCTGCTTCTCCGTACGGTATTAAAAAGGGAGGCTGGAAATACTAAGCAAAGGCATTATGGTACAAACTTGGAAACTTTTATGTTGAATTTCAAACGTTAATTTTTATTTTTAATTATTTTTTTTACCCCATGCATAACCCTTCCTCAGTACGGTACCATACAGTTATTACATTGTGGACAAAGTCATAGTAGAGAATGTATTTTTTTTTCCTAATGAATTACCCCTTAAATGGTACGAGCTCATGGCTGGATCCATTTTAGCCTCAGAGGCGAGAAGTGGCATTGCACACGTACTGTGCTTGTTCCCGTGCTTTGCCCAGTCGGGTGTGGCACAGTGTCAGCACCCTTTTTGGATCGCTATTTAAAAATTCAAACTGGGGAAACAGAGCTATGGTACAGTGCCAGTATGGGTTTATCAGAGTGTACTGATACAATGGGAAACCTTAAAAGCATTATTCACATATTATTATTTATTTGTTGCGATAGGTACAAATATTCCAGTACATTTCTTTGTTTGCTTTCAGGACGGCAATGGTACTCAATAGGGCGGGGGATAAACGCCGGTCACCAGTCGAATGCTGGAAAGTTTAGTCTTTGTCTCCTCTCCAAGCTACTTTGCAGATAATTGATGTGTTTAAAGGGATAGTTCAACATTTTGGGAAATGCGATATTTCAGTTTTGCTGCCTTCACATGGACTGTACACGGCACAAGGACAGTACCTTCTTATGGAGACAGATTTGAGTCGATAGAAACACTACACAAATACAAAAAGATTTGGCAAAAAATATAAATATTTAAACTTAAAACGGCAATGCCGTCTACTGCTACTGTTGCCAATATTTTCAACCAGTCTCACCTAACTTTATCGTCCTGCTATCCTCCAGTAAAATGATATCTTATGTGTGCCGTCTACTGTCTGCCTGATTTCATGTGAACACAGCACTGTCTGTTAAATATGAAGCATACTGTTTTATCTTTGCATAAAGACCGTAAGCCAGGGTTAGCATGTTAATGTCCAAAACTCAAAAGTACCGACCAGTACCTCTGTAGCTAATGGAATAGTATGATATATCCTGTTTGTTTAATCTGTTTAACCCAATGTAAAAATGATTATTTACTGTATTATGGGCGGGACTATTTCCTGAAGTCTCCCCTCTGTAAAATGGCAAATTACGGCTTTTACATTTGGGTTTGTGTGCAGGTTAAACAAACACGGTCTAACATGTTAATAAGTGAACTTCAGAGGTGCTGGGAGGTGGATTTTGTTACCTTTGCACAGAGTAAGGCTTTAAATCTTTATGCTAAGCTAAGCCAACTGTCACTACATATTGAACGGTCTAATGTTAGAGTGATATCGATCTTCTCATGTGACGCCAAGCAAATAAGCATCATTCCCAAAATGTTGAAAAAGAAAACATTAGGAAGAAATCAAAGTAGCTTGTAGAGGTTTTGGAAACTCGGCCGCTGTGCCCAACGGATGGAAAATGACGTTTTCCCGCCCTGCTGCTTGGTCGGCTTGTGTTATCCGAAATTGAAGCAACTGTTTTAGTATTTTTTTTTTTTTTTTCTTCCAGTTTTACCTCATATGGTCCGTAGCACAGTTCAGGTTAGTGAGGGAGAGTGGCACCAACACACACACACACACACATGCACTCACACTCGCAACGCTGTGAAAGGTAAAAGCACAAAGTACAGACGTTGACACTGGGATGCAAACACTAGTCTAATGCACACACACACGAAATCTCTGCAAGTGAACTCTATACTGTACGGCAGTGGCATGTATGCGCACACACACACACACACACAGACATGCCTGTACGTCATGAAGACGCATGTCATGGTCATGTGGCATCTCCAATGCCTGCTCTCATAACACATACAGTAGTCATGCAGCCCTAGAAAGGCGAGGGTAACTCCTGTGTGCTCCCATTTCGGCTCTTTGTCAGCGGCTCTTGGTGACGCACATTAACACACACGCATGCATATATATATATATATATATATATATATATATATATATGCATGCTGCACACTGGAGGGTTTGTCACTGGCTCTGAGTGACGTAAAGAGGTTTCGAGTAACCAGAGCTCCAGCCCCAGGTGCAGCGCGCTGGTCATACTTGCCCTGCTACAACCTCACACACACACACACACACACACACACACATTGGGACAGGCAGTGAACACCCACATCAATCAGTCTTAGCCGGAGCTTGTTGCCTCTTCTCTCTCACACTTTCATCAGACTGAGACGCCCATATTTAGCATTTCTACTCACGCTCCTCTCCCATGACTTTTACCCACACAGCTGTTTTCATAGAAAGAAAATTTGCTTAAATAAAAAACAAAGACTGACAGCTAGCAGAGCCCACTGAATTGCTTTTTTTTCTGCTCAGTATTCACTCTTCTAATGCTATCTTCGCCCCGTTTCTGATTTTTTTTTTTTTCCTTCAGCCCACTCTTTTTTTGTTGTTTTTAATTTGTTTGGACGGATGAAGGCCTGTCACTCTCGCTGTGCTCGTTGTGTGGGACGCATCACTGTCGTCCTTTTAGGGCCCCACACAGCGGGGATGCTGAGGGACTGAGCTGAGGTATCTTTAAATAATTGTTAATGTCTGGTTTTAGGGAGATTTTCGAGCAGAAGTTTGACTGACTGCGGGGAATGATTTCAAAGTGAAGGTCAGCCGGCCGTGATTGACAGCTTACTCGATGCCCTCTGAACTGCACAGATGCAGCGAACTCTGCACATATGATGCCCGGTGTTCATTGAAACAACACAAGTGTAAAATTTTTGGATGTCTGACTCATTGGAAAATAAAGTAAAAAGTGTCTCAGATAGATAGCTGCGTGGTGCACATGCTAGGGTCATATACAGTGCAGCATTCTGTATAAGTAAAGTTTGACAACTAGAAAACAACTTTAAAGACCCTAAGTGTTTTTTTAAATGACCTTAAGATTCATAACTTGTAAAACACAGACTCAGTTTTGTTGCAACAAAAACTGTTTCTGCTCAGATCAGTGGAGGCCCTGAAGCTCTGAAACATATTTTGTTTAATGAATTGTGCCCTCTGCACAATATCATTTTGTGCATATGAGAATCTTTAATGTTATGGGCACAAGATTAAAGAAATATTCTTGTGATTTTCTACTGCCGGAACTTCAGTCTTTGTTGCCGACTTTACAGATCTGTAAAGGCCAACACATTCTTACTCCGACCTCGTCACATATCGACGTTTGGTCATGGGCTTTCCACGTCCACATACAACGTGAAAGGTACCCTGGGTGCATTGGTTAATGACATTCTGGGACACCGTGTAAAGTTCTGCCTGTTGCCGTTTTCACAGGAAATTTAACACTTACAGTCTCTTTCAAAATAAATGCACTACATCGGTACAACATCGCAAATTGACGTTTCTTTTCCATCAACAACAAAAGCACGTAGTTAGGTTTAGGAAAAAAGAACAGGGTTTGGCTTTAGAATCTTATGGGACACAAACACCACTCTCTCGGGTGAAAGTCGGTGTTTGTTGGACCGGCCTGTCCCAGTCGGGACCTAACCTTCGTCCTTGTTCAGCTGCGTTTCCCTCTAATGGCGCCGTTAAACTATAAAGGCAACGGGCCGCGTATCATGCTGACATTAAAAGACGCCTTTTTTCATTGGTTTCTGACACCATAAGTCACTGACTAAGTGCCGGCTTTCGATGACTTCGGAGTGAGACCAGCCTCGTGAAATGCAATCACTTAAGTAACTCTTATTGAATGCAAAAGTCGTAGCATGTGCACCAACGAAGCTTTCTGAAAGATAATTTTAAAACAGTGCATCAGTGTCCAAGAACCTAATGTGATGTTTTCTGATATCTTGTCCCAAACCCAAAGATATTCAGTTAATAATGATATAAAACGTTAATTGTTTTGCTTCGTTTGAATCACCAGATAGGTGGAGTTTACTGCATTACGGCAATCCAGAGTGTGTCAGGCATTTCAGCAAATTCAAGACTGACTTTCTAGTATTCACCAAAATTTTCCATGTCATAGTCCAAGAACAAAATCCCACCTGTGAGGTACACCACTTAAACTGAATTTCCGAATATCTTCACCCCTTCCCTTCGTCCCATGTCCCTTTTTTCAAATGGCAGCAACAACAGAGCCAAAAACGTTAAAAAACAAACAAACTGTGAGGCTCAAAATGTGGTCAGAACGATCCACGTCGGTACAGAAACAGCAGAGCTTTTGAGCACTTTTACCCTTCGTCGCCCTCTGGAGGGTCGGGATAATTAAGCTAACCTTCCCCTTCTACAGATCCATGTTTTTAATGGTCTGGTTTCAAAGTGAAAACCCACAAAATGCTGTTTAAAGATTTTCAAGCCTGTGACATGTCTTATATGTACATTTTGAACAATTTGAGATATTGACCCCTCATCTCCCTTGAACAAACGAAGACTATTATAAGAATATTTAGGCTGCAGTGGCCCGAGACAAACGAGAACATTTTTTGTTTCTGTTTTGGAAAATGTTTTGTGTTCTTACGATGCTACAGCGACGTGTTGCTTTTGAGTTTTTTACCGCTATGGCAAAAAAAAAAATGTTAGAGCTAGATTCTGGGGGGGATTTTTGGAAGAATCCCTCTTAATTTATTTGAAGCATTATTCAAAAACGGATAAATGTCTTTCATGTCTGATTTGCCTTTATGTTGAATTTTACCCCCCTGTTTAACCCTGTAATGACTGAATGAATTTACACAGAATCTGTGTTTATCTTGGCAACAATTCAACCTCAAAACTGTCCTCAACGTTACCGATTCTGATGTTGAAAATCAGCTGTTATGATTTTTTTCTTGTTAGGGGTATGAGAAATGAGAAGACCTACGTAATATATATAAATATATATATATAAAATTATATATAATCCTTGCAGAGAAGACTTAGGGTACTGCATCATTATGCAAACTTTTGTTTCCTTTTTCCTCTAATCTTTTGGTTCATTTTGTATTCTAGTTTACAGAGGGAAAATAATCATCTTATTTTTGGTTGTTTTGTTGTATCGGGGCGACCTTGTTTCTCTGAAAACAAAGCGACACAAGGGTAGTATTTTTTTTTAAGAGTACATAGGCATTTTGCAGTTATTTGTATAAAGAAATGGGTTACAACCTCTGCCTAATGTTTATTTTTTTGTAACTATATTACAGTTTATTTGCTGCTGTGTAGTACAGTTAACAGTTGGAAATGCTGTCGATGGCAACCACGACAATGAAGACGATGTTCATTGCCCTGCTATCAGGCGCGGGTTCCTTTCGAAACTTCGGAGGAGGAGGGGGGAAGCAAATCCCACTCTACCCTGCTACCTGTGTTCTTAGTTTCCGAGTTGAATGCTGTTGTTTATTAGCTTTACAGGAAAGAGAAAGAGTTAAAAAAAAAATACTGTGGAGGTGTGTATCCTTCGTATGTGCATTATTTTTCAGCGACGTACGTCCTATATACGAAAAAGAAGAAAAAAAGAATTAAAAAAAGAGAAAACTGTGGTGGAAATGGAAATCCTCCTTCTGTAAATAAGGAAAAACTCAAGTTGTCGCTTTTTTCATGTTATAATCGGCGCCTCAGCAGGTGCCCCCCCTTTTTTTGTTTTTGTTTTACTTCCTTCTCTCTTTCTTTCTCTCTTGTTTTTCCTCGTGGAGGGAAAGGGGGGTAGGAGGGGTACTCAGAGGCGATTTGAGCATCGGCATAGTGTTTATATTTATCAAAACTTTTTTGCTTTCGATAGAGCTATTGCAATAAAAATGTGTTCATGTAACTGCTGCTGTCTCAGCTGTCTTTTTGTTGCATGTGTGATGCATCATCCTGGCGAGTACACAACCACAGGTGGAAAGTAACTAAGTACAGAGCGTAGCAACTTCGAAAGCAATTTAGCAGAGTGACTGAATATTCCTCACATTTTATTTAATGTTTTAAGATCTAAAGTGTGCAAATACATTTTTTGGCTCTTTCATATATCTTTCATATATTCATTCATATACTGTTTTTATTTATGCCATATACAAAAAATATATTTTTGAAAAGCTGATTTTCTGTATCTAATATTCATCTAATATTAGCTGTCTGATTATTTTAGTTTGTAGCCAGCACAGGAAACCAAAGTGTGTCGTCCCTCCTTGGGGCGGTCGGGACAGTTACCCAGGTGTGGTTGGGGCAGTGTTGTTCAACTGTTGTAACTGTAAGTGTTGTAACTTTGTTACATATGTACAAAAGTAGACAAAAACAAGACAAAGACCCACTGTTAAGTCACTGAGTGAATGTTTACAGCACGAACTTCTCATTTTAAGCCTTGGGCATAATTTAAATGTGCAGAGTTCAACTATTGGACTTTTTCTTTAACTTGGAAGCTGATGGTACTGACTTTTTCTCTCAAAATGAAACAAACTGAATAGCCCATATGAACCTATAACTGATAATGTAGCCTGTGGTGTCCACATTGAGGCGAAAGGTGCCAGTCCGAGGACAAAGCCAACTACCATATTTTAGTAATATAGGAAAATATAATAATTCTACAATTGTTTTCCTTTTTGTCACTGAAATGAATATGAATAACTTACAGGGTAATCGAGGAATGGACACATAATTTGAGGTAGCCAACAACCCTGTTTTATACATCCAAAGAACTGGTATTACAAAAATGAGCTGCTTGGCAACCAGACCAGGTGTCTAATTGAGACAGACCTTTATTTGTCAAAATGTGTAGCCACACCGGGCTAGCAAAAGGGACTGGGCATTTAATTGGGATTAGGCTTTTAATTTAAGTTTAACAGTATATTGTTAGCAGACACCTGTATCTGTTCAGGGGTCAACTTAATTTCATTACAGTTCTAGTAGTCTGTAGCCCCTTATACACTGCCAGATTTTCTGTGAATGTTGGGCCGTTTTGCCGGCAAGTTGCAAGTGCTTAGACACACAGAGCCGGATTGATGAGTTGATCCAGGGTGCCCAATTTTGCGCCTCGTAGGGTAGTCATATTGGCGGAACCTTTTTGGTTTAAAAAGACTGAGGCAGCCTTCCGCCACGGAAGGGGCTGTTTAAGACTTGTGGGAGGAGCTGTTGATGACACAGCATGTGTGACCCACACAAACTTGACAGACGCTGTAAAGATGAGCAGCTGGGGAGACAAGGAATTGCGCGCCCTCCTTGCCCTCGCAAACGAAGAGGCCATTAACCGTCAGATGACGGGAATGGTGAAGAACGGGACAATTTACAAGAGAATTGCCGAAGGACTGACCAGCCGCGGCTTCCCTCCCACATCACTGTTTACATCACACGCTGAGCTACACGTTTTGTTACTTGCTCACGCCCCCCATTGCCCCGAAAAAGGCGCATTCTGCATGAACAAAAGTAGGTACATGACATTTTGCCGCACTCCCCAGTTTTGTTTTTATACTGCCAATGCTGAAAGAAGACTGATTGGGCTTTTGTGCAAATTTGAACAATTCCTGTTTTAAAAGGGCTTGTGAGTAATGGAAGCTTATTTCAGGTTGATACAAAAAAGTCCCAACTGACCCTGCTCTCCCCTACGAATTTGAATAAGTCTATTTTATGCTTCTTTATACTTTACTGCTCCACATCTCAGAGGTAAATATTGTATTTTTTACTTCACTACATTTGTCCGATAGTTACTTTTCAGATTACAGTTTCTCATTGCCTTCTGATCCAGTGAAAACCAAGGATCTCTAAATGTTGATTCTGAATGTTTGTGATAAACTGAAGGATGAAGTGCTCCTTTATGTGTTGAGGAAATTCCCCTACTTCTTTAACTAAATAACGTTTTAAAAACCCTCTTGGATCAGCTGGAAAATGCATTGTCACACAGCTGAAAACAGGGCTGCTTTTCTGACACCATGGAAAGTTGATTTTTTTGGAGATACTGGGTTCTCACGGGACAGTGAAACTGCAAACATATGATGATCTTACAGATTGTGATGCCTTGGTGTAGATTAAACCATCCAACTCCAAGCCTTAAACAGAGAAGTATTTTACTTAAGGATCTAAGTACTACTTCTTCCACAGCACACAACTCTCTATTCGTCAAAACACTATTACAAAACACTCCAGCTTTTTTTCAAACGTGAACAAGACTTCTAATCGAGAGCTTTGACGTCACTGAAAACAAAAAATCTGGTGTTAATGTACCAGAAATGTTAATCTTTGTGTGTGTTTGCTCAACACCGAATGTATTTTTTGACACAGTGTCTGTTTGAAATGTCCAACAAAGACACGCTTTGATTGAAGCAAAAACAGGTTACATCAGCACCTGGAGGAGCCGAGAAGGAAAACATCGTTTCTATCATCTGAAAACATGTTTTCTTTAACGTGTTCACTCACACTGGAGGACCACATGATTCGTCTACGGGTTGAGAAATATCCCTGATAAAACCCTCTCAAAACCCGCTGTAGTCAGGAATGTGACGTCAGCCAGTAGGTCTCATCTAACACTTTGGTCAGTCGCCATGAAATTTGCTTTGGATGTTTGTGTTACCCACGTGATAAATCCTAATGTCTTCAAGATAAGATAAGCCTTTATTGATCCCAGAGGGGAAATTTGGTTGTTGCAGCAGCACTAGGACGGTGATAAGAATAGATACATAAATAGTAAGAGGTACATAAAACTATAATAAGAATAGAAGTAAAAATAGAAACTGTACAAGAACAAATAGAGACAAGATTACAAGTCAATAGTGACGGTGGTGTGATGTGATTAGAAGCAGCACGATCAGCAACTCTAGTGTGTCAACTGTGTATAGGCCTATAACTAATTACTCATACATTACATATATAATGTATAAAGACACAGCATGACACCTTAACAATATAGTAAATGTGATTCAATTTTATTATTGTGTTTGATGTAAGATGGTGAAATGTCATAGTATAGTAGAGCATAACCTCCTGACCTCTCCGCTACAGCACCACAATGAGGCCAAATTTTAGGATGTTTCCTCTTGTGTCCTCTAGATTTCCTTATGTCAGCTAGCTCTTAGTTAAACTGTAAATTGCTGTGAATCACAGTGTAATGCACCAAGGCGCTGCACCCTCAAGACAAGGTTTACTTTTTGAGTGTGTGTGTGTGTGTGTGTGTGTGGGTGTCCACTACTTGGCCAAACATAGAGGGACAACTTTTCAATTATGTGAAGTTTGTGGTACCAGATAAAATGGCATGTTGTTCATCTAAATAAAAGGTTTTAGTCTTTGTACGGTGGTCGTTTAAGGAAAACTCAGATTTAGATCTACAATTGCAAACTTTTTTTGAGACCTGAGTAGCAACCCCTACTCCTGTCATGCCAGTCTGTGCATGATATTAGAGGAGCAGCGACTTTGATGCTGGACTTATGTTGAATTTTCCCCCTCACATGACATCGACATATTAGCGATTTCTTGTGTTTTGCTTGTAATAAAGACAAGGACCATAATACATTGAAATTACATTAAACTACCGTAAAACTTCAATTAAAAGCCCAGTCCCTTTTACTAGCCCAATGTGGCTACACATTTTCACAAATAAAGGCCTGTCTCAATTAGAGGCCTGGTCTGGTTGCCAGGCAGTTGATTTTTTTGACAGAAGTTCTTCGGGTGTATAAAACCAGGTTGTTGGGGCCCTCAGAATATGTGTCCATTCCTCAATTACTATGTAAGTTATACATATTCCTTTAGTCCGTAAGGGTCCTCAGATCAAGAGAATCAAAAGGGTTTCTCATAAAAATTAATCCAAATTGTGAGTATTGTTTTAACAGGATAAAGTGGTGGTGTGTCGGTATGCCAGGCACTGCTATCCTCGAGTCCCATAACTCACTCTCTCTCTCTGATGCTGTCTGTCAGAGCTAGAGCAAATAAATGATTCATATTCGATATATTATCTGATGCATAGTGATTTAAATAAACAAGTTGATTGTATTTCCTGATCTTTGCTGAGCAACAGTTTTGTGTGAAAAGAATTAAAAGCCTGTCCCAAATACAGGCCTCATGATTTCAGTGATTTAAGCAAATAATAGCCCAGGCTACTAATTGAAGTTTTACAATAAGATAGCCCGATGGTTACCATAATTATTACATCTTTATTAATTAACACAACGCGTTTGTAGGTTTCTTTTGTTGCTTTTGTTGCCATCTTGCCAATGATTTCTCATAACACTTGTTTGAAGTGTGCCTCTGAAAAACCTCCATCTGGAGAGTCACGTCACCCTGCCCCTCTATCCCAACAAGAATCGAGACACCCTAAACCCTAGATGTCAATGCACAAACATCTGCCAGCTTTGCCTCTCCTGGCAGTGCACCTAGCCTGCACCATTGAGAACATCCCAACAGGGAACATCACTGCCTGATTCGGAAACAGCACCACACAGGACCACAAGGCCCAGCACAAGGTGGTTGGTTCGGCTGAACATACTACCCTACCTCCAGGATATTGACAACAGGTGCCACAAGAATAAGGCTAGAAGAGTTAATAAGGATCCCAAACACCCAGATAAATGCTTGTTCTCCCTCTGGAGGTCGGGAAGAAGGTACACATTCTCTGATTGGAGTAAAGCGCCTTGATTCTTTCAGTTTATCTGTCCACTAGCAGTGGGTAGATTTTTGGTTTCCCCTTGCTTCCAGTCTGTGTGCTAAGCAATGCTAGTTGTCTAATTGCTGGGCAAGGCTTATTACTGGCCATCATATCATGCACACTAGAACCAGAGGGAATTTAATTTCCAGCTTATGTGACAGTTGTTAAGAGTCCAAGAGTCAGCATTCACATAAGGCCTAAATTAGTGGAAAAAATAAAGGCTTATTTTAGACATTACATCATTCTTATCTATATTGTGTGCAGCCTTTGTTTGATTTCATTCAACGCTGACATGGGGGAACTGGCTCAACAGTAATGATTGTTTAAGTGCCCAGTTATAAACTCTGATTAAAGCCAGACATACAAACAAAAGGACTCGTCAAATAAGATCCTGATGCATCATGAATGAATGGGAAAACACATGGAGCCACATGACTGCAGATCTGTTGTCCTCAACTGACCTGATAATCATTCATGTGTTTTACTGGGTTTTGTGACCCTTTGACCTCTGGAGCCTGTTAAAAACATGGGTGTCAACAACAAAACAAGCACTTACTTCCTCATTCCTGAAGCTCTTTTGGCAGGTTAGTGGTTTTCGACCAATGACACAGTGTTTATCCAGCTCAGGTGACCTGCCCAGCATCTCAAAGTCCAACTGTCAAAACAACATCAAAGTTCACTTTGGTCATGAGAGGCCAGCTGAGAGGAGAGTTTTGATCCATAGTTTTGTTTTTTTCTGGTTTCTTCCTGTAAGTCAATAATCAAACAGCTTCCATTTCAATGACATTTCATTGTCATTGAGCTAGTTCGCTGTCTCTGTCCATCACTCTACAGCAGAAAACAACACTTCAAAATAAAGTGTGTTTCTTATCAATTTGACACATTTGCGAGTCACTTGCAGTCCTTTCAGAAGGGATCAGTAAGCCACTTTTGGACTGCGACCCACCAGCTGGGAGCTGCTGCCCTGAAGACGACCATTATAAAAGAGGTGTCTGTACAACTGTTGACAGGACACCTCGAACTGCAAACAAAGTCAATTGTGACTCTTTATTATGAATTTTTCATCCATGGAGATTTAATTTTTGTAAAATTTTCCTGGATCCCAGAAAATGATTGAAAAATCTGTTTTGTCATCAAAATGTTAAGTCTAAAGCTGAGCGGGAACGCATGAGCTGAGCCAGTGGGAGAAACTTTAGTGGGCCACTGTAACAGTAAAACCTAATAAAAAATTGGCGAGCAAATCCATGTTTATGAAAATGAACCATATTGCCATTCTCTATCTGGTTATTATGAAAATCTATGAAACAGACTTTAACAAAGCAGCGGCAAAGATACCTGAAACTTCCAGCGTACAGCTAAAGTTAGCATTAGTTAAAGTTTTGACAGCAAATAAGGAAGAATGTGCCGCTTTTGGATGTTAACCAGACACCTGCAGCTTCCTTCCACTATCTGTCAGAAAACCTTATTGCAGCAGATAATATTGTATGTTTCACAAACATTATTAAGGGTTCAGCCGCTGCCGGTTAGCCTACAAGCTAACAGGCTAACAAACAACAAAAATAAAAGATGCTAACTGCACTTACCATTCTGATACGTTAGCTAGTCAGTTTTCCTCCAGATCTTTCCTCGTTACTCACATGAAGCCAGGGACAACAGCAACATTTAACAAAGGTAACGTGACAAAGTTAAGCTCCATTACAACTCACAAGGTTCACTAACAAAGCAACTGTCTTATACTAAACACATTTTCCAAACAAATACAACATGCTAACGTTATTAGCACAAGCCTATGGCATTTTACATTGTATAAATTAGCCAAGTAACTAGCCTAAATTTCCTCTGCTCATATGAAGCCAGGATAAATCACACACAAGACTTAAAACGCTATGTTTGTGGAGGCTTTATTGTCTTCACATTTTATTGTTTTTTATCTGTGAAATTAAAGTAAATAAAAGCTGTTTCCACTGAGGGAAATGTCAGCTTACAAATTTGTTTAATTACATTTCTGGGGAGGTGCACATCAGGTTGTATAAATAATGGTTAGCTCTGTTGGCACTCTTGCCTTTGTTAGCACTGTTAGCCCTGTTAGTATCGCTGACTGATTATGTCATCAGGGAAGCAAAATGTCCTACTCTGCTTCTGATTGGCTTACCCTCAGTGGTGGGAAATTATCCTTGAGGGCTTTCTACCAGAAAGGGATCTCTTTGTTAAGAATGAATAGCTTTCTGTCGGAAAGGGGTTTCTTGGAGAGGGCCTCCAAGGAACACTACTCCCATGTGCTACAGGGTGTAGAGTGGATCAGGGATGACATTTTTTTGTAGACCAACACGGAAGTAAGCTTAGCCCTGGTTCCCTCGACAAAAGGCCAATGGCATTTTTTTCCACTGAATTTTGGATTATTGCAGAAAGTAAGCTCTGTGGCAAATAAATGTTTATGATATTGACATGTTTCTATTTAGTAAGATAATCTTAGAGTAGATCTACTTCCATCCCCTTTTCAAAGTTTTTTTTTTATCTATTATGTGGGAAATCCATGTTTAACAAAGTAATATTAGCAAGCCTATAAAACATGTTCAGAAAGGGACTTTAAACATGCACTGTCCTCTCAAGTTATATTGGTCATCTGCCATTTTAATAAAGCTTTAAATTATTTTAGGGACTACGTATGAAGAGAGAACAATGACTGATCACTTAAGGTGCTTTGCTGCATTTTTGGTTGCAAAACATACTGCTTGTGATTTCTGCCTCCCAAGGACCTTCTACTTTGTTGCATGAGGAAAAGTACAACACTTCAAGCCCAAACTGGCTCTTTGTCAGGTGCAGAGGAATTGGACAAGGAAAGGGGAACATGGTTAACAGTGTCTGGAACCTTGGAAAGCCAAAACCTCAACTCCAAACCACAGTACATTAACTCACAAGCCACTCCTCTACATCACAGATTTCAATCAAAGTCAATCAGTTTTTTAATAGAGACACTTACTGTCAATCATCTCTAAATGTATTTGAAATGTTCCTGACAGATGTCTTAAAATAAATTTCACTGTTCCATAAAACAGATTTGGACTGTGAAGATTCACACTGACACCACACCATAAAAACACTTCCAGATTCAGGGAAACAGTTTAGGAGCGACTTCTGGGTCTGTTTTTGGTTATTTTAAGGACGTGTTGCCAAACCACAGTGAATTACACTTTGAGTAAAAATAAAAAGTCAAATTGTGCCAGGAATTCCCCCTTCATTAGCCTCAGGGTTTATGATGCTGACCACAAAAGTTATCAGCAATCAGATCATGAAATATAATTATATTTAACTAACATTTTGACCTTTTTGGGCTCACTACTGAGCAGACACAGAAGTCAAATGGTGGCTTGGGTCTTTAAAGCTGTTTGTTTGAAATGCCACATCTGACGTCTGCAAATATTATCAGATATCTGTCATTTTAGTAAAACATGTTATCTTCTTGTTTCAAAAACCTTGATATATTACTCTCTTTGATCAACTGCCCTCTGATTGCACTGAGATAGAAGTATGGAAATTTTCTCTGACGACATCTGGACCTCTGAACACGTCAGCGTTGGTGGTTTCAAGATACCATTTTCATTTTAGGTATTTATGGGACCCAAACCCAGAGTAAACCTAAAAGCCACAGCATTCAGATAAGAGATACAACAGATGTTGAAGTGAACCTAGAATATTTGTGTTATTAAACATGCTCTAGTAGCTATTTGTCATGTGTCTGGGATATTAAACCCACTGCATGCTAACGTTACCTGCACCAAAGAGAAGACAAAATCAGCTGCTAGCTTAAGAATCAAATGTGCTTGTCAGGTACTGGAGTTGAAATGAGAGTGAATATTGGACTTAAGTTCATCAGATGGACAGAGACATGATGCTAATGTTGATCCTTGTCTGCTGAAAGAACACCCTGGCCATATCTGCAGGTGTTGTCACTTAATTTGCTTGATTAGCTTCTCCTCTGTGTGGGCCAGTTACTGACTAACGTATATAGGAGCTACGGGCTAGCTGGGGGGGTTGTTGCTGTGTTTTTGGTTGTGTTACCTCCCGGGGTTATTATCAACAATGCCGATTCGATCAACAGAAACAATAACGCCCACCTTCCTTCCCTCCCTTCCCCCAACCCCTTAGGTTGTCCTGGTAGGTATAAGCTTACCCCCATTAGCATTGTTAGCTCTGTTGGCACTCTTGCCGTTGTTAGCACTGTTAGCTCTCTTAGTATCGCTGTCAGATAATGTCAACAGGGAAGCATAATGCCCTACTCTGCATCTGATTGGCATACCCTAAGTGGTGGGAAATTTTCCTTGAGGGTTTTCTACCAGAAAGGGATCTTTTGATAAGGTTAGGATTTATACTAAACACATGACTTTATTAGTAGCTATGGCTCTGCATACTTGCACAGCTTAGGTGCCCTAATATGGCCACTAGAGGATGAGTTACATCACCTAATTATACAAGGCTGATTCATTTCATTCAGAGAGTACGCAGGAAAAGGTTCAAGAGTTATTGGAGCAGGTTTGGCTGTGGAATGGGGCTGGAATTGTGACCTTGGGATGCTCTCTAACACAGCATCTAATCCCAGAGATGAAGTCCTTGATGTTTTTACCCAGTGACTCCTCTGCAGCCTGGGGGGGAGCAGCTACTGCTTCCCTGCTGACTGATCGACTTCCACAGTGAGGCCAGCAGAGATATGATGATGATGAAGTGTTAGTGTGAGTGTGTGTGGAGGATGAGAGCTGGGCCAGTGGACCAAGCAGGGGGCATTTCAACACCAGCATGTGACCCGCTAGAGTTTCATTACTGATGGACGAACCAGTGGGCCCACTGGGGATGTAGACTGGTGCTAGAGTTTCAAAACAACACCCAGTGTGTGTTGCTGTGTGTGTGAGTGTGTATGAGTTTATGTGCACAATGTAGGTCAAGGCTGGAAGTCCAATGCTGTACGCGGCTTTTCAACTATTAGTGCTGCTATTAGCATCTTCGTCAGTGAGTGCATAAGAATCCCCCCACTAACCCTTCTCACACACACAAACACACTTGCAGATGGCTTCAGGATGCGTCAGAGTTTCACCTGACCGCATTTCATTTCCATGTCACCCAGCGGGAGGCCTGACCTCGTTGACGTTCAACAACAGCATCTGTCTTCGGGAAAGACTCCATTGACGGGGGGGACGCCTCCCTCTCACATCCTAGAAAGTTTCCTATTTAGGTAGCAAGTGAGAGGGCTTTCCAGGTATCTCCAGAGCAGATGGTGTGGACATCTTATAATTGGATATGTATTGGAAGCAAAAGAGCCTGCCCTACAAAATAATGGCTAATATTAAACTAACACTTGCGATGTAGAGAGGTCATGTCCAACATTCAAGTTGGATTTTGTTTCGCCAACATTCAGTTATCAGTATCCACTGCTGCTGCAGGGGTGGCTGTGGTTCAAGAGGTTGAGTGGGTCATCCACCAATTAGAAGATCAGCGGTCCTATCCCTGCCGCCAAAGCAACCTTGGGCAAGATACTGAACCCCAAATTGCTCACGATGGTTGTTCCATCAGTGTATGAGTGTGTGTGTGAATGATTACTGAGTAGCAGGTGGCACCATGTATGGTAGCCTCAGCCACCAGTGTGTGAATGGGTGAATGTGGCTCGTAATGTAAAAAGCGTTTAGAGTGGTTGGAAGTGCAGTGCAGTCCATTTCCATTTACACTGAAGGGACACTAAAATAAGGGCCAATTGTCATTTTACCCAAAATAAAACTTTATTACTTTGTTAGCCATTATTAGCCATGGGCTTGCCATCTGACCCGCATGAGAGCCGGTGAATGCTAACAAGATAATCACTGTTTCATCTGGGTTAAAGGAGGAAGTGTTGAAATTTTACGCCGAAATATTTAACTTATAATATGAGCAGAAAACCCATCTATCATATTTCAGCCCTTCAGCAAGCAGAGGTGTAAAATCAAGTCAGACTCAAGTCACAGATTTGATGACTTCAGATTCATCTTGACAAAATCAAAAAAGACTTGCAACTCGACTTGGACTTTTCTATTAATTCATGTCTTGTCAATCCATACAGGGCAGTTTGCAGTTGAAATGTGACTTTCACATATCTGTCTTATTACACACACTCACTCATGCAATTACTGCCGAGGGGTATAGCAGGGTCAGCCATGATACAGCACCCCTGGAGCAGTTTAGGGATTCGGTGCCTTGCTCAAGGGCACTTTGGCAGTGCCCAGGGGGCAAACTGGAACCTCTCCAGCTACCAGCCCATACTTGGGTCTGTATGGGGACTTGACCGGTGACCTCTAGTTCCCAAGCCAAATCCCCACAGACACTACTACTGCTGCCCCTACTTTAACACCAATGACTCATGACTTTACTTGGACTTGAGTCTTTTGACATAAAAATAGTCGATACCTTCCCCTAAGCCCAAAATTAAAAAGTTTGTTATTTAGAAAGTGTGCCACAAAGCAATTAATTTCCCTTCATTAACACTTTTAATTCCCAGGAACTTAGTCACTTACTCCTCTTTATCCCCTTTGGGACATAAGGCTTCAATGAGCTCTTTCCATTGCATTCAATCCTTGGCAACATATAACACCTCTCTCCATGACAGGTTCATCTTGTCCAACTCTAGTGTCAAAGTTTTGCACCAGGTGGTTTTGGGCCTTCCAGGTTTTCCTTTGCCTGGTGGTGTCCATCTTAAGGCGACTCTCGTGATATTCTTAGCACATGGCCTAGCCATCTCAAAGGTCTGTGTGTGATTTCTCTGGTGATGCTCCGGCTACCTGTTTTCTTGTACAGTTGAAGGTTGGAGATTTTGTTTGGCCAGAACATGCGATGTTTTTGTGATGTTTTGTGATGTCTGTGATATGTCTGTATCTGTGATATTTGTGATCGATCTCTGTAAATGTACAGTTAGTGGAAACGAATTTTCCTCTGGGACGAATAAAGTAAGTCTAAGAAGATCTGGCATGTTTGTCTAAGGCATCCATTGTGAAAGGGTTCCAGTCTCATCATGTCTGTTTTGACCACTCGCCAACTCTCCAACACTTCCCAGCAAGTCGACACTTAATTCCCCGGATCCACTTTATACCAATCCAACAGCATTTAGTCAAGTTGCAGGACAGAACCATGAAAAACATATGTTTTGTTACTGAGCGCCAGTTGTAGATACCACAGATAATTTTGTTCACATAGAATAACTATGCAGTTGTCAACAAAGAGCTAATTGCAGTATAAAAAACATGTGAGTTAGGAAGTACAAACCGAGATGCAATAACGTTCAACCCATTGTTTAACAAATAAGTTTAGTTTATTTACTTTATTAATCCCCCTGAGGGGAAATTCAATGTTTTCACTCTCAATCACACATCAGCGTTGGTTGATTACACACAGGTCCGAAAGACACACACATGCACAAACAGGACCTATACATGCACAAGGTGGAGAGTGAGGGGGCTGCCCTTGGTGAGGCGCCCCGAGCGGTTGAGGGGTTCGGTGCCTTGCTCAAGGGCACCTCGGCAGTGCCCAGGAGGTGAACTGGCACCTCTCCAGCCACCAGTCCACGCTCCATATTTTGGTCCGGACGGGGACTCGAACAGGCGACCCTCCGGTTCCCAGCCCAAGTCCCTATGGACTGAGCCACTGCCGTCCCCAAATACTAATTTTAAAAAGTATATATGATTTTTGTAAATTCAATGCACTATTCTGTTCTTAAAATGGCATTATGTTTAGTAAAGAGTACATCATGACTTGTTTGGGACTTGAAACTCAAGTTTAGGGCTTGGGATTTGACTCGGAACTGGTCAATCGTGACCGTTTTTAATTTTTTGATTGTTGCAAAAAAAATGTAGCATCCCCCCACTGGGTGGCGCCTTGCCTAGGTTGCTGTGGGAAGCGTGCTACTCTCAGGAACTTTAAACATCTTAAAGACATATTAAACCTCTGTGATACAACATTTGAATCTTGGGTGATTATTAGTGAGACTAAAACCCCTTTTCCACCACAATTAGCATGTGCAAAGGCTTTTTTCATACATGTCGCAACTCACTAAAAATAGGCTATAGACTCCCTTCCCATTGCAAGTAGACTGGAGCCATGTACACAGCTCTGCGTCTGTGTCCTGTTCAACTTCACGGACTGGCCAGACAACAGGTTAGTAAACAGTAGAAAGCAGCATTGAGGCCGGTGAAAATGTGGTGATGGTTACTCCTATATATCTTTTTTTCAGTCTCTTTCAAACTCAGTCGATGTTTGAGTGCTGTTTGGGTGGAGAAAGACGGTATCTGTGGTGGCGCGTCATTGTATCTTGCCGGCAAAGGGACTAAAATTAGTGTGTTTCCTAACTGGTAGGAGTCGGAGCCAAAAAAAAAAATCAGCGTCTATTGCAGAGTCATTTCACCTGAGTGTGAATGCCGATTGTAACCTTTCCTATTACATACAAAAGCCCGATGTTAGCGGGTGTTAGTGGGGTTTTTTTTGTGTAGTGGGAAAGGCGCTTTATTCTCATTGAGCAGGGATTCTGTCTTACTTAAGGACAATTTGGCAGGACACCTTGTATCCATGAGCGCAGGGAACATGTAATCCGTTTTTGGTAATCGGATGGGCATTCTTAACACCAAGGAACCTCACCGCTTCCACTAGCACCAGTTTAGTTCAAATTCATTATTATTATACGCGCAACAATTACAGAGATGCAGTCATTGGCAATGTAAATCTTAGGCCTCACGCTCCCCTCAACATGCTCTTTAAATATCTTTACAATATAATAAAAACAAAATCTGAATCTAAGACATAAATCAGTGCAAATTAAATTATAGGCCTGATATACAAATATAAATGAAATAGAAATACAGTAATTACATTTTTAAAGACAGTAATGCAAATAAAGGAACATAATATAAACAGGAAGGTATAAACAGTTTGGAGAATGGTAAGTGAAGTATATAAAGGTAAGGGGCAGTATTAATCAATTGTGTGATATCGTGTTTTGTTTTTTGTTGTGCTTCCCCGAACTTACCTTTGAGCAGCGAATGGCAGCCGGGGAAACAAAAGATCAGTATGTCTTTTCAGGAACCAGCAGGCAGCAGCTCTAAACAGCTTAGAGAGCTGAGACAACACACACAGACCACCTCACCTCCGATCCTCTCTTGTCTCTATAGCTCAGCCAATACTAATCAGGAAGTAGATTAGTCAAGAGAGCCTGTAGCCTCAAACAGCTTAGGAGACCAAAACAATAGCTGCAGCTACCACATAGAGAAACAGGAAGGTGAGGGAAGAAGTCCTCCGATGCTTAGACTGTGTATGGATTTCATTTCTATAGTGATTTTATGCTCTTTATTTTGTTTGCGCATTATTTATATAAAACAGGAGTATCTGTTTACCTGTGCAAAATGTGATCACCAGGTGTGCATTAGATAGGAAAATGCAATGATGTCTATGATGTCTTGTTCCTCTCCTAAAGAGGTTCTTTAAGCATCTTTTTTCTTGATTGAATTTCTGTTTGTTCTGCTTCTTAAATATTTTATTTAAAAAAATATATATTTTTGATAATTTCTTGGCCTCATAAACATTATTTTTACATCTGTCTTCAGTATTGATGAATCTAAATATTTGCCATACATTGCTCAACATCACACAGAAACAAATAGTTTCTGTAATAATTTTAAAAACAATCTAAATAGACCATTTGAAAGTTGAATAACCATCTCTAAAGGGAGGATAAACTGTTTGTATGTTAACCCTGAAAGGTTTTCCAGCCAGTTTATATATTTAGAATAAGTTTAATTTGCAGTTTTTATGTGGTCAATGTGCCATCTGCTGGTCAATAAGTGTATTGTGAGACCTCTGGAGCTCTTAAATAGTCCATAATTAAAAATCAGTGGCACACACAACACCCTTAGATACACCTGTTTCTCAAACAAATTAACAGTCAATTTAATCACCATTAAATATTTGACTTTTAGGGCTCCTGGTGGAATTTTTACTTCTTCATCAGATATAGACTTTACCTGGTGTTGGTCCACAGACCCTACCATCAATTACATTATTATAATTTATTTGCTATATTTAATTGAGCTATTTCAACATTACAGTGTCTCTAGTGATGGCTGGTGGTGACAGTGGGTGGGTGGGCTAACATTATATCCATCAGTGTATGCTGCAATAACAGCAGCATCACATCTGGATTTAGACTGTTGCATAAGGAGACCTATGAAGAAAAACCACGGTCTGAATTTGTCAGATTAAAACTATTTTAATATTATAGAACATTTTGCATCTATTTAAATTTTAAAATTTAAGTAATTTTTTTTATTCATCCTCCACTTTCCTCCTCTTCTATTTCTACTGTTCTTCTATTTCTCTGCTAGTTGGAGTAGGTTGATTTGAATGCACTGTTTACAATAAGTAGTACCTTTATGTGTTATTTCTAACAGCCATTTCTAACATCTGTCACTATGTATGTACCAATGTTCTCATATACATAAAGGAACAATAAAAGTTATATTTCCTCTTCATTTGTGTTTTTGTGAAATCTTTGTGTATCTCTGTGTGCAGATCACGTAGTTTGGTGATAATAAATAAGTGACGAACAAACTTCTCAGCTCACCTTGTAGATCAGTGTCCTGTATGTCGTCACACAGACAGCTGTCTCTGTCTCCCTCTAGAGGATAACACAAGTCACTGCACTCGAGCAGCATTAGATACCAAGTTACAGTAATATAACATGTTGGAGATTTTTAATCTCAGAGGCTTTTCCTGGTTATGTTAATTTTCAAATTAAAAAAGCAGGCTAAAAATGTAGGGTATCTTCACTGTCTATAATTGACAGTTCAGCCCAAACTCAAAAAGCACCAAAAATTACATTAAAAAAGTCAACAGTAATGTCTCTTTACAGAAATCATGACCTAGTCACTCAAAAATAATCCACAGACCTTGTTGTGAGCAGTTTCATGTAGGAACTATTTTCCCTCTACCGAACTACACCCACCAACCGTATCACTGCGCAGAAAGACGTGTGTATCTACTGCTAGCTCACTTAACACCACTGAGCTAGCTAACAATTTATGCTAACAATACAGCCCAGCTAAGAAGGACGCCATTAATGTGTAACATGGCCTTTGAAATAATTTAAAAATAAATTTGAGTATTTTTAAGTTAATGCTTATAGTGGTTGTAGAGTTGATGAGGTTACTTTGCCTCTTTATCTCTTTAATGTGCACTCATGGGTGCAGATCCCGGGGGGGATGGGGGGGACATGTCCCCCCCAAATTCTGAAAAACACAAATTGTCCCCCCCAGTTTTAAATAGCTTAAATGATTGAAATTGAACAAATGTAGACAGTAGTCCTATATACTGGGAGAAAGGGAAGATGATGAGGAAAAATGGGAATCCGTGAGAGGCGAGAGATGAGAACGTGAGTGGACATAACATGCCTGAGACCCTGAAACTAGAAGTAGCATTAACTAACAGCGAAGCAGTGAAAAGGAGGGTGATGGCTGGTTCCATGTACTTCTGGCTGTTTAAGAGAAATAAACAGTAAAGGTAAGCATATGATTCTCTTTGTAGTGCTTTTTGAATGACTTGGTGATGGTGATGAGCCTCTATGAAATCGTGAAATATGCTGGCAATCTCAAGCGCTCTGTGGGCATGATTTGCACGCGTGCAATTAAAAAAAAAATCACAACTGATTGTGTCCCCCCCAAACTTGTCATCAGATCTGCACCCATGTGTGCACTATTCTGTGTTTATGTGATAAAGACCTTCAGTATTTACACAGTTATGCTAAATATTCGACACATTTTATAGAACATGTTAGGAAGTACTTGGCAGGAAGTACTATGCTTTGCCTTTCCAGTAGAAACACTGCAGTTGGTTACCATTCCAGTCTCAGCGCCTCTCTTCTTGCATTTACAATGAAAACAACTGGACAACTTTTAGGCAGCAAAAGACCTGATGATGAACTGGATGTGACTATAATGTGAAAAAACAAAGTTATTACAGTTGAAGCCTGATGACTGGTGACAATAAACAGAGCCATCAGGCCAACATATCTATGCTGAGTCTAAGAGGGTTGTAAATGGGTTGAAAAATGGGCCATGTTTGGAATTGTCCACTGGTTCTTCAATGGGATCATACCGATTTCCCACAAGGTTGATCTTACCCAAGTGGGCTCCAAATAAGATCCCCAAACTGGGCCCATACCCACTTGGTTGCCCTAACATAACCCATGCATGGCTCATTTGGGTGAATCCATTCATGTGGGCAATTGGCATGGGGCCATTATTGAACCAGTGAACAATCCCATAGAGAGCCCATTTTCAGCCCATTTACTAACCACATGAGCCCCACATGCAAATGTTGTCTGGGTACATTCAGTTCTGATTAACACAGCAGTCAACGTAACCAGTTCAAGCACTGATACGAGCAGTTTATTATTTTTCTCCACCTTAAAATAAAAAGAATTAACATCTCCTGTTCCTACAAAAACAGGCTGAGGGTAGAGAAGACAGTCAGAGGGGGCAGCACAAGGTGGCACCAAAGACAGTTACAGGATAATCACTACAACCATGATACACTCACCCAATCTCAAAGTGGTTACATCCAGCTAGCACTACACACCACTTCACTATGAACCCTGGTGTTACACCACCACTTTAATTTCACTTAATCCGGGCAGATTATTATCCACAAACAATTCTAGTGGTCATGGTAACTGACCCTGGATCTCAGTGTGTACCTCAGACAAGAGGCAAAAAAACATAGAGGCCTACAAATGGCTAGCTTGGCCTTTTCTAACCTAAGCTCCTCCCACTGACAAGCCCTTCCTCCTCATCTATCCTCCCCTCCACCCAAAGTCCTCGGTCCTAAAGTCCTCCTCACTACACCATGCTGAAGTTGTGTAGTGACGAATGAAGAATGCTACATCTTCAGCTCCCACAGTCAACATGAGGCGTCATAGCACATCACAGCAACAGACTCCGAGCCATGAACCCACAGTCCCACATAGAGCGGCTCAGCGAACGTAGTCTGGTATCTGTGGAGGAGCGTCATGGTGTCAGAGACATCATAGAAGGACAGAATACCTGCCCTGTGATCCAGGTACACTCCCACTCTGGATGACAGAGTGTATGGCTTGGCAGCATGGATGTACACATGTCTGACCTGATAACGACTGTCGAAACAATCGACAGCCCAAGACTTGTCATTGAACCCAATGACACTCTCAGTTCCTTTTCTGCTCACGTCCTTGTATGAGACGCCAACGGAAATAGCTCCCCCGCTCCTCTCCACCTCGAAGTAGTGACGTCCAGTCAGACTGTCATTACTCAGGACCAGAGACCCATCCATGAATCTATCTGGGTGACTGGGATATCCCTGATCCTCTGCCATTTTTGTTACTTTTCGATTCCCATCCGATAACAGCAGGTATCCATTCAGTGTGTTTGGATCCAGGGTTATTTCACATGAGTATTTGAGGAATTCAGCCCTGGTTTTGGGCTCGTCCACCTCAGCATCTGTTGGTGACAGCATGGTTTGATCCTCATTGATCCTTCCCTGTGGTGTATCTGACACAGCTACCGTCTCATCTGCAGGTCCTGGAGCAGCTTGGAGTCCTGTCTTCTTCGGCTGCTCCACTGAATCTAACATGTTGGTTTCCTCCAGGACACGCCTCGGCATGAAGACCTGTCCGCACTGAGGACAGCTGTGGGTTTCCTCCTGATTCTCTTCATCGCAGTGGCTTTTAATACAGCGCATGCAGTAGCTGTGCCCACAGGGAATTGCCACCGGAACACACTGAACAGCGTTTTTCCTTGTCAGAGTGAAGTCCTTGCTGCGCCATGACAGTAACAAACAGTTTCACTTCCTGGTAAATACTTGCCTCTGATTCGAAGTTAATTTCCCTCATATGCACTTGCTGATCTGCGTTGAATGTGGATTGTCAGCTCTCACACTTAACAGCATGCTGGTTAGACTCATCTGAAAACTTGTAGATCTATGGAGGCAGGACTCTTAGGCTGAATGGAACTGGCTGTGTTGTACAGCAGAGGGAGGGGTTATCTGGGTTTCCTTCTTCCTGGAAGAGGACGGCGTGTGTTAATAGCTGCTGTTTACAAGAATGACTGAATAAGGTCTACCTATAACACCTTTCTCTAACAAAACAGAAAAGGAAAAAGTAACCACAGAATCTGTTCCATATGCCGTTTTATTAAGGAGGAGGAAATTGCTTGGAGAAATGCTGTTTCTACTATCTCCTACATGCTGTATTTTTGGAGTACAATAGAGTCTAATACGAATGACATCCAATCACACAAACTTTTAAGACTGAAATGAATACTACGTCCAAAGAAAGTCCTGTCTACTGAAAATGTATGATTACCGCCAAGAGAGTTATATCCTACGCATCAACATAGACCATTAGGATTTACATGCGGGTCTACACCGGATTTTCTAGCAGGCTCATTTTAAGGTTTTAATTCCAACATTAAAGGCGCTGTATGTAACAATGTGGCCAAAACGGTTACTACACTCAAATTCAAAATACTGCCGCGAGTCATGTCCGCCCCCCCTCCCCTACAGATTCGAGGTTGCTGGACAGCGGCACGCTGGAGACTGATTTGTTTGCCCACGGGCGGCTGCCATAGCAGGGCCGTGTCGCCGTGTCCGTGATCTTCAGTTTTCCAGCGGACCGTTCGAGCAAGTCCGGCTTCTCTGCTGCTAACGCTGCTGCCGGGATACAGCGGAGGAGACTGCTAATGCTATGTACTGGGACACTGCTAATGCTGCTTGCCGTGCTGCTGTAGCTCAGTCGTAACTGTTACTGATGCTGAGACTCTACTGACTGCGTGACTGGTAGACGGCGGTGGGTGGTGCAACAGACCAAAACACAAATTCAAAACATAAACATGATTTGCGGACCGTAAAATATTTTTTTAAATGCGAATATTCTGGCCGTACTATTGTTGTCGGTGAGATCAGTATGTTATATGAACATTATTCCTCAGTCTCTGTGACATATTAGGAGGATTTTATGACTATGTGCTTTGGATTTCTTACATATGGCTCCTTTAATTCAAGTATAAATATTTTTGAGAAGTGTGAGTAACAGCCTTAGATTATCTTACTCTCAGTGCCAAAATGCAGGCGCTGCACCAGATTGTCAAGATGAAGAGAGAGCTGAGCCAGAAGGTCAGCTCTACGTCCATCTAGGTCCCAACCCTCACCTGCGGTCATGAGCTCTGGGTAGTGACCAAAAGAATGAGGTTGTGGATACAAGTAGCTGAAATGAGTTTCCTTCGTGGGGTGGCTGGGCTCAGCCTTAGAGATAGGGTAAAGAGCTTGGACATCAGGAGGGAGCTCGGAGTAGAGCCACTACTCCTTTGTGTCGAAAGGGGTCAGTTGAAGTGTTTCGGGCATCTGATCAGGATGCTCCATTGATGGCAGGATGCCTCCTGGGAGCCTCCCGTTAGAGGTTTTCCAGACACATCCAACTGGTAGAAGGCCCTGGGGCAGACCCAGAACATGCTGGAGGGATTACATATCTCGTCTGGCCTGAGAATGCCTTGGGGTCCTCCAGGAGGAGCTGGGAAGCGTTGCTGCGGAGACCAGGACCCTGATAAGCAGATGAGATGGATGGATGGATGGATGCCAAAATCGTCCTCCATTAGCTAAGATAACTTTGACTCTTTTCATTGTTAAAATAATCCAACCATGCCTCAAAAGCTACACAATTGCATACAGCAGAAACAAATCTATCAAAAGTTTGACATCTTAATAACTTGACAAAACACATACCTGTAAATTTTAAGCGGTCTAAATGTAGATTTGATGTGATATTAGTCATTAACTAATCAGGACAATTACTGTGCAGCTCATTCTGCCAAACTCACAGAAGTGTGACTGCTGCTGCTGCAGATTGCCCACATTAATATTATTTGCTCTATTTTACATGAAATATAGTTAAACACATGCACATGCAATGCATAGGCTAGAAGACTTTGCACACACTCTCTTCTGTGCCACACGTTGTAAAGATGTAAAACTGTTACAATGAAAAACTATTTCTGTTGCTTTTCCTGAGCTAATCCATTAATACACAAACCTTTATTTACCAGAATATGAATTTTATATAAGTCAGATATAGTTTGTGTCAAACAAACTGTAATTTAAGAGACGTGCTTCAGACATAAAAAAATGAAAAATACAGATTGTAGAATCTATCTTTATGTGATTCTTATGTGTCATAGACTTTCTATAATCTATCTTTATGTGATTCTAATCTGTCACAGACATTCTAGAATCTATCTTTATGTGATTCTAATGAGTCAGACATTCTATAATCTATCTTTATGTGATTCTAACGAGTCATAGACATTCTAGAATATGTCTTTATGTGATTCTTATGGCACACATTCTAGAATCTATCTTAAGGTGATTCTAATGTGTCGCAGATATTCTAGAATCTATCTTTATGTGATTCGTATGTGTCAGACATTCTAGATTCTAACTTTATGTGATTCTAATGAGTCTCAGACATTTCAGAATCTATCTTTGTGATTCTAATGAGTCAGAGATTGTAGAATCTATCTTTATGTGATTCTTGTGTCATAGACATTCTAGATTCTATCCTTATGTGATTCTAATGTGTCACAGACTTTCTAGATTCTATCTTGATGTGATTCTAATGAGTCATAGACATTCGAGAATCTGTCTTTATGTGAATCTTATGTCATAGAGATTCTAGAATCCATCTTTATGTGATTCTTGTGTCATAGACATTAGAGAATCTATCTGTATGTGATTTGTATGTGTCATAGACATTCTAGATTCTATCGTTGTGTCATTCCAATGAGTCACAGACATTTCAGAATCTATCTTTGGAATTCTAATGAGTCAGAGATTCTAGAATCTATCTATGTGATTCTAATGTGTCATAGACATTCTAGAATCTGTCTTTATGTGATTCTAACATGTAATTGACATTCTAGAATCTATCTTTATGTGATTCTGACATGTCATAGACAATCTAGAATCTGTCTTTATGTGATTCTGTCGTAGATATTCTAGAATCTATCTTTATGTGATTCTGAAGTGTCATAGACATTCTATAATCTATCTTTATGTAATTCTTATGTGTCATAGACATTCTAGAATCTGTCTTTATGTGATTCGTATGTGTCATAGACATTCTAGAATCTATCTATGTGATTCTTATGTGTCATAGACATTCTAGAATTAATCTTTATGTGATTCTAGCGTGTCATAGACATTCTAGAATCTATCTTTATATGATTATAATGTGTCATAGACATTCTAGAATCTATCTTTATGGGATTCTTATGTGTCATAGACATTCTAGAATCTATCTTTATGTGATTCTATTGTGTCATAGACATTCTATAATCTATCTTTATGTGATTCATATGTGTCATGGACATTCTAGAATCTATCTTTATGTGATTCTTATGTGTCATAGACATTCTAGAATCTGTCTTTATGTGATTCTAATGTGTCATAGACATTCTACAGTCTGTTTTTATGTGATTCTAGCATGTCATAGACATTTTAGAATCAATCTTTATGTGATTCTGAAGTGTCATAGACATTCTATAATCTATCTTTATGGGATTCATATGTGTCATGGACATTCTAGAATCTATCTTTATGTGATTCTTATGTGTCATAGATATTCTAGAATTAATCTTTATGTGATTCTGATGTGTCATAGACATTCTAGAATCTGTCTTTATGGGATTCTAATGTGTCATAGACATTCTAGAATCTGTCTTTTTGGGATTCTAACGTGTCATAGACATTCTAGAATCTGTCTTTATGCGATTCTAATGTGTCATAGACATTCTACAATCTGTTTTTATGTGATTCTAGCGTGTCATAGACATTCTAGAATCTATCTTTATGTGATTCTAATGTGTCATAGACATTCTAGAATCTGTCTTTATGGGATTCTAATGTGTCATAGGCATTTTACAATCTGTTTTTATGTGATTCTAATGTGTCATAGACATTCTAGAATCAATCTTTATGTGATTCTAGTGTCATTGACATTCTAGAATCTATCTTTATGTGATTCGTATGTGTCATAGACATTCTACAATGTATCTTTATGTGATACTAATGTGTCATAGACAGTCTAGAATCTATCTTTATGTGATTCTGATATGTCATCGATATTCTAGAATTAATCTTTATGTGATTCTGATGTGTCACAGAGATTCTAGAATCTATCTTTATGTGATTCTTATGTGTCATAGACATTGTAGAATCAATCTTTATGTGATTCTAATGTGTCACAGAGATTCTAGAATCTGTCTTTATGTGATTCTTATGCCATAGACATTCTAGAATCTATCTTTATGTGATTCTAATGTGTCATAGACATTCTAGAATCAATCTTTGTGATTCTAATGTGTCACGGACATTCTAGAATCAATCTTTGTGATTCTTGTGTCATAGACATTCTAGAATCTATCTTTATGTGATTTTAACGTGTCATAGACATTCTAAGATCTATATTTATGTGATTCTGATGTGTCATAGACATTCTACAATCTATTTTGTGATTCTTATGTGTCATACACATTCTAGAATAGATCTTTGTGATTCTTGTGTGTCATAGACATTCCAGAATCAATCTTTATGTGATTCTATTGTGTCACAGAGATTCTAGAATCTGTGTTTTTGTGATTCTTATGTATCATAGACATTATAGAATCTATCTTTATGTGATTCTTATGTCATAGACATTATAGAATCATCCGTATGATTTGTATGTGTCATAGACATTCTAGATTCTATCTTTGTGATTCTGAGTCAGACATTTCAGAATCTAGCTTTGTGATTCTAATGAGTCAGAGATTCTAGAATCTATCTTTATGTGATTCTAATGAGTCATAGACATTCTCGAATCTATCTTTATATGATTCTGTCATAGACATTCCAGAATCTATCTTTATGTGATTCTAATGTGTCATAGACATTCTAGAATCTATTTTTGATTCTAATGTGTCGTAGACATTCTAAATTCTACCTTTATGTTCTTTCAGACTTCAATCATCCAATCCACCAAACAACACCAAATAAGAGTCAACAGCAATAAAAAGCTGTTTGGCACTGGCAGAGAAGATTTGGCAGATTTTTTTATGGGCACAACCCACATACTCAGCTCTGCTGCTCATCCCACAAATACATGTTCCTTACAAATGTGGCACCATTTAAAAGAGAAATAAACAGGCTTTCCAATGGTATAAGATTTACTGCCAAGGATTGTCACAACAAAGAAATAATCTACCAAACACAAGTTACTTTTTGTGCCTAGTGTATGTGTCTTTCTAACAGGTTGTAAGGTTTCCAGAATCTATATGTAAGCTAATGGGTTATAGAGATTTAAGAATCTTTCTATATGTGATTCTAATGTGTCATGGAGATTCTACAATCAATATGTAATTGTGACCGGTGATTGTGTCATAGAGATTCTAGAATTTATCTAAATGGGATTTTTAGTGATGTACATACGAAGAGGAAGGCAGGATATGTTTGAAAAGATATGGGAACCATGTAATGTGTTTGTTAAAAGTATCAATCTAGCAAATGACAACTAGGAGGAATAAGCATTCAGTTATGTAAACCTCATAACAGGGTTAGTGAGTTCAAATACCTGTAATTGTTATAGGTCATTAAATTGTGCACAAATGTTTATGGCTGAGAAGTTTGTGATGTGTATGTGTATTGTTTGTTTGTAATTTTTTTTTTGGTTTCCAACACTTGTACAACAGCAGGTGCCTTTATTAATGAGGCATGCACAGGTCTACACATTTGCTATAATTCTGTGAATATTTACAAGTGTGTGTGTGCATATAAGAAAAATGTCAATAAACAGTTTAAAAAAAATGGGATTTTTATGCATCATAGAAATTCTATGAACTATCTGATTTAAAATGTCATAGAGATCCTAGAATCTATCTATATGCAATGCCAATGCATCACATACACACAGGCACACGCGCACATGCAATATCACATCTGAGTGGAACGATGAGGAGATAACCTTCCTCACACAATTATGCAACAAACAGAACTGCCGTATCACTCGCATTTTTCACATGGCTTACCATACATGAGCTTTTACTGTTATTCTGATCATGTCCTCCTCTTCTTTAGTCAAAATTTCCTGAATTGTTGAATTTCAATGCTGCCTTTTCTGCATCAATTTAGGGTGAAATTGTCTTTAATTTCATCAAAATAAAAGTCCTCTGCTACGTTCATATTTTTATTGAAGGTAATAAATGCATGTGCCCTGTGTTTCTCCAGAAATCTAGCCTATGGTTGGAGTAACAACCTTAAGTATTTATTAGGATGCTTTTCCACAGTAGGATATTCAACTATTCTCTTGTGGTGATAATCATACATTTTCTGAAGACAGCACTTTGGACATAGTATTTATTTCAGTCTTAAAAGTTTATAACAACTTCTGGATAACATGACATGAAAAATAAACAAAAAAAGAAAAAAAAAATACACATTTTTAATCGCACCCCAGGTTGACATAATTAGAATTCATAAAAGCAGTTTTGAAAAAATAAAAATAACAATAAAATCACAGGAAAAAAAAATCTTCCCCCCTAAAACAGCTCTTGTAGACTTTCAGTACATCATTAGTCTGTACACCCGACGTGAGAGAAGCGTCACATCAGGGACTGTTAAGAACAAATGTACAGACACTTCAACCTGTGTTTCAACAGGGTCGAGTGTGAACACTTTTTACCAATTTTAGATACAAATTCAAGCCAGTCAAAGTGGATTTTAAGGTTTTGGGGTGCAAAGCCCCCAAAACCTCAGGCCCTCTTTTTATGAGCAAAGCCCAGCACCTGGAAATGTTAAAGAACACAAAACAAATATCGAGGTTTTCTAATCAAGGAGCCAAGATTTAATTCAAATCCTTTTTGCACAAATATCTGTCACATTCCCCAATCATTAGACTACGTAAAAGCAAATCCCCTTTATCTCAGTTCAACATTTATCAATTCTACAACTTGAATACAAAAGGTTTAAGTGATTGGCATCGTTAATATCATACAAGACTGTTACGTTGAAGGGAAAATGGCTCTGTCTGTGCTCAGTAGTTGGCTTTATTTTTCAGTGAAATGCCTGAACTTTGTTAGCGTTTGAAAACAGCGAACAATCTCCCCACAGCCGAATAAAGTTTATATACCTTTTTATCCTCTTTTTTCAAATATATATTTATTATATATAAAATACTGTTTCATTCATAAAAGCCTTACTTTGTACAATATCTGAGTCGATGTGCGTCAGTAAGCATTGAAGTGAATGCATGAATGTGTGTGGGTGTATGTGTGTGTAATTGTGTGTGAGCGCGTGAGTGTGTGAGCTAAAAAGGAACCTGGAAAAAATTGTCGTATAACAAACAGCTGGTACCGATTCAGGACCTAATACACTAAAAACAAAAGGTGTTTTACACAATATACACATTTTATTACTTACAAAAAAAAAAGGTAAGAGGAAGAAGGTGTAGGCTGATGGTTAGAAGGTGGGTTACAGCAGGGTTAGTACCACCAAATGTAACGTTAAAACCACAGAAACATGACGGAGATAGAGAGAGAAAGAGTGTGTGAATGAAGAGCTAGTAATAAAAAAAAAAAAAAAAAAAAAAAGGCAGTCTCGCTAAGGAAAGCTCATCGTCAGTGCATCTCTCATCTTGGATGTTCCGAAGTCAAAGTGCCGATTTGGTAACCGTGGAGACCATCCACTCCTCATCAATAAGGCCAAAAACAAAACAAAAAAAAGAAAAAAGAAAAAAGAAAAAAAAGCGCACTTCTGTCTAGACAGGGATGTACAGTATCACATTTTTGTTGCACCAACGTCAAAAGTGACTTTTCTTTTTTTTTTTTAAAAAAAAAACAAGAGAAAGGAAGATGTGATCCTTTTTTGGGAAAGAAGGGAGAAGAATGAAAAATGCACTTTTGTTGTCACACATCCATCATGGCACCATTTAGTGGATATTTTTCTGCTTTCGTTTTGAGGTACTTCTTAAGAGAAACAAAGAATAAATGTAAGATTTATTTACGTCAGTTTTTTTCTTTTCTTTTTCTTTTTTTTTTTTTAAGCTGTGTTGCACAGTAGCACCATTGTTTAAGTTGTAAGTTTGTTTTCCGGAAGACAATGCACCATTGGAATTCCACCTTGTCGTCAGGCGACGGCCTATCCGTCGCTGTGACCACCGCCCCCACCCCTTACTTGTCTCCCATCATCCAATCATCTCGGTACTGATTTATGCGTCCCCGGCAACAGTGGGTTTGCTCGTTGCCGTTACGTCCTCTTCATGCAGACCACGCAACGGCTGACGCGTGTCCGTAGGTTACCCGCCTTGAGAGTCTCTGACTGGGGCTTCCTGTAAGGGCCAAAGGGGGAAGGTGGTTACGGCAGGGAGATAGACATATGTGCTTTATATCATTTTCAGATATCAATTCAATTTTCAGGCACGTTAACAGTGAAATTATTTGTTTTTCTGTTTTAAAATGAGCGTTCGACCATTTAAAAAACAGATTCTCTCTCTTTTCATCTGCGACCCCTCTCTGTCTTACATCTCTAAATCTCTTTTGTCTATATCACCCTTTTTTAATGCATCTTTCGTGCTTCAACTTTCACTCATGCAACAGCTTCTCCACTCATGAATCCGCACCTGAACATCTCAGAGGGTTCCACAGTGGCCAGCCAGAAGCTGTACGAGTTGCCGTAGTAGTTGCACGTCCCTCTGCCGTGGCACTCTATGAAGGGCGCGCTGCGGAACTCCTCCAGGCAGGAGCCGGGGGAGGCCAGGGCCTGACCGGAGCCCTCTGCACCTGCACTGGTGTGCTGAGGAGGAGAGGGAAGACTGGTTATGTACTGGACTGCATGTGAACAACAATGTGAACAAGAGTGCTGAGTGCAAACATGTCCTACCATCATGAAGGAGTATCCTATCCACAGAGCTTCCCAATTCAAAGGGCAAGTGGGAATCTGGATGGTCTGACTGTGGACTGCGATCACCATGGCTGGAGCTTCACACACTGCACACCTACACACAGAAATGTACAATTAAACATCTTGCATCATCCCTCGTCGTCTCTTCCTTCTTCTTCTTCTTCTTCTTCCCTCTGTCTCCACCCTACCTGCTGATGTACGGCTTGATGCCCTCTCCAGTGATGGGGGCCATGGACATGGGCATGGGCTCCGGCGTGGACAGCCAGTAGGAGTAGTCGTTGCGGGAGGCAAAGTTGCAGACGTTGTTGATGTTGCAGAACATGAAGGGCATGGTGCTGAACCTGCGCAGACAGCTGCCGGCCGTGCCTGGAGCAGAGGAAGAGGAAGGTCAAATATATGATGGTAAAATAAGATCAGGAGGGCTGAGTAAAGTTTAACTCCTTCGTACCAAGGTCCTGGCCGTGCGCCCTCTCGTTGCCCTGCACGTACAGCAGGGAGTAACCGTCGTAGATGAGGTTAGTTCCGTCGGGACAGAAGGGCACGTCCTGACCTTGGCTGTGGCGAGTGATGAGGAAGCCGTGGGCTGCAGAGACTGAGCCCGGGGGACCGGGAAGACCCTGTGGACCATCTGAACCAGGGGGACCAGGGTAGCCACGCTGACCTAAGATCAGAGGAAATGCATGTATCAGAAATTAAACTAAATCGTTCAACCACTAAGTCCCGCTGTGTTTCTGGTTTTATAAATTATTCGCCCAGCTTCAGTCAAGATGGTATTTTTAACAACTACAACTGAGCTGTGATGGTTGGTATGTCTGGTTCCAGTGTCACTCACCAGGCTGACCAGCGGGTCCGTTGTCTCCCTTCCTGCCGGGTGGGCCGCTGAAGCCAGGAGGACCCTCTGGACCAGGATCCCCAGGATCACCAGGCAGACCTGAAAGCACGGAGACAGACAAGAGTACTCATTGTTAGATTAGTGAACCTTCTCTGGTGCTAGAACTGGCAACTTATGCAACATGACCCTATATCGATATAAATGGTGCTGTCTAAATCTGTATCTGGCTTGAAAACATATCGATATATCGTACATAGTCGTTCTATCGCCCAGCCCTACGCTGACCTAATGAAAATGTCATTGTAATGATCAGACATGTTTCCGATAGTTTGACTGTCCTAAACAATATTATTTTTATCTTCTCGTGACCACCATCAGATCGCATCAAACAGTCCACAGTCACTCACCTGGAACTCCGTCACGCCCAGAAGGACCAGGGAGTCCCCGACCACCGGGCAGGCCTTGAGGACCAGGGGGTCCTCGCTCTCCCTTCACCACAATGGGAGCTGCAGGTACACCGGGGTCACCAGGGGGGCCTAGAGGTCACAAAGGAGAATAATCAGTCATATTTTGTGTTGAAATAAACAGAATTTCTTTTCTATTCCTGACACTATTCACTGTAACTGAAAATCCAAATGTGTTCACCCACCAACGGGTCCGATATCTCCAGGGTCTCCGGGAAGGCCGCTGCTGCCAGGAATTCCTGAGTCTCCCTTTGGTCCTGGCAAAAACACAATGATACAAATGTTTGGGTTTTGCTTGCGATGAAACCACAAGATAAAAGTACAGTTATGGATAATAGGAAGATACAGGAAAAAGCTGTGGGAGTATGGTGGACTAACCAGGGAATCCAGGAACACCAGGCAGACCAATATCTCCCTTCAGACCAGGACTACCGGGAAGACCAGAGGGACCCTGGTAAGAAAGAGGTCCACAGTTACAACTCCACAAAAAGTTTAACTTTGCTTTTCTTAGATCCAAATCTAGCAAATTTAAAGGTCCAGTGTGATGGATTTAGGGGGATTTATTGGCACGCATTAGCAGGTGCTTGGCTAGCGGCATTTGCGACAAGCCAAGCACTGATTTGTAACGTTACACTGCTTTATTCAGTGTTTTTACCGGTTTAAATCCCCTGATCTGTTTGTTTTGGAGAGGAAGAGACCTCTGCAGTAAGGAATCCTAACCGGGAGTTCACACTTGGAAGACAGGAGAAGTTTCATCTGGTTGCAATCTGCAATCCTCACCACTAGATGCCCCTAAATCCTACGCACTGTGTCCTCAACCAAATAATCTTACCGGGAATCCAGGAGTGCCACTCTCTCCCTTCTGTCCGGGGAAGCCCGGCTGGCCAGGAGCTCCGGGAATACCTTTCTCTCCCTTAATGCCGCCACTTCCTGGAGGCCCACGGGGACCCTCTGGTCCGGGTGCACCTTCATATGCAGACGCCAAAAGTCAGGAACAGAATGATAGGGAAATGACACAATAACATACAAGTTTCTTCTCATTATAGTCTCACCAGAGATCAGTTTGGTTTCCATTCAGCAACTCAAAAGCAGGATTTTCTACTATTAAAAAAACCTATTGAGAAGTTGTGTTGTCTAAATTTAGATTAACAACTGAAAAGATGAAGTAAACATAAACTCACTTCATATTTTAATCTGCATAAATGGAAACTGAACTGACCCAGACCTTTGTTTTTTTTACAATGCAGCCAGTAAAATTAACAAATTGCTTCAGACGTCAACTTCCATTTCATCCACAAAAACCTTTGCAACACACAACAGAAGCGTATTTCTTACATTTTACATAACTGGCTAAGAAAATCTTCATATTGGTGATGTTGCTAACCATTTAGAGACGTTATTTTACATATAATTTCAGTCAATATTTCTCAGAGGCAGAGCTGAGGTCCGATCTTTGCTATTCAAATTTGCCAGTTTACAAACTAACTTTAAATCCACCAGCTTTACCTCAGAGAAACTTGTCTGTCAGAGTTGAAAAAGACGAGGACGACAAGGAAGAAATGTAAAAACCAAAGCGTATTGTTCATACAGAATGTCGAGAAAACACAATAGGATTAAATGTGTTTGGGTGATTATGAGCCGTCCTGAGTGCCCAGTCTGTCCTGTGGGGTGAAGAAAGGGTAAAACACAACTGCCAACATCAACACTGATGTTCACTCAGTCTCACACACTCTCTCCAAATGTCGCTCCTAATCAAAACAGAACATGTTATGATACAGATCCCATTTAAGAGCATGTATCAAAACCATCAAACCACTGGAGTCTAACCTGGAGGACCTAGGGTTCCCAGAATTCCCATTCAAAGCGGAGCCGGGTTGACGGCGCAGGACAAAAAAAGAAGAGGAGGTTAAGACTGAAGCAAGCATCAGCACAGAAACAGTCAGACTAATACATATTTGTCTTTTAGTAGCCAGGAGGTATTAACCAAAAAGGCCGCCTGGTGTTACTGTTAGCATGTAGAGACCTTTAAAGGCAAGCTAGGAGGCCATTTTGGGATTTGGGAGATACTGCTGGTTACTATAACAAAAACATTTAAGCTACTATGTTTAAATTAGTGCTTATATACAAACAATTAACTTTCAGGAAAATCCGACAGAGCTAAAATTACACTACGTAACACACACTATACACAATGATTTAACATTTCAGGTGAGTTAGTGATATCATGGTGTGTTTTCGTGTACAAACTGTATGATGCTATTTGCATAACACACCTACATGTGATCCAGGTAACATGCTAACTGCCGGAAAACAACTACTGTGTGTTATATTTTTATAACTCTTAAACAATTTGTTTTAAAAAAGGGTGCTTACTTGTTAAAGGTGCATCACATTACCATCAGTGTGCACAGAAAGTGAAAGGAGACAGTTATTAGAAGAAGTGAAGAAGAAGAAGTCAGACAAGAGAAGATGAAGTGATTTCCCAGAAGGCATTTGTTCCCTTTAGATCAGAGAGTGGGGTTAAACTCAGTGGTGCGGAGAGGAACGTGCAATAGACGTCTGGACGCCGTTGATCTGACCTGCTGGACCTGTGGCAGCCGGATGCACGTGTCATCACATGAGGAGGCGGGGCCACACCGCAGTGGGTGGGGCCAAGCCACAGGAAACACAGGGGGTAAAATGTCATAGCTTCATTTTGTCATCCTCACACCCAGAGAAACACTTGTGTGTTTTTGACTAGCCTAACACAGCGCTGGAGTGTGGTCAGTGTTGATATTTACTTTAGAAAAGAAACAATTTTATGAATGAATATAAGAGCAAATATGTTTAGGTTGTGGTTGTTTTACTGTAAATATGAATTCCAATCTGGGAGAAAATATGCACATGAGAGTGATATTATTCTATTTAAAATAAATATTTCACAGGCTTCAACAACTCATAACAGAAATCTAAATATTTAAGTATAATAATTACAAAAAAAAAAAACAAGTTACTGCTATCAATTTAATCTCTACATAAAGCGTGCTATACATGCTACAATTTTGCCTGCTCCCACGTGTGTTTAAATTTATTTTTATGGTTTTATATGTGAACGCTGCCAAGTTGTAGTGAATGTGAACATGTTAACCCTTTGAAACCTGGAGCTACATCACTTTTCTTGTGCTGCTTTCATACACCTTCCACAAGTATTCAAATCTTTGAACCCTGAGCTACTTGGTGTGATTTCTTTCAAAAAAAAAAAAAAAGAAGGGAAAAACTATATTTATGTAATTATCATTGTTTTATATTTAAAATTATGGTACATATTTATTAGAATTTTAAAAGTTCTTTTTTCAGGTCACTTCCTTTTTTTTAACTTTTCTTTCTGATTTTGTTTGTTTTTAATTTTTTCTTTTTTCTTTTATTTCATTTGATTTATTCATTTTTTATTGTTTTATTTTTGCTTTTTAAAAAAAAAATATTTACTGAATTCAAAATTATGTTACATATTTATTAGAATTTAAAAGCTCTTTTTCCAAGTCATTTCCCTTTTTTTTTGTACTTTTCTTTCTGATTTTCTTGATTTTCATTTTTTCTTTTCTGTTATTATTTTATTTGATTTATTCATTTTATATTGTTTTATTTTTTCTTTTTAAATTTTGTTATTTACTGGATTTAATTATTTTACATATTTATTAGATTTTTTAAGCTCTTTTTTTAACTTTTCTTTCTAATTTTCTTGATTTTATTTTTTTCTTTTTTCTTTTATTATTTTATTTGATTTGATTTATACATTTTTTATTGTTTTATTTTTGCTTTTTAATTTTTTTTTTTAATTTACTAAATTCTTGCTAATTTCTTTGGGGTCATTTCGTAGGTTGTTGCTCATTGCCTTCTTCCCATGTTTTTGAAAGAACCAAAGCCAATGTGCTCAGGTTTCAAAGAGTTAAAAAAGTGCCATAATTTATTGCAATTAATCTGATTCCAAAAACTGATGATTTGGAATTTATCAGACAGACTGAAGGATGAAGTTTTTTAGTTATGGGTTGAGAAATGTCTCTTAATAAACCATTTAAAAACCCATTGGATTAGGTGGAAAGTTGTTTCTTACAGGCTTATTTTTCTTAATCCATATTTTTATAAAAGGCAAAATGATATTTACAGTAAATTCAAATTTTCTTGTCATTCAAAACCATTGCACTGGGTGCCGTAAGCTGTGCATTATCTCCCCGAGGTGTGCGTCAGGTCTGTCCACTCTTTCCAGCATTGTGTTAGGCTTGTTCCCACTGTGTGTGTTTGTGTTGGGACAAACAGTGTCCATGCAGATGACTGATTGGTGGGACAGAACACAGGACAGCAGAGCCAGATGCAAACCCAAACACTCTCAACTAGACTCTAGGCTTATTGTTTTTGGTAATAATCCAATAGCCGTATCAGCGCCAGTATCAGTAGTATTTTTTCAGATGCAAGTTGAGAGTTCTGTTGAGCTTGTTTTGGCTCCACTGTTTCACACCAACACTTCTTCAAAAATGATTCAACAGGACCACAAACACTGGACACACACTGGTTATGAGCAAACACATACATATACAGGACATCAGCGCTGTGGAGAGATGGATAGATTACAGCTTCCCCCACTGTGGGATTAGGAGAAGAGGGCGAGGGGGTGAGGAAGACACAAGGATGGATGGATTGGTGGATAAAAGAGAAAAAACTTGATGATGATGAAACAAAAAAAGTGCCATTAACACATGCTCTCTTTGGGGTTGAACCCTGGGGACAAACAGTGATCGGTGCATGCGGAGCACCCCGACATTTCCTGGTGAAAAGATATTTTATCATCCGTGCTCAGTGTCGATAATGACTGGACAGGTTGTGCTCAGACAGTGACATGGTTCTTACACTGGTGGTGGTGGCGATTGGTGCAACAACTTCCCATGCAAATCAGCTGACATGGAGATGAAAGCATTCACATTTAAAGTGCAGGTGTCTGCCATTTGCTGTCTGGGTTTCGCTGGTTAGGTGAAGTGAATGACATCAGTTCCTCACTACCTTTTCTTAAGTTTGAATCAATAATGTTTTGTAATGTAAATTCAGAACTTTGCCCACTAGATTATGCTGGTGGTTTGTGTGTTTTAGACCATTAACTATAAGCTTCCTTTTTCTGCGGTTTTTCCACAGGCTAGTTAACAACATGTTGGGCAGGAAATCCAAAGTGTGGGATCATTTTGAGAAGGTGAAGGACGAACCCAAGGTGATATGTAAACTCATCTTCATTGGTCGACTACAAACATGACGTATCATCTGAAACATGGAAGTAGCTACATGCCCATTAGCCACTTAGCACAATCATTACTGCTTTGCCAACAGTGTCATTAACAGGGGGCTCGCTCAGTGTGTGACTCAGTGTAGAACTTGTTAAATTTCTGTTTGGAAATCTATAAGATTTTATATTAAACGACTGAGATTCAAGAGTTCTTTGAAAAGACCAAATTATCCTTTCCTATCCTGACCAATTGTTTTCTGCCAATGTTTCATATTAAACAGTCCAAGATCAGGACTGTGCTGCCATTTGGGGACTGGATCTCAAAAATCTGCATCTCACTGGCACATTTAAGCACCAACAAGGAAGATTTAAACAGTTTCTGATTGCAAGCTGCAGGTAATTATAGCATGACTGACAAAAAAAAAGCTCAGTTAGCGTCTTGTTCACTATGATCACAAGCAAGTTTTAAGTCTCTGACTTTCACACTTTCACAATAAGAGATGCCAAGAGCTGGCTGAAATAAGGTTGCTGTAGTAATGTGAAGTATCCATGATTTGTAGTTAATGAGTTAAAACACACAGACTACCAGATAAACAGGGTTTGTTGCATTAGCACCATTTGGACCCTAATAATGATTGGAATGTCCTACACATTACACCCCACCCACTTGTTACTGTAGGTGAGTAAAACAAACTACCACTTGATCGAGGTCTGACAGATCTGACAGAAAACCAGACAGCAATTTCTGGCAGCACATGTGGTGACAAATTTTATATTCAAGTGCTTTACCTGCTCTTCCAGGTGGCCCAGGGGGTCCTTGGAGTCCTTTGGGGCCTTGAAGAGCCAGTCCTGGAGGCCCAGGAGGGCCAGTGTTGCCTGCTGGGCCGGGTGCACCGGGGAAACCAGCCTCTCCTTTAGTGCCAGGGAAACCGGGACTGCCAGATGGGCCGGGAAGACCTGGGTCTCCCTTTGCACCTTAAAACATAGTGAGAGATAAAGTAGAGGTTGTTACACAAGTGCAATAATCACAACAAATAAAAGGGTTATATATAGTGGGGGGTTACTCACCCGGCAACCCTGGAAGCCCAGAAGGACCAGGACCACCATAACCAGGAAGTCCTGAAGTAGAAATAAATCAGACGTGAATCAAATCAAAACTGAATACACTACATATCAATTTAAAGTAATTTTCTTCCAGTCATGTTGATGAGCAACTTACCTGGCTCTCCTTTGACTCCAGCTGGTCCTGGGATCCCGTCCCGACCTGCCTGACCCTTCTCTCCTGGCAACCCTGGTCCTCCTGGTCGGCCAGACTCTCCTGGTCTACCAGGCGCGCCAGTGAGACCTGGGGCACCGGGCCCACCATCGAGACCCTTGGGACCAGGGACGCCGGGAGGACCTGACAAGAGACAATGCTTCATTCATTATTTTAGCCCCTACAGCCCCTTATCAGAATAACCAGACTCAGCATCATATATGTGCTTCACTGACACCACCTGCTTGTGCCCTCTGAGGGGTCTTTCCTGAACCTGCTGTGGTCAAACATACCTTGGAATCCTGGGAGTCCGGGGTCGCCTTTGGAACCTGGTCCTCCTGGTAAACCTGGAAGACCGGGTGCTCCTGGACTTCCTTTAAGTCCTGGACTTCCTGGGAACCCTGGCTGGCCTGGTTCACCCTATGAGAAAGAAAATGAGGTGTGACCCTACATTTAAGAGTTTTTCTGTAGTAGGACATTTCAAAGGTTGAATCCTGTACCTTGGGTCCGGACTGTCCTGGTGGTCCAATTCCAGCAGAGCCTGGTTCACCTTTAGCTCCAGGGAAACCAGGTCCTCCTGGCTGTCCGGGGGATCCTGGCCTACCTGGCGTACCTGGCAGACCCTTCTGCCCTGACGGTCCTGTCACATCATCAAAATGTGATGTCAGCATTTATGACAAAGAAATCAGGTGTTGGAGAAATTTGGAAACATCTTTCAGTGAGTCACCAAGAACCAACTGTGAGACATTCAAACCCACCTGGAAATCCCATTTCTCCCATGCCACCCTTTGGTCCTGGACTTCCGGGAGCACCTGGGCCTCCTGGGATGCCAGGATCTCCCTTAGGACCTGCAGCACAATGTAAATAGCATGTTAGAAATATATTTGCATGTGTGCATTTATGTATGCATGTGTGTGTGTGTGTGTGTCTGTGTTGGGAGGTAAACCCATACCTGAAGGTCCGGGGAGTCCAGGGCGTCCATCTGATCCTGGCAGTCCGGGGTCACCGTTGAGACCAGGGATACCTTTCTGACCTGGAAGACCTGGGGCACCTGAAGAACACACGCACACATAATGTGTATTTAATAACATAGTAAATAGTCATTTCATTTGTTGACCTATTCTTAAAATGAGGTATATTTTGTGTGCAGTGAAGGCCGCTGTACCTGGTAGTCCAGGATCTCCTTTGGCTCCCTTTGTGGCCGCTGATGGCAGGCTGGCTCCTGGGGGTCCCTGGACACCAGGGTCACCTCTCTCTCCTTTACCACCAGGACTGCCGGGTCCTCCGTCTCTACCCGGGAATCCAGGCTCACCTGGAGAGGAGAACAGGAGATAAGAGAAGTTTAGTGGTCATCAGCGAGGTCCTTTGGTTCTTTATTCTCTTTAAAAGCTTTCATAGAAGGTGGAAGTAACAAAACAGACATTTAATAAATGAGGATATCATGAATTATTCCATGGATTACAAACTCTGAACTCGTGTCAGCTTGTATTCCTTTAACACACTGTTTTCTTGTATTAAAAATAATACAAAGTGGTGACATAACTTTGAACATATCCTGTGTGATATATGTCTTTTAGGGCTGTATGCAAGAGTCATTACCTTTAAGTCCAGGAGCACCAGGCCCTCCTGGTCCTCCTGGCCCTCCAGAAGGTCCTGGAGGTCCCATAGGACCCATGTCTCCTTTCGAACCTTCAGCCAGTCAGAGAGGATGAGTTATTGAACAAAAAAATACATGGAATAATCAGTTACACAGTCCATCATTTGTAGAGCTATAGCAAGAAGGTCATATTTTAACATATTTTATTGGTAGTGCTAACGCATTATTCAAAGATAGTTATATGTTACCTGGCAGTCCAGGCAGGCCATCCCGTCCAGGTCCTCCAGGAGGTCCTGGGGTTCCAGCTGGTCCTGGGGAACCTGGGAAACCGGGGCTACCTCTGTCTCCTGGCAGACCTGGGATGTCTAGACCTGGAGGACCAGGGTCTCCCTTCTCTCCGTTTGATCCAGGGAATCCTGTAATGATGGTATCGAGACTTTACTGTCTGGTCAAAGGAAATATATTTCAACTCCAGGTTTCCAGTATAGAAATGATCTGAAGACAAATTAATCTTTTTACAGAGTGCTGTCTTCCCCTGGAGTGGGGAGTCCAAAATAAGACGCTACATCTAACTATTTTCTGGTCTTAATACACACAAAGCGGAGGCAAAGCAGTAAATTAAAACACAATATATCCTCACAAAACAATACTATGTGTTTAAAGTATATCATACATTTCCATGTGTGTTATGTGTCACCATTGACTGGCCAACAACCAGCACCAGTATTGGGTTACAATACCTTTCTCGCCTTGGCATCAGAGGGTCGCAGGTAAGGAAGGGGTGCGTTTCAAAGCGCAGAGGGCGGAGCGTTGGAATAAGCCGAAGATGAGATGAGGAGAACAAAGTATATAATGCATTAAATGCATTAAAACGTCTATATGAAGCCGGCTTTCAAACACTCTGAACATGCAGCAACCAGTGCATGCTCAGAGTATTGAAAATGTTGCTGGACATGTGTTAGTTTGTGGGTTGTGTGTGCATTCGAAGGAAGAGTGATGTGAAATTCTGTGAGGTTAGTTTATGATCTGTGTGCTCGCGAAGAAACAGCGTTAAGTGATGTTAAGTGCGGTGATGGTGAGGTCTGACGTGTGTTGCTCTGAGATACAGAAGCTGTACAAAGACAAAGTGCAGAGTGGTGATGCAGTCAAGAAAGGGTGAGAGCGCTGTAACTCTTTTGGTGGTATCTTAAAATCAGAGAGGCGGTGCTCAAACGAAAGCAAAGACAAGATGAAGATGTGAGGAAAGGTTCCCCAGATCAAGGTACGGTTGCCATCCAGTGTAGTGGTGGTAACCGTTCAGATGCATATTCATTAACCTTGATCACCAACACACCCAAATGGTGACCGTGTTCTTTCAAATCAACCACACAAACAATCGACACTGAGTCTGGTGCTCACATGTAAAGTGTGCAATATATAGTTTGAACCCCTGTACCAAAATTACATCCAGACACATGTACAAGCTCAAAACATGGACAAGTGGGTGGTCATGCAAAGTCCTGGGTGACTTTCCAAACAAATTAACAAATGTTTCAATACTGTAAATATGTAAAAACATGCACACATACAGTACAAAATGACAAAGAACACATCAGATGTAGCAAGAAATAGATAGACTACACACGTGTTTGTTCCAGTCAACACAATGAAAATTTTGAGACAAGCTTATGCAGGAAGAGACAGCCTTATGTATCTCACCTGGTGGTCCCATTGGTCCAGGAGGTCCAGGGGGGCCTGGCTGCCCCAGTGAGCCGGTTGTGGCAGATCCAGGTGGGCCACGAGCTCCAGGTATACCAGGGCTACCGGGCTCACCTGCATGGAGACAGGAGAAAAAGTCAGCTCAGTGTGCTGTTGACTTTATTAGTTTGTGGGTAGATTGTAAAGTTTGTAAGCAGAATATACATGGAAGTGCAAATGGAGGAGAAATTTTACAAAACTAGCTAAAGCTAAAACTAGTAGTTATCCATCAGTGACTTGCTCTACAGCAGGAAACAGCACTTCAAAAAAAAGCTCTGTGCCAGGATTTCACTGCACCTCAAAATTAAGTGTTTTTTACAATCTTGACATGTTCGCGGGCCATTCAGAATGGGCCTGCAACCCACTTTTGGACCACAACCCGCAAGCTGGGAACCACTGCCTTAAAACAAATCAAGTCAGTGACAGATCTGCAGATTACCTTTAGCTCCCGGTCCGCCATCAAATCCAGATCGTCCGGGTGAACCGGGGCTGCCAGGGAAACCAGGATCTCCCTTTGGTCCAGGGAAACCTTTAGATCCAGGCACTCCTGGCAAACCTGGGGGTCCAGGAAGGCCAAAGCCAGGCTCACCCTGTTACACAGAAGGCAGGGAACGGTTAATTCAATGTACAGTAAATGAGGCACCCTGTGATATACATTAACTCATGGCCAGAAAACAGGGCCGTGTTTACCCCAAAACAAGTGCACATTTCATAAAAAATTGTTCATCTGGGTGAAAATCTGAAATCAATCATACAATTTCCAGCGCAGCCACTATATGGTCTAACTGTGTCTTGTTATCAATTTGTAGAAAGGATTTCGCTCATGTGTGAATGCACCCTGAAACTGCAAATTTTAGACTGGCCTTTTATTGTGACCAGCCCAAGGCACATCTGTGTAGTAATGATGCCGTTGATATGCCACAGCTACCTACCTTTGGTCCAGGGAATCCAGGCTGGCCGGGGAGTCCATCCACTCCTGGTCTTCCTGGTCCTCCAGGAGATCCTGGCTGGCCAGGGATACCTGGGAAACCTGGAGGAGGAAAAAAGAGAGGAGTGAGGGGGAGCAGGAAGAACAGGTGGTAGGAAGAGAAATCCCAGTCATGATCATTGTTGTCTTTACCTTTAACGCCTGGGGGTCCTGGAAGTCCAATGCCTGGGAGTCCAGGGTCACCCTTCGCTCCTGGTAAACCAGGGAAACCATTCTGTCCGGGCTGACCTGGGTTACCTGCCAGCCAATCAGACAACAGAGACACCTTGGTTACAGTTTACCTGAAGTGAGCACTGCAAGAAAAATATGATCTTTACTGTAAAGTAACAATTGCTCACCTGGTGATCCAGGCAGTCCTGGCTCTCCATCCAGTCCTCTGGGTCCTGGTAAGCCTTTCTCGGACACTGTGAGGCCTGGTTCACCTTTAGCACCTTTATGGTGTGAGAAAGCACAGGCGAAAGTGAGGTGACTTTGCAGGATCTCTTGTTTTAAAGAGAGAGCGAAGGGCAAGATAAGAACTGCTGCATAATAGTAAAACATCGTCAGTCAAATGGATGACTTCAGTGAGCAGATAAAAGTGTGCTGGTACTTAATATAAAAATAGCAGAGTCTTTTTTAGTCGTTATAAAAAACCCTTTTCATTCTTTTCATCAGTGGACCCTTACAGACTAAAGGAATATGAATAACGTATCTGGCAATCAAGGAATGGATACATATTCTGACTTTATGACAGCTTCAGAGGAGGGGAGTCACACTAGGAACTCCTCAGTCTTCTCTGGTGCTTGTGGTTTCAGTACAATGAACTGAACGATTGAGTTGTGGAGAATCTAATTGGGCTAACTATGTGTAGCATCTACATATTGACAAAAGTTTAAACATTTTTCTATGCGCGATCTAAACAGCTGACTAATGTTAGCTCAAGTAGGTAGCCAACAACCTGTCTTATACATTCAAAGAGCTTGTACACCAGACCAGGCCTCTAATTGAGACAGGCCTTTATTTGTCAAATATAATGGCAGTTGGCATGAGACTATCTGTCGTCTTTGATTTTAGATACTGGAATATAACGACACACTGTAGCTTGAATGTTGCCTTTAGAGCTGAAATGATTTGGTAGTAATTGATAGAAAATGTATTTTAGTCACTGGTAGAAATGCAACAATCCATTGGTATTGATTCATTTGAAATATTGTATTTGCTTAATATGTTCTCTAAGTTCAAAATATAAGCAGTTGCTCACAAACAACAAAAAAAGAAAGTTAATAAATTCAAGTCTGGGTAAGGCAAAATCTGAGATTTACATCTAAACACGGTCTACCTGTTAGAAAACACTTACTAAAAACATGTGAAAAGACCGGGAACTATACAGTACTGAATTGTGGCTTTAGACCATTTAGGTATGTAACACGGTCAATTATACAGCAGTAATATGTGTAACAAAGTCAAATAAGTATTATAATTATACAAAATTTGTTTCAGTTGTTATTACCTATACTCAGTTTCTGGTAAGCGATATTGCTCCTGAGGTAATTTCCATGTTTTAGCGCTGTTACGCTATATTTAAAAGTTCATTTTTCATCTTAAATTTATAATCTGTAAACTACAATATGCTAACATATTCCTGATTCACTTTATTTGTGTAGGGGTTATAGTTATATGGTTGTAACTGTCGGAGGATTTCGTTTTTACCTCTTGCTGTCAGGTATGTTTTCTGTGTTTTATTGTACTGAATTGAAGGTAACATGGCTGCCCTTTTGCTGTTGTACTCCATGGGAGAGAGGCTCGAGTTACATGGCCGTAATCTACGAAGGATTTTGTTTTTACCTCTTGCTGTCAGAGTTGTCAGGTCTAAGATATCCACGGTCTGGGCCTTTCCATATCAACACAACACTAGAGTCCACTGGCTACAGTTAGACTGTCACCATTTCTGTTATGTCCTCTTAATGTGTCTTGCAGCCTGAATTGTCTCTTCCTGGTCTTATTAATACAGTTTTCTTAATCACTATAAGCAGATATCTGCGTATGTATAAGTTCTGGTTTCCGTTTATAGTCCAAGTAAGATTGACACATCACATTTGAACGGCAGGTAAGTGTTTAGAGGCAGAATACATTGGCTGAAATGCCATCTCAGAGCCCATCAACTGTGGTCTGATTACAATTTAGCTTCATATTAGCACTTTTTAAAAATCTGCAGATAAGCGAGATTACTTTAAATAACCGGCACACAGCTAAGGGAGTGTTGGCTTAGATATCAGCTTGATACACCGGATCTCCCGAAATATTGGCTGTTGCCCCCAGAGGCTTTATCTTAATCAGACGATAGCCAATGGGTTTTGAAACGGCAGTTTTCTGAACTTGCAGCATCAGAACTTACAGTGTTCCTCCTAAATCAAATGTTGTAAATAAATATACTTCAAAAATACTACTTTTAGAAAGTAACCTAAAACTCCATTCTTACCAGGTGCACCAGGTCCGCCAGGTCTTCCTGAGACGCCCTGGACACCTTTCTCTCCTGGAGGTCCCTGAGGTCCAAAGCCAGGGCTTCCTGGAGGACCTCTGTCTCCTGGGATACCTTGGGGACCTGGCTCACCAGGGATACCACGTTCTCCTTTCACCAGCAGAGAGCCCTGTATGACGCATTTTAGTTATGACATGGATCATGGATGGATCAATCACAATGATGGACAGACCGAGTGAAAGCCACCTACAGGAGCTCCTTTGGGTCCAGGGGCTCCAGGCTGTCCGTCACGACCGGGGCGACCGTCCAGACCGGGCAGACCGGGTGGTCCAGGGAAGCCAGTGTCACCCTTATCTCCCCTCACACCGCTGACTGTGATGGCATCGCCTGGGTCTCCCTTCTCTCCTGCGAATCCTGGAGCACCTTGAGGACCAGGGGAACCCTGGAAAGGAAAGAGAGCAAAGAGGAAAGTGTTGTTTAGCCTGGTTTGTTTACTAGGTAATTCTAGCTTTATAGTATTCATTTCCCATATCCCCATACTACAACTTCCATTGCATGAATATTTGTCTTAAGATGATATGTGCTGTTTACGTTTAAGGAGTACTTACAGGTGGTCCAATGCTACCAGGTGTTCCTGGGTATCCTCTGTCTCCTTTGATACCTGGGCTACCAGGAGAACCTGATGGAGGAGAGAAAAGGAATACAGTAACAATGATGTAATAGATTCCCACTGTTTATTGTGAATGATAATTAGAAACTAAGTCTAATGTCTCATGTGGGAATCTGTTTAGTAGACGTTGTGTTACCGGGGAATCCGGGCTGTCCTGCTGGTCCTGGGGGTCCTGGGATGCCAGTGGTACCGCCAAAGCAGTTCACACAGGTGTCTCCCTTCTCACCTGAAACAGTAGCAGATCCCTGAGGTCAATGTTTTTGTGTAAACTCTGTAAATGTAATCCATTGGTAGCAGCCAAGCAGGCAAATAGTCCTCCAAAGTAAATTTTGGCGAGGGAACAACTGGCATGGCCATGTTCAAAGGGGTCTCTTGAGCTCTCACCTCAATATATGGGAATGAAAATAAGCTCTATGGGTTCTCATGAGTCTCCCCTAAACTTGAGAAGCCTTGTTCCCCGTAAATGTTTTGCTCCTTACAATCAACACTCCTTCAAATTAAAGTGGTGTATTTGTCTTTTTAAGGAAAAGGACAACCAGCCTATCTGAGGAATAATGAATCGTCTAACATGTAAATATAGATACCTAACATTAAAACAAGATTTTGGAACTCATAATATTAACTATGACACTATAAGTCTGTGCACATCAGATTATTAGTAACACTGACTGTAAAATAAGAAACCAAAGTATAACAGTATGTTATTCCTTAACTCTCAACAGCATTATAGAATTCTTGAAATTCAATTATGACTTCACACAATCACACACTCAAACAACAGAATCTCTCACCTTTCTGTCCTGCCTCTCCGGGGTAACCTCTCTCTCCCTGCACACCGGGACGCCCGGGCTCTCCAGCGACGCAGTTTTGTCCTGCCGTGGAAAAGCCCGGAGGTCCAGGAAGCCCTGGTGGACCCTGGGCACCAGGAGACCCTGAACGTCCAGGGGGACCTGGCAAAGACAGCCCTGGAGCGCCGATGTCTCCCTTCTGACCCCTCTCTCCTGGGAAGCCTGGAGATCCAGGCTGACCACCACCACCGATACCTGGAAGTCCTGGTGCTCCTGGAGGTCCTGTTAAACCTGAGGAGGACACAAGGGCAAAATTCATATAAAAAAAGAAACCGAAACAATTAAAACACCTCAATGCAACTCAGTTATTTAAAGCTGCAACTAACAATTCATTTTTGATTAATCTGCCAATTATTTTTAGACTATTAGCAACGGCAGCCTCATCCATGGTTCTTTAGCCAGCATCTTTAGCGTTACTAAAACAACCTGACTACAGATAAAATACTTGAATGTTTTGTGTTTGTGTGAGTGGGTTTACCTTGTGGCCCTCTATCTCCTTTGACTCCAGGTGCTCCGGGGAATCCGGGCTCACCTTTAGGGCCGACCTGACTTCCTGCTTGTCCGCCAAGCACCTGGTGGCAAAATTAAATGAATAATTATTCATTATTACGATACTTGGTGTGATTAAAATCATTATTTTTAACAACAAATGAAATAAAGTAAAAAATGGAGGTGATCATTTTACAATATTAATTTTAATATATAGAAAACAATCTAATTCAATCACGGTAAGACAGAGGAAGATCATGACACCACCTAGTGGTCAAATTAGTGAACTGAGCACTTCTTTTTTTTTTTTTAAATTGTATTCAACATTGTTTTTAGCTTGATTTCCAATAGCAAAGTAGAGTGTGATTGAATTAATAGCCTATATCCACCAGAGGAGATGCTAAAAGCTTTAAATAATATATTTTCTTATTATTAATAAACAACTTAATAAATGGATAGACAGAAATGTCCCCATCTAGTGGTCAGAAAGATGTAGTACACCAGGAATCAACTTGGACAATTAGGGGCGTCAGCTCCAGATTAGATTTTTTTTTTTTTTCTAACATTAGTGGAGCTTCCACCACAGCCACAGTCTTCTGTTGTAGTGGTTCCCAACTGGTGGGTCGCAGGCCAAAAGTGGGTTGCAGGTCCATGCTGAATGGACCGCAAGTGACTTGCAAACATGTAAAGTTTGTACAAAAACACACTTTATTTTGAAGTACAGTGAATTTCTGGCAGAGCTTTTATTGTGACGTGCTGTGTCCTGCTGTAGAGCTAGTGACTAACAGACAGCTACTTGACAGAGACAGCAGACTAGCTCAACAACACGGCCAGAGGAAGGTATGATGCTGAATATGTTTAACTGTGTGGACCTTGAACTAATGAGCAAGGAGAAATCTGCATCCTGTGGCTGGACCAGTTGGGAATCAGTGACTTAAACTATCTGGTGATGAAGACCTGCTGACAGCTCCAGAAAAAACTACGGAGCCTGTAAGTGGTTAGAGTTGAGATAATTTTGTTAAATAAGAGAACTATAGAATACACACCACTCCCGGTGGGCCTGGGTATCCACGATCACCTTTTAAGCCCTTAATAAAAGAGAGATGGGTGAAGTTATTGAAACAATCAATTACATTGATGTATGAATTGTTGTTTATAGTTTGAGAATTGATTTAAAGAAAAAAGTTGGACAAAAAACTTACTCTCTCTCCATCCCTGCCTGGAGGACCTGGCAGGCCTGGGTCTCCTTTGATTCCCTGATAGTGAATGAGGAAAAGAACATTATACTTTGTTCACTATAAATAAAGCTAAAAACATGTGAAGAAGAGATCAGAACTCACAGGGAAGCCTGGAGTTCCAGGGTCGCCATCTTTGCCTGGTTTGCCCTGTAAATGGGAGACAACGGTGATCAGGGTTCAAAGTCAAGACATCTGTGACATTTATGTTCAGTTTCCTAAATACGAACTTACTTAAATGTACCTCTGTATTTCTAAGACCATACAAGTGAGGATGTCTTTGGAAAGTGAGGACAAATTTTAAGGATTACGAGTTACTGTTAAGGCCTCAGTTTGCTTCAAATGAACGAGGAGAACATTTTGTATGAATATGTCTAAAAGTTCTGAATGGTCACGCCCAAAAAAGCCAACCATCAAAGCTTCTTCCTGGCTGCATCCCACTCGTTTTCCCAAGAATTCAGAGTCTTTTAGTCTTCTATTAGGTGGGCATGATATTCAGATTTCTTCGGAAAGTTACAAAAAACAGTTGGACCAAACCCTCACCCCGAATTCTGATTCTAAAACCGGACTCCAGGTGCTTTAGATGATTCAGTAATTACTCTGGAGTCCTTTAGAATTTTAGCTGTAGGAAAGGGTTAGGGCAATATGATGTGGATGAAGGTCTTCACAGCACAGAAGTACAGCTGTAAATCTGTTTTTTGTGAGAACTTTACTTACTCTTTTGCCTGCTTCCCCTGGTTCTCCCTTTTCTCCTTTCTGTCCTCCAGATGGACCCTACAAAGACAGCAAAACACACAACATGGCTGTTAGGAACAGGGCTTGTTTGTGCTTTTGACATTATGATGTTCACAGGTGGAAATAGATACTTACAGGAGGTCCTGGGTAGCCTGGATCACCTGGGGGGCCTGGGATTCCTGGATCACCCTACAGAGGAAGAGTTCAAACAATATTGGTGATTGAAAATGCTCTCCAATGTAATAATTAATCAGGGATCTACAAAGCAGGGTCTAATTAGACAACTGCTCATGACATTACAGTAGAGCTGAGCGTCATGTAGAAAATCAAATATCACAGTTTCTTTTTTTCAAACACCTCAATATGTATACTGCAACGATATTGTAGGGTTGTAGAAAACGACATCACTTTACGTAATACAGCTTTTAAAACCAGGAAAAGATAACACTTACAATATCTATATAATATCAATTTAGCGCCCAGCCCAGCTTTGCAGATTTATAAACTGAGTTATTAGAGTAATTGTATTGGCTACAAATTCTTTACCACAACAACATGAATAAACATGAATACAGGAATGCTGCAGATCCACAAAATAAACCCTTCCAAAAAACAATACTGTACAATCCATGCTGTAACTTATTCCTGCACCCTTATGATTTGACTAGTTGACAGTGTAACAGCTCTGTGGTAGTGAGATGAGGTAGTATACGGAGCGACAGGTGCAGAAATTATCTGCTGCCATCATGTGGCTAAAGTGGGAGTTGCAGCATGCAGCAGTTTATACAGGGTATGTAAAAAATAGATGCAAATATTGTTACAGTCACATGTTAGGCTTATCTATTTATTTTTTCCTGAACCCTAAAGGAAAAATTTCTTGCAAGTCACATTTACTCAATTTTTTAAAATAAATCCTATCCTAAATCCTAAATAAATAATGCCTTTTACGACTATTTAACGGTTTTAACTTTTTGTCCTATTTACATTTACATTTTTTTTGTCACCTGAAGCTTAGAGGGGCAGTGGCGTAAGAAAGTTATGGTGGGCCCCAGTGCACGCCATTGTGAATGTAGTGTCTGGACACAAATAGAGACTTGACATTGGATAACATCAACATATTTATTACCCAGGAATCAATCATCATTGCATATCTGACAAATATATCAAAGAAAATTAATCCTTTGATTAAATAGTTTTAATGATTTATTTAAAGATTTCATAGCTTATGCAGATAAAGCATATCATTTTGTTTTCGATTGCTACTGACAGAGCAATTGTCCCTACTTAAAATGTACATTTACTTGAGTTTTAGGTTCATTTAAACTGTCTTTCATTTACTCAGTTTTAATATACAATATCAAAAATATTATTTAAAAAAATAAAAACAAAAGTTACCCATGACGTAGATGGGTTTGCCTTTTTGAGGAAATACATAGCAAATGGCACCATTTTTAAATTAGGAATATTCTTTTTTTTTAACCATTCCTCTTTAAACACAGGAATATATTCAAGGTGGCAATCTGAATCACTTGCAAGGGCCCGCTCTCTCTTCGGGCCCCTCCACCCCACGGGCCCCTGTGCAACTGCACTTCCTGCACTGTCTATATTTACATCTCTATGGCCAAAATCTTCTATCACGTTATGTAATCTTATATCACGGTAACTGTATTTATCACCATACAGTAATTGTTGTGTAAACTCAATTAAGTAAAAATTACCGTACTGCAGCACTTTGATTATTTTCTTCTTTTAGGAACCTCCATACGAACAAAAAATCGACAGCTTCACGTGACACAACACTTGAGTTAAACCCTATCATCCTATCAGCCAAACCTATTTGGTATAATCAACCGAATCACAGTTATAGACACTTTGTGTGTTCAATGTAAAACTGGCATCACTCTCAAGTGTCGTACCTTGTCTCCTCTCTGAATCTCCGTCTCAGGTGGCCTCTTCTGTTCTCCCACTTGCCCGGGAGGACCAGGAGGTCCTGGCAGACCTGGTTCACCCTGTGTTCACACACCAGAGGAGATTAAGGGTTAACTTTAAAACTTTGTATTAAAGGTAGAAGGTGATGATCAAACTCTGACACCGTTAACTCAATAAATACCTTCTCTCCTTTGGGTCCTTGGAAGTTCAGTCCCATGTTTCCCTGTTGGACAGAGCAGGAAAACAACAAGCTCTCAGTTTGAGACAATGACAAAGAGGATTCATGTAGAGCAAACACGTCATTGTAAAATCAGTTGTTCTATTAACACGTCGATGTTTGAACACACCTTTGGTCCAGGAAGACCTGGAGGACCTGGACGACCCTGGAAAACAACCCCAGAAAACAATACTGTTGGACTATGATTCACTTTAACAATAGTTCAGTCAACTGAAATGGAAAATACACATGATGTTTTGAAGAAGCAGTCTTCACCTCAAGACCTCTGGGTCCTGGAGGGCCGAGTGGACCCTGCAAACCTTGTGGTCCAGGAGGTCCCTGTGAACACACACACAGAAAATGTTATACAAAGCCTTTAAAATATACTTAAAGAGTTACTTTATTGTGAAAATAAATATTTTAAGAGCACTTAAGACTACTATTGTGAGTGTTTTAGTTTTTTATGGATACAAAAATTGCTCCGAAAGATGGAGGTGGTTTGTTCTAAACATTTGGCAGTAGTAACAAGAGATGTTCCAATAGCTACCCTTTTTGTTTCTTTTCCTATACTGACACTACAATCTGAACTTGCGTACCGACTGATATGGAATACTGATCTGATCCATTAAGGAGCGAAATCCCACATTTTTGACGCCCGGCGAGTGGGTCAACCAGAACAATGAATCCAACACTTTTGTTAGTCATTTTTGTCACTTTTGTGGAACAGAGTTTCAGACATTTGCTCCTGCACTTTGTCCTGTTTTGTTCTTTGCTTTGGTAAACTTGTCGTGCTCTCTGCGTGACGTGTCTTTAAATGCTTTATGAGACTGCTGGCGTTGAAACTGGCAACAATAGTGTCAGCCCTCAATACTCAAGCCTTGCATACTTTACTCATAGGAGTTTCATGTGTAAAAAAAATTTGTTCACTGTTGACAGTGAACGTTAAATTATTTACTGGAAATCAATTCTTCTTTGTTGCTCTAAAATGGTAGTTGCCAGTGGCTGCACAAAGCAACTTACTCTATGGGCTTCTGTTGAAGAGCACCAGAGAAAACTGCTCTTAATTCAGGTGTGAAAGTACTTAAAGGTTTATTAATAAATAACGTGGTGTCGTATCGAAGCACAGCCTTGCGCACTTGCTGATACCAGATCCAGCATTTTAGCCAGTATCGGAGACATTACCAACACTGGTTCCTGTGTTGGTTTCCATACTGGTAAGGGAACATCTCTAAAAATAACAAATATATAGATGCTTCTCCCCTGTGAGTCAGATCTTTATCTTATTTTTATTGTTCCTTGTATTTTCTAAAAAAAAACCTGCCTCATTTTATTTGCTTGAATCCTGAATTGTTTTAAATCAATGCAGGATTATTGAGCACATCTTTTAATATAAAGATAAATCAGATAAAAGTTTTTAATTGTGAAAATATAAGGCTTTATCTGAAGTCTCAAGATATAACAATACATATTTTGGTCATTTTAGAGGAAACAATAAACGCTTTCTAATATTTCAGCATATAAATGATCAGATGCAAAGACAAGCCATCAGACTGTCCACATTAATAACCTCTTAACATACACTATTCCCCCTTATGAAGCTTTAAGGTTATAATCTTCTTTTCTTGACATTGTCTAACAGCGTCATATACAATTCAGTATCAGTTTGTTTTTCCACTGACGTCATATGATGTTTACAGAGTCAGATATTCAAACTCAAGACTCTACCAGGGTCAGCCTGACATATTCAGTATCTTTGGAAACTTGAAAATTATTTTTTAAGAGGTTAAAATACACAGAAACTCACAGGAACTCCTGGCGGTCCGGGTAATCCCACTGGTCCATCCTCTCCAAAACGATTGGTGGAGATCACATCGCCTGGGTCACCCTGTAAAGGAGCAGAGTGAACAATACGTCAGAGGTTTGTCAACAAGAGGCAAACAAACATCCGCTGTTTCTTCCAGGTTTGTTATTTCAAAATATCAAGACACTGTTGATCAGATTTCTGAACAAATTAAACAGCGCCATCTTGTGGCAAAAGCACAAAAATCCAACTGGACAGTTTTATATCACAGAAGAGCCTTCAAGTCAAATAAACTCCTGATAAAAATCATTTAAAAACCTAATTAACTAAAGAACAGCTGATCAAACTGAGTGAGAATTTTGTTTGCAAAGATCTTCCCTGTTGACGAGCCTGAAACATTGTAATATAATGCAATACTAAGCCTTGGACAGCCAAAAGAATTATTAAGAAATTTAGCTTTTTTTAAATTTACACTGCAGAAGAAAAAAACAAAATAAAAATTTAATATACGAAGAATAATATAAAACAAGAATAAAATAAACACAAAAACAAAAGTCTATTTCTATTTATTTAGTAATTTTTTTGTAATTTGATGCACTTTTTTCTTAATTTAATTTTTACCCAGGAGCTCTGATTGGGCAAAACATTAAACTCTATGTGTGTCTATCAATAAGAGTGATACACAGGTAAAATTAGTCCCATCTTAACGATACACTTACCTTTTGTCCTGGCAGACCAGGTGGACCCTAGAGAATAAATAAAGAGAAGAAGAAAATGTTAAAGAAGACCATTTTTAAATAATAGTCTGCCAACAAAAAAACGTTCTCTTCAATGCTGCAAACTCACCTGTCGTCCTGGCTGTCCAGGAATTCCTGAAGTTCCTGGGAAACCCCGTTCACCCTGGAGAGTAGACATACACTTCACACACAGCCCACTGATAATATATAAAAGCCTGTATATTAAAAACATGCTAAGATAAAGCTGGTAAGTGGACCTTGAGTTAAGACTTTTTTGTCAAGACCCATAAAATGTTTATTTAATGGCATAATGGAGGGGTTTTTTTCAACATGAGAATAATGAGAATCTGGCAAAAATCAATTAAAAGGTCAAATTTCTGGACAAAAGAAACAAATGTGAAAATATTCAATATCGCTATTATCAGATATATATAAGAAGCATCTTAATTTTTAGGTTTTTTTTTCTTGTTTTGCAGAACTTCTGTCTAGTTTGTTTTTTATTTGTTCTCCAAAACACTTTTCATCAGATACCTTTGTTCCGTTGCATCCGGGCACTCCTCTCGGCCCTGGAGGTCCATCCTGCCCAGGCAGACCCTGAGGAAACACGGAGTAAATAAGAAGTTAGATCACATATGCTATTTGACTTTTTAGTAAGAGTAGTGTTAGGATAGTGTGATAATTATTTCAGACAGGGGTGAAAGCAATGAATTAGAATAAAGATGACTTTTTTTTTGTGTGTGTGTACTTGTAGCTTACCGAAGTTTTTCTTTCTTTTTGTTTCAGTATAATCAGCAATTTTACAAGAGTAGTTTTTATCCCAAGTATTGGAGTAAAAACCAAAGACACATAAAAAAGTTCTGATACTGTGTGAGAATGGAAGAAAATAATATAGACTGATATTTAAAAAATAGCATTAGTATTATTGTGATTCAAAATAAATCAAAATGAATGTTGCATCTGCCTAAATTAATCACGGATTTAAAAAGTTGAGCCTGGAGCAGCTTGAGGACTTTACAGTGCATAAGACAGGGGACTTCAATTAACAAACTTATTGTAATTGCTGTAACAGACTGTGGTAGATATTTACCTATTTTTGTTTTTATTTCACGCTTGCTTTGGCAATGTCAACGTACGTTTTCCATGCCAATAAAGCCCCTTTTAACTGGACTGAATTAAACCCCACCGTAGGCAGTGCACCTGCGTAACACAGAGTGTCCAAGAAACCACTGTGTCTGTTTAAATAAACATTTTGCTTCACTTTTTTGGGGTGCAGCCATGGTAATGTGTTAATGTGTGTGGCTGCAGCTGCTGTGGAGTTTATATTGATTATACTCCATGCTATCTGCTCAGGTGATGATTTACTCTGCTGTAAATTCTACAGGAAGCACCAAGTTATTTAATTTACATTGATCTATTTGTAGCCAAAGTTATTTTTATTTTAAGCCACAATATTTTCACCTGAGTAAAATTTTATAGTATTCTTTCCATCCCTGATTTTAGATAAGATAAAATAAGATGAGATGAGGTGATATGAGATAAACCTTTATTGATACCCAGAGGGGAAATTCAGGTGTTGCAGCAGCATAAGGACAGAAATGAGTACAAATAGAGTGGGAAGTAAAACAATAACTAATAATGAGACATATATGTAAGAATAGATGATGTGGAAACTCACTGGAAGTCCTGGCGTTCCTGGAAATCCTGGCAATCCAGGTGGCCCCTGTTCGGAGGAAAAATTATAACGCCAAAAATATCAGTAATTCAAAGTATAAAAGCTGCAGAATATGTTAAACACAGATGAACCCGCTTGTAGTTTCTACATAATCTCCCTCAGTCTAGGTGAGATGCTGTGAAATGGGGACATCTGCTGGTCAGAGGAGAGTATTACAACCTGGGATCCTGATGTGTTTGTAGTTTGGAAAACTAAACCAAACTGAGATTAAACTGTTTTAACTAAAGCCTGGGATTAGTCTGAAGTGATGAGACTGACCCATAAATTAAGGTAAACCTGGTGAAAGTGGTGTTTTTTTTCCCTCAATATGTCTCTAAAATGAAGTGTGACACTGCTTTTGACAAGGGACAGCATAAATTAAAAAAAGAAGTAATGTACTCACTCTTATTCCTTTTGCGCCAATAAGTCCTTGAGGTCCATCGCTACCCTGTGAAGAAGAACAGACATTAAACTGGATTAGATTAATAATCTTTAAACGAACTGTCAGTTGCACTGAGAATAAAAACTATTCTGCACTGAGTGTTTGCACCAAAACACTCATCACATTCTCCATTTTGTTTACTTATTCAAAGGCAAATACTTGTACACAGAGTAGCCTTAAAAACTGCACGTATTCTTGCTAGAAATGCCTGAACTAAAGTGAAGTTTCTCCTCTAAACGTCCCGACTCTTCACTGATCTGTTCAAGTACAAGTTTGGTATACTAATCAAATTGACCCCTGACCCACCTTCTCTCCTCTGGGTCCAATGGGTCCCTCAGGTCCGGGGAATCCTGGAACTCCTGGCTGTCCGGTGAGACCTGGGAAACCCCGCTCACCCTGCAAACAGTCACACAGATACAGTAAACAAATAAATGCACTACCAAGTTCTCCCATTAACATACTCTAAGTGGATGCTGGTGTATAAACACATAATACCTCGAACCTCAAACTTAGACCGCAAAGACCTGGCCAATAGCCAAGTCTTCCTATCACATTCAAATCTGCAAGCGTCTGGGTATATTTCCAAAACTATAATGATTTCACAATGTGGTTGTGCCTAGCTGAAGCCTCATCATTTCAGCTTGGCAGTTATTATGTACTACTTCTACTTGCAGTCAATTTTATGGCTTGTTCTCATGAAGTGTAAAGTCAAACATTTTCCCTTCACGTCTCTGCTGGAGTTTATTGCAGACAATTCGCATTTGGATGTGAGTAGGACTATAATTAGTTGCATGATATGTGTGTATTTATGTTTCCAAAGCCACACTTTAATTTGAGAAAATAGTGTCGTAACAATTAGCAGTTGCGTTCTACCATGAATCAAGTACTTTCTGCATGAAGTTTAAGCAACTACATGTGTACAGTAGGTGACACCAGATGATTAGGCGTCATTCAGACTGCAGGCAAATCAGATACGTTCCTCAAATCAGACCTTTAAGACAGACTGTTCGCATTGTTATTTGCGAATCATCAAATCAGATTTGTGTGTCCACACATCACTACCCTATCAGCATGTGTTGCTGTGGTAACAACGCAGGTGTCAGTAAATACATAGCTATGCCGCTGACGGGACTTTCCAATGTGGAAGCATGAGAAATGGAGGTCTGTCATTTTGCCATCCACACAATCACACTGTCTAGTTTATTTCGGCATTGACTGTTGTTCTCCTCCACAGCGCTCTGCTAGCAGCAGCATGGATTCTGCTCAGCCCTTTCGTCAACCTGGATTTGACGTCTTAGTTACGTGTCATGTTGCAAGTGATGTGAGGACACTTTGCAATAAGATTTGAGCATCCAATCTGAGACACATCTGATTGGAAACGCATTTCAAACCACCTCCAAATTTGGTTTGGATCACATTGAATTGCATTTCATTTTGTTTTATGTTGTTCAGACATTCTAAAATCAATCTGGATACAATCTGAATATGCCAAAGTAAGGATCTGGGCAGGCAGTCTGAACAAGGCCTCACTGGTACCCTTGAAAATGTACTGTGATATTGAGTATTTCCTCAGTTAGCTGTTTTGTCACCACTGAACTTAATTATCACTTACTGGATTTTAATACATATGGCATTTATTCTGCAAAGGCCAAATGCCATATCTTGCAATGTTAACAAAAGTGAAAAATAATTCATGTATCTGCCCTGTGATTTACATCCATTACAAAAATTCATGGGTTCTTCTTTGGCCCATGGTACACCCTTCCACCAAAGTTCTTGAAAATTGGGCCAGTAGTTTTTCCATAATACTGCTGACAAACAAACAAACAAAAAACTGAACCAAAAACATAACCTCCTTGGCCAAGGTAATATAAAGTATGTCTATATAGGAGAAAATATAATTGTTGGCAACTACCGAACATTAAAAAGACGCTTCAATCTGCTTATAACTACATTATAAAGCATTTATTGAACATGTATTCTGTGTGTTGTGTCACTTTTTGCCTACCTTGCTTCCTTTCACTCCACTGCAGTCACATTTGGATCCCACACATCCATGGCAAGCCTGTTGGATGACAAGAAAAAGAAAGATGAGGATGCATGTTGGGAAAATGTCATTTATTTATATGACTTATACTTTCAGTATCATTAAAAACAATCTTTCCTAAGATTCTTCTGGCCAAATATGGCAACAAAAACAAAAACATACAGACAAAATCATAGACAGATAACCTTAAGTACAGATCAGAAATGAAGTATACAAAGATGTTGCTGCCGAAAATCAACATGTGGGCATTTTCCTTGGAAAACAGAAGTAAAAATGTTGAAAAGTGAGATTTTTTTTTACCCAAGAAACTACTGCTGCATCCTGTACATTATACTCTCTTTGCATGCATTTAGTCTGCACTTGTTTTGTTGATGAATTGTCTTTTATATTAGGCATTTCTATCAATGGAAGTGGATACTTTCATGCTGAAATCCACCAGCGCCACTAGAGGGCGCTTCACTGTCACTCTAATGCATGCTACAGGCAGCATCTCTTCCCAAGACTCATGGATTTTTCTGCAGGGGTTCTCTGATAATAAGATGCAAGGTCAGCAAGGACCACAACAACAAGCTAACCGCAAATAAAAGTTTTTATCTGAAATAAAACAAATTTATCTCCCCAGAACTCTCAGCAGGAAGTGCTGTTCTGAGAGCGCAAAGAGTGAGAAAGTTGTGGAGAAGCGGGTTAAAGGAGAGCGGGAGGGAGTGGGAGTGCCAAGCAGTTGATTAACTTTTCCCATGCTTGTTGACACAGCGAATGCCAGACGGGCATCGATTGCACGCATGCCAGGCAGCCAGGTTGTGAGAAAGACGGGGAGGCAGTGAGCGCACGAGAGAGGACAAACGCGCAGACAAGTCAGCATTCTTCTGTGTCTGCAAAAACCTTTTGTGTGTCCATGTTGGTGTTGATGGCTCTGTTTTAATGGGCGGTGCAGACAGTAGGGGTGTGGCTAGATCTCAGTCTAAAAAATAGCAGAAAATTGTAAGAAATGAAGGTTATCATTTCCCCAAGGGGACGTCTTCAAATAATCTGTGCGACCAACAGTTAAAAACCCAAAGATATTCTGAAGATGAGGGATGAGTCTAAACAGACGATCCTGAACGCCCAGTACTGATTCATACCTGCCGTATAATAATACATAAGCCATAATTATGCATCAGTGATTGCTGTGGCATTATAAATTGAGTCAACAGCTTGTTGTGACTGAATTACATATTATAAAGTAATGGCACTGAAAAGAAACTGCACATGTGAATCGGGCACAGCTGGCAAATAGCTGCTTGAGTTGGTGCTGAAAAATTGTTTCTGTTCTTCCATCGGTACTATCAGATCGGTGCTTTTACATGGATTGACAGATTTATAGATAATGACTGAATAGCCACAGAAGGAAACAATCAATCAATCGAAACAATTTCAATACATCAATAAAATAAATTACAAACAATCCATGGTTGGCTTCTCAAATGCCATGTGAAGATACGTTTGAGTTTTGGACCGCTGGTTGAACAATCCAGTTGGCTGCAATCTGCAACCTCACCACTAGATGCCACTAAAGCCAACACGCAGCTTATTTAAAGGAACACTTTACTGAATTTTCAACCAGTTCTGTGTCACTGCGGTGTGGGGAGTGTGTGCAGGTGAACGGTGTTAGGCTTCCATCATTGCCACCAGCTCCTTGAGCCAAAATTTGATTTCTGCCAAACACTGGAGTGCACACACTCCCCACACTGCGGTGACACAGACCTGGTTGAAAATTGGCAAAGTGTCCCTTTAACTGCAGTTAACGATATGGGAGTCAGCTTTGTAGCAGTGACAGAGGACAGCGGGAGGTAAAAACAGCTGTTCAAATTTGTACCAAACCACTTTCTACAGTGGAAAATATTTTAAGATAGTGGTATGTCTTTCTATTTTGCATCAGTCTAAAAAGATTTGACAAAGAAACCTCAGAGCCAGGACACGCATGTATGTGTTTCTCTGTGTTAGGGTTACCTCACATGACTGTATGTGTGTTTCAACACCTTGTAGATACACAATCAAGCCTCCCTGCAACTCTCACTGACTTAAGTATGAAAGTTTTTTTTTTACTAGTTTTTGCCACAAACTTTAATAAACATTTAAAGAATATCAAACACATTTTAATATTCAAGGGTACCACAATCAAAAAGTCAATCGACAGAAAATGTATCACCATTTAATGATAATTTAAGACAGTTACTAAGCAGAAATGCCAAATTCTGGCCGGTTTCAGGTACTCAAATGTGAGGATTCTATGCTTTTCTGTTTTACATCATTTTAAATGGAACATACATTTAGGTTTCGGGCTGTTTGTCGAACAAAACAAGCAATTTTGAGATTTTAAGACGTTATATTCGTCCTGTTTTCATTATTTCCACAATGCAGATCTGTGCTCTGACGGACTGATAGCTTGATATAGTGGCGGCCTCCTGTACGGCTCAGAGGCTAAGGCAAAGTGCGCTTCACAGCCAGGGTTGAGGGTTTGATTCCCACTGATGTCTTCCATGCCAGGAAGCATGACCTTATCACATGTCAGGAGTTTTTTTTAGATTAAAAGATACACAGAATGTCGCATGTTGGCAGTAAACACAAAACGTGTGCAAACTGTTATCTGGACTGGAAGGTAGAGGGGTTATCAACACATACGTACATGCCTCAATACATTTGTACAGGGGTAGCCAAGTGTGTGTGTGTGTGTGTGTGTGTGTGTGTGTGTGTGTGTGTGTGTGTGTGTGTGTGTGTGTGGAGGTGTTTTTACAAGCCCTGAATCTCCAGATTAGTCTCTGGTCTGCTTCAGCTCAATGCAGTCTGCTCTCCCACGCCCAGGCTTGCAGCTCACTCTCTTTTCACCTCCATCTATCTCTCTCTCTTTTTCTCTTCATCCATCTGTTTTCCTGCCATCTCTACATTCAGTCCTCTCCCCCGCCCTCGACATGAGTTTATCCAGAGCTCTCTTGCTCTAATAAGGCTAGCATTCAAAGATGCTCACTCAAAACCCTTGAGATTTCCACTTAAACCAGCTGCAGCTCTGCTCCCTTAACCACTTGTCATTTAGTACCAACCACTTTACCGCTTGAATTGCTCAGTTGTGTCATAACAAGCTGCATCCATCAATGCAAAAACAAGTGAAAGGGAAAAAGAAAAGAGAAATATCTTAAATGTATCAAATATGGCTGATTTCAGAATACTTTGGTGAGTTAAAAGCATGAAGGCTTTAAAAAAATAACATGTCATTTCTAAGCAAACCTCTCGTTTGGCTGCCGCGCATGGATCATTTGGATGAGGCAGCAGATAAACAACAAAATAGTAACAATGAATAATTGGTAGCTATTTCTCTAAAATTGACCACAGATCCAAATTCAATTTCCAATACCCAAAAGTGGCACTAAAGTGATCATTTTTAACAAAAGTATCTAACTATAAAGCAGGGAATCTCTGTCTGTCCTTGACATGTCTCGAAAACTATTCATCTGATCTATTTCACACTTGGCATGTGGATTGCTGGGAACCCTGGGATGTGCAGTGTTGTATTTGGTGCAATTAAGACATGGGACACATTCAATAAACAGCCGAATAGCGCCCTACAGATTCACACGTCTTCACCTCTCCATCGCTCGTTACAGTAGGCTACATTCAGCAACAGAAAGAAAAAGACCAGAAAGACCAGAGATTACATTGTGGCAAACTCAAACACTTGCTCAGCGATTGTAAATTTCTGAATTAATGTTTTTGTTCTTGGACCCAACAAAGCACAGTGTTGAGTGTGAGGTCGTTAGGATGAGCAGTTCTTGAGAAAGCTGCAAGCTAACCTGGTCTGTGTGCATCCGGCTAGAGAGGAAAGGGAGAAACGCTATGGTGCTGTTGCTTTGACATAATTTACCCTGAGCAGGAAGTCACAAAAAGGGTCTGAAAAGTCACTAAACCTTGATAGAAGGTTGGCAACACCTCAGCGTGTAGGATTGGCGGCATCTAGCATTGAGGGTGTAGAGCTGATACTTCACCTATGTGCCAAGCATGTAGTCGATACAAAAACACAAATTACCCTATCTAGAGCCAGTGTTTGAATGCAAAACTTTTGCTTGTAAAAGAGTATTCTTACACTGTAGTATCACAACTAGGGATGCACGATAATCACGTCATCAGTATTGGCCGATATTGCCTTTAAAATGAACAATCAGAATCAGCCAACATGCTTTTTCTTAATTTGCACAATGAATGAATATTACATACGTTGAAAAGAATTGTATTCCATGTCTCCATCTGCTGGTGGGCCTTCATGCATGCATAATATGATGTTAATTCCACTACAGAAGAGACTTGATGATCACTTCAATTAGGCAAGGAAAAAAGTGGATATAATGATAGCGGTATTGGTTATCAGTCAAATGAGTTGTTTAGGGCTGCCTCCTAACAGCTGACCAAACCTTAGTCGCACAGAAAGGTCGTTAGTCGGCAAGATTTCATTGGTCACTTAGTCGCCGGTTATTCCACAGGCTAGTTAATAACATGTCGGGCAGGAAATCCAAAGTGTGGGATCATTTTGAGAAGGTGAAGGACGAACCCAAGGTGATATGTAAACTCATCTTCATTGGTCGACTACAAACATGATGTATCATCTGAAACATGGAAGTAGCTACATGCCCATTAGCCCACAGCGTCATTAACAGGCGGCTCGCACAGTGTGTGACGTGCACTTGTAGATAAAATATAGGCCTATATTAATGAAGGTTCATTAGTACGGTTTTGTATTTCTCTGTAATGTAGCACAGTGTTAACAATGTTACTGATACTATTCTTTCTCACACCTTCAACTCTAACCATTGTGTTGCCCCGCCCAAATTATATAATTTAATAATTAAATTAATATTGGTAGCATGCAGGCGACTAGTCGACTAATGGCTCTAAATGATGACTATTGGTCGACTAGGAAAATTCTTAGACAGGGGCAGCACTAGAGATGTTACACGTTGGCTTATCGGATATCAGCAAAACATCCATATCATGCATCCCTAATTGTTACTTTGACTTCAGTAAAAGATCTGAGTAGTTCTTGCACGACTCAATTTAATACATAATAGGTAAGTGATGTAACATGCTAAATTATGGTATAACCTATATTATTACATCATTAATCTTTGATCTTATAACACATTTTATTTAGTATCATATTAGCTGCAGGCTGAGGTCATGCACAGAGCTGTTGCCCTTTGGGGTAAAATAATAGACTAAACTGAACTGAGCCTGAACACAGTGTTAAAAGCACCTCTCTCTCTCTCTGTGCTGCTCAGGCCTTCTCTCCACCCTCTCATTTACCCCCACAGCACTGACGGGGCATGTAATCCACTTAGAGAGGTCAGTGAGCTGCAGATATTTGCTCCACTCCCTCCGTCTGTATCTGTCTTTTAGCTCTCTCTATCATTTCCCTCACTCTCTCCTCACCTCCGTCCCACTTTTTTTTTTTCCATCACGCCAACCCCGGCTATCAGGCCTGAGGGGAGGTAACTCTGACAAGCCCCGGCCGGCCCGCTCAGCACCACTGGAGGTCCGTATAGGACAGGTAATAGTCAGAGGCAAGATGGCGCAGGTATAGCTCTCACACTGAGGGTGAATGTTCAGCACTATCTGAGGTCAACGTGACGCAGTTAATTAGCAAAAGTAGCTTAAATTTATATTTAGAAGTCTAAATGTCCTGCGTGTGTTGGCAAAAATGGTAAATAATACTCATAGCTATGTTTTAATTAGTTTATAATCACCTGAAAAGACGAGTCGCCGTGTTCTCGTTACCCTAGAATGAGCCGTTAATATCGGGGGTTCAAACCGCAGCGGCTCATTAAGTCCGCCATGCTCTTCTACAGTAACCCAGAAGGGACAAACCAAACGCTAGCTCTAGAGAGGGCAATTTGCGGTTTCTCGTCTTTGCGTCGGCCACCGTAGTTCTCCTAAACACTTCGCAAAGGGGAGAAGATTCAGTTTTGGACTTGACAAAGTATCAACTTTACTCAATTATTATTATTATTATTATTATTATTTATAACTTTATTGCTCCTAACAGCAATGGACAGGCAATTAACACTGCAGAACAAAACTGTCTTGAGAGTGGGTTTTACCTGACATTAATGCACACGTGGATATTGATTCATCATCTTACAGCATAAGAAGAAACACAGCTACCCATGTGACACCCTCCATGGACATAATAGTACGCATCCATCCATACATATGCACATACATATCACACATTTACATACGTGTACATTCAAATATATACGTGTGAATCCACAAACAATGAACCTAGACTTCTCTCAGTTCTTGTTTTGGATCTCAACGTTTTTGCTCTAGTTTGTCAAATTTTGTGTGTCTGGTGCTTTCAGTTATTAACTGAACTTTTATTTTGATTCATGTACAAAAACAAACTGCATTAAAAAGTGAGAAGGAGCTAGGTGTGAACAGAGCGATGGAGAGGTGAGCCAGGTGAGCTGAGGTGAGGTGAGGAGGGGGGAGGGAGCGGAAGGCATGTACCCTGGGATTAGACTGGCGAGACTGGAATTCCCCCGCTCATCAAAGACTGATGATTAGACACCTACGTATACACACTGCCCTGCCCTGGATAGCACACACACAAACACACGCTCATACGTATGCATTCATGCAACATAGAAAAACACATTGTATATACCCAAATACTTTGATAAATTATACACACAGCTGCGAGGACAGAGTGTACTACCATCATTAATGCACACAAACACTGAGTGTGTGAAACCCCCACCGTCTAACCACAACTAATAACTTCTGCTTTTCAACACTGATAGCAGATCAGGAGTCAGAAACCACAATCTGGAACTAGAGCCAACATCTTCACACACACACACACACACACACACACACACACACACACACGGATACAACATATTTCCAGTTACCTTGACTCAAAACAACATAACTTGTTACAGGATGACTCTGTACTATTTTTGACTGCACACATTACAGGTACTTACCCATGTCATTTAGTGTGTCTAATATCAGAATAGAGTCCAATTTAAACCTTTTTATTTACACTTTAAGGTAAGATAATCCCTTTATTAATAACACAGCAGGGATATTTGCATCACTACAGCAGCACAAGGGAGTGCAAAACATCAAACATCAGTTAAATAACACAAAGCAATAAAATAAGTAATCAATAGAAAAGAAGCAACAGACAGGCTGCATGACTGCCTTCATTATTGCATGTACAAAGTATAGATGTTGCAAAGTTTAGTGCAACTATATGCTGATATTGCACCTGAGTTACCTCAAATACTTTCAAATACGGTTCAGCTCTTTTCCTTTTAGAAACACATATACTTTATACTTACTACTTGGCAATAACTCTAATTCTCATACATGCATCTCCATTAACAGGATATGAATCTGAGTCAGCCATAACACACATCATATTGCCAAAAAATGCCATGTTTTGTGCCTGAGGAGCAACAAAGATTATGTGTATGGCATGACATTTTCAGCATTGAAATCTCCAATGCTCCTTGGTTTCATTCATACGTTTTACTGTTAAATACCTCCCTGATCTTCCCCTAAAACATGTAGGGGCTAACTGAACATATTAATGTGATGAAATATTTCAACTTGCATTAAAACATGGGCTTGTTCACTCAAACAATAAAAGAGTGGCGGTCCTTGGGTCCTTACAGATATTTTACATTTTATATTCGCATTCTTTCCTACTTCAAACTACTGCACGACAGTTAACTTCAGGATGAAAAGTTCTGTCTTATCTTGTATCTTATAGCTTTTCACTTTTGCTTTAAGTTTGGCTTTATACTTAAAATATGAAAAAAGTAATTGTAGTTTGGAGTTAGTTACTGCTGACAATTTGATGTATTGATATAGAAAAACTAGACCATCACGTTACTATAATGGTGTATTTCCATGGCTCAGCATCTGTGTGTGTGTTCTGCAACACATGTTGAATATCTGTGTGTTGAAAGTGTGTGTGTGTTTATCCTTGTTCTGAAGTGTGGCACACCAGGCTCTGAGCTGCTGCCCTAAAACTGTTGATCCTTTCATCGCGGCTGGACTTCGACTACTTCAAGGTGCTGACACCCCGAGAGCGACGAACAAACCAAATATTTTCACTTGGCCAAAAAAAGTCGACCATGTGTGTTTTGACTAACCAGCCCTTTGGAAGAGGAAGACCCCCGACAGTCCCACAAACACACACTCACACACACACGCCACAGTGCCAGTCCAGGAATTCCATTGATATTCCCGGGAATTCTCTTTCTTCTAAACGCAATTTTCTCTCCTCTCTTCTCTTTTCATTCGGTCTAATGAATGTTGACCCCGAGTGACCTCCCACTGAGAGATACACACAGGGAAAGCGCTTACGGGTTTTGAGGCACCAGACCTGGTTCCTTTTGTAAGCAATTTAGTGTTAGTGGCAATTTCGTGTTCGTCTTTGCTCCCTGGATCATGCAAATACTGCATTACCCCTGAACACATTTCTAGGAAGTGTTTGGAATTCCTGTAATTTCACCATCCACATGGAACATTATCTAAACAGGCCCTGAGAGGGAGAGGTAAACATATACACACACAAGATGTGTTTGCATCACTAATGTTCTGTGAATGTATGGGAACAGAATCAGAGGTGTAAACAGCATCAGGTCCCATGCATCTTATCCTCCGCAGTGGTTTTCACACCACAGGGGTGCGTTAGTCCATCCTTAAGGAACAGAAACATGAAACAATGACTATAAACTACACTAAAGAGCTCTGAATTAACTGTCTGTGGTCAGGCTGCATTGTGGGTAATGTAGGCCAGCCCAGTTGTTACACGAAGATGTGTCTGATGTTCAGTGTGTTGTAAATCTATGGGTAAGGGGTCACTGTTCAAGTCTAAAACTGTTCAAAACGGTTAATTTCGAGGCCTGAACATGGCTGTGGAAAGGCAGATTGCAAATAATGCAACACGCCTTGTGACTTGTTCATTTTGTAACTCGCTACAAACGTTGTTTTTTTGTCTGTCACACTTAATTTCCCTGTGTGAAATACTGCAATATGCAACAATAAAGTCCAATTTCCTCAAATGAACCCCTAAGAAAGTCCCACTATTGCTAAAATTCAAGTGTAATTTGCGTTTTCTACCACTAGATGGCACAAAAAAGCGTCCACGAAAGAGTACAACAGATCTAAGTTAAACAAAACGGACACAGGGTCGCAAGAGGTTAAAACTGTGAGAAATTACAGCTTCGTTCTCAAAAATATAACTTAATATTAGCATTTTTAGTCACCATGTAATCCAGAGTGTTGGTGCCTAATTAGTGCAATTCATTGGTTTGCAAATCTAAAGAAAGAAGGCTGAAGACTATACATTGCTAATCTACCCATCTTTGTTCCAGAAAATGTCCCCACATGGATCTTGTAAACAGGGGAAGGTTGAATTCCTTCCCCATGGGAGACATGACAACCCGCCCTAGCCCAGCCCTACCCATCCCATCCCCGCCCGGCCCTGCCTGACACAGGTTTAAACATGCCTCTCTACCATCTCTCTGCAACACTCCACATACATCACCACTTGGCACGGTTCAACGTAGCTACGGGCAACAAGAAATTAGAGAGGGGAGCGGCGGCTTGCCAGGTGAATACCTGGATATGTGTAGCCTGGGGATAGACTGAGAGAGGGCAGGTAGGAGGAGGGAGGAGGGAAGGAGGTGACAAAGAAAGAAAGACAGATGAGAAGAGAAAGGGAGTGAGGAAAAAGGAAAAGCTCACCTCCTTTTCTTTCTAAATTAAAGCATTAAAATCGCACTGATAAAATCACGTCACATTCAGGTTCACAGTCAGAAACTGTAACAGAGAAAGAACAGACAAATTTGTGTGGTCCGAATTGTTGTTCTTCCTTTGGACTCAAACAGTCCAAAGCACAGGGGTGTGACCGGTCTGTTTCATACAACCATAAACGTTTTTAAGGGTTTCAGTCCAGCGGTCACGACATGAGCCGCTCCAGTGGAACAAAAGAATCTATGTTTAAACAAATCCCTTTATGTTTCTTTCAAGTTTGCTTCAACTGGGAAGTTTTGTCTCAGTCTGTGTCTCATCAGAACCTGTAAATATGTCCAGCTGTAACTGCATCCATACATGTGTCTACAACATCCTGCTGCTGTCTGCTCGAGGGATTTTTGCACCCTGAGCCAAAAAAAGAAAAACTCAGCTAGAAACATCAGTCCAAACAAATCACGACCCTGTTTACGTATAAACATATCAGACTTTGACATGAAGGTTGTCAACATCTGTGTAAACCTTTGAGTAAGCTGCTCCATGCTTCCATAAACCAAGCAGGGAAACCTGCGTACTGGGGGTGCATCCCTGTTTGGATGAGTTGCAGCCTAATCTTAATATTTACCCAGGAGCCTCTGCTGTAGCCAAAACAAGATGGTACATCCTGATAGTTTATCCGCGAGATAGCGGGACAGAGAGGAGGACTTGAGTTTTTTAATGCTGGATCGCATGCTGCAAGCTTCTGACTAAAGCTGAAGGGACTAATATTTGTGGAGAAAGGTGAAATAAATTTGTAAAGACTTGAACTTTGGACCCATGTTTGATTGTTGAACATCACATTACTGAACTATTTTGGGCTTTTCCACCAACTTTTGGAGCCTGGCTGCACAGGCAGTGTTCAAGTTTATCCCAAAGGTCAGTCCAGTCCCCAGAAGTCATCTTTGAGACCCAGAAAAATGTTTGTATTGTACATTTCTGCAAACCAAAGGTGGCAAGACACCTGCCAGGCTGCAAACCACAGTTCAAGATGTAAGCAATCGCCATGATTCCAGCGGCTTTTTAGGCACCAAACTTGGCTTGACCTGTCACTGTTTTTCCAGCGACGATTGAGCCACAAAAAGTGCCTCTTGCTTAGAGCCATTGATGTTTTTCAGCAGGGAGTGTGCCCCCAAAACTGGGTATTTCAAGCCAAACCATGATCTTTTAAGCCTAACCAAGTGGTTTTTGGGGCTAAATATAACAACACCTCAACCACAGGGTTGTTGAAATGGAAACTTGAAAAGTATCCACTACATAATAACATGCAAATATAATGTTTCTGAGGTTTGCAGAAACATCGCCAACATCTTTTCTGGCGATTGGGTTGCAACGTTGGATGTGGTTGAAATCAGGTCTCTGTGCGGGCCGGTCACGTTCCTGTACACCAAACTGGGAGAACCATTTTTTTTAACCTGGCATTGTGCATAGGGGCACTGTCATGTTGAAACAGGAAAAGGGCTTCCCCAAACTAACACTACACCGGAGATGATTCTCTCCCTGCAGCTGTCTTCTATTGTTAAATCTGAGCTGCAGCAAAGACGTACCTTTCCTGGATTTGACTCTTTATGATACATTTTTGGCACTTGAGAGTACTTTTTGTTTTCAGCTTATGCTTTTTGCTTATGCACCTTGAAATCTTTTCTTGTATAGAGCTCCTCTTTTACATTAGTGGTGTTTTCTTTCACTATGAGCTTAGAAAGACGGAGTCCAGATGCTTGTCGTAATTGCAATTAACTTAAATCAGCTATCTGAAATATCATCATATACTGTAGTACTGACAGTCCCCTGTATTAGAAATTTGGGCCCCAGTCCACAACACGACAAACACCCCCAAGTAAGTAGGGGTGTCCACTTACCTCCCTGTACTTTAGCCATGCTTCTACCTGTCCACCTGCAGTCCCACATCCTCGCCACATGAGGGCGGCAACAAAACTGGGAGGCACGCAGGTAAAAAGATGAGGAGCATCTCAGCCAAAATAAAACATTATTTAGACAGTCATGACATGAAGGTTCATTAAAACAATTACTTAAATAACATAATGTATCCAAGATACATTTAGAGTTGCTGACTGTGTCTTCTAGCGGTAGTTTGGTTCACATCGACACAGCTGCAACATGCTCTCTCTTGCTGCTCCATATCCTCAGTGTCTGATCTGATCTCCTGAAGAGACAGGTCACAGCAGGTTCCTGCCCTGCCTACATTTCTCTTAAACATCCTCACATATGCCAGCATCTGATGTGAACAGGCACATCTGCAGTGCTGCAGCTGAAATGTTACAGGGAAGTTCAGCTGTTCAGCCGTCTATTGGTTTTGCACTAAAAAATGAGAAAAAGTAAAACATTTGGAGGGGAAACATTTATGACCTGAACCTGAAAACATCTGCTGTGACAGAGTGGCCTCTCCAGTGGCTGTTAGCGTTTAGCAAGGTTTAGAATGGTGGTTATTCAGTCATTTAGTAGCCTGTCTTTTACCATGCAATGGGAAAAAAGTGTACTTGAAAACTTTCCACACAAGATGAAGATCAGCCTTTTTTAAAGCTTTGTGGCAATGCACCTCTTGGATAATTTAGCTTTTCTCAACCAATAAAGGAGCAGTTAATCCTCTTTTCTGCAGAATACATTTTAAAAGTGAGTTAAAAGTCACCTTAACACATTTAGCAAAGTCAGTTTTTGACAATAAAATAGGGCTAGTTCATCACTTTCTGCAAAAAAGACCCCAAAAAATCAAGTGACAGGAGGGGTCCACCTTTCCATCCATCCCTCCACCCTCTCCTCTTCTTCTTGTCCTCTCTCTGTAATGTGACAGATGTCTGATATTTCCCGTCGTTCTGATCAGCGGGGGTTGGTTTGTGTAGAGATGAGGAATGCTGCGTATTCAGTGTTGACATGCACAAACAAATGTACACGACTACACACACACACAACCACACACACACACACACACTTATATACAATCAAAAGCTAAAAAAAGGTATGTCACAACATCCTGTGCATTATTCTTCAATATCATGTTCACTTGTCAATGTAGTGCAATATAATTGTCTCAGCCATGTGCAATACTACTTCTCATTGTGATATCATATTCAATATAACACTAATTATCAGGTGCAGTCTGTTTTTTCCACCATTTTAATTCATTTTGAGTAACTCTTGTATTTATCGAACCCCTATTGTTACTCTATTAGGCACTGGTTTTGCTTCTGCACCTTGAAAACACTTCTTATCTTGTATATTCATATATTTTGCCAGATATTTAATACTCTGTTGTTTATAAAACTCGGCCCAGTGAGTGACCCTGACCCAGAAAACCCACTGGTTGCCAGGGTGGTACTGGTTGTGAATCGTTAAAATTGTGGTAACTGTACTTAGTGTTAATTTAAAGCATTCTCTGGCACAAGAATTTCCTTTGGGATGAATTAAGTTCTGTTGAATTGAATGTCTTATATCTATATTTTAAATTTCGGTCTGTATTGGACTATACTGACAATGCAAAAGAGTGAGAAAGAGTCGGGAATTTTAAAGGCACCTTCTATCACCACTCAACCACATAGAAACAGGGGGCATATCAATGAAATATCGTGAATAAATTAGCAGAGAAACATATCAAACTATCATCCAAACACCAAATGAGGGAGCATCTCTTTAAAGAATCACTCCAGTGAACTTCAGAGTCTTAACAATCTATGACAAGGTGCACTCAAGCAGAAAGAAAACAGGCCACAAATTCATCAAAAATTGATAAACACACCAACAGCTACTTCAAATAGTGTACAAACATGAAGGGAATACAATACTGTCACTAAAAAGTGATTACAGGCCAAAGAACACAGAGAAAATAAAACACAAGAGAGAAAAATACAATAATAACAATAATAATTCTAAATAACTAACGCACATAAGAGTGGTGGCTCAGTTGCCTCGTGTCTCCCTCTGTGTCACTAAACAATGCGAAAAATGCCCCAACAGAGACCTCAACATGCACCTTCTCTGCTGCTGAACATTATCCTCTGACTGCATGCTAAAGGCTTAGCTGCATACCAGCCGGCACACTGACCTGGGATTAACTAAAACCAGGCTCCACCTGGGACACACACACCCACACACACACACACACACACACACACACACACACACATAGCGGTGTGCAGCTTACTGTAGTGTAAAGTACAAACAGTATTTGTGACTACTGTATGTACAGTACAAGTTATTAGGATTTAACAGGATTCTGATCTGATGAAGAGGGGAGAAAAGAGAGATGGAGACGATGTGGAGACAGAAAAAAAGTCTTTCAGAGAGTTGACAGGAAAGACAAAAGTCCATAGAAACACAGAGAAGAGCATGATGAATGTTTGACAAGAAGCCTTTAGGGTCTAAGAATACATAAACTGTCTTAACTTGAAGGAAGAGGTGGAAATAATTCTCCAAACTACACAACAAAAAATGTTGTTAATCTGCCCCCTTTGTGGATAAGATTTGATTTATAGCAGCATAAATTGATATTTTTATATAAACAATAAGCCAAAGACAGGGGGCACAGATGAACCCTTTGAGAATTGTCACCAGACTGCAGCTTGATGGAGCGTTTTAGTATCTTTCAGCTCATTGTTTTGGTTTTAAGGCCCACAGATTTACTGTTTTGGTTCAGTTCCTCCATGAATTTTTTTTTAAAAAACCATCCATACACTAGCACCAATTGTTAGCAACTAGCAAAAGTTAGCAACATAGCGAAGCATTTAGCATTTAAAGAGCCAGATAATTGCATCAGGAGGTGGAGGGGACCAAAAACAGAGCTAAAATAGAGTGAACATTCGTCAGGTTGACACGAACACAACTCCAAATGAAAGCTGATGTCGCCTCATAGCTCCTGGATGAAAGCCTTATGAGATAATATATCAGATGTTGTGTTTACATCGTGTTCAATCGCCCCCATGTGGCACAATAAAGTTACTGCAGGTTAAATTCAAGCACTTAAACTACGTGGTTACATGACAGCGCTGCAACAACATCACACTACCTCCGCTTTTACTCCTGAGAGACTGGGGTCATAATTCTTGCAGCCATGAGACGTCCTTGTCGGGCAAATGTAAACACAATTCTATTGTTTTAGGCAACAGAACAGCCAAGGATATCAAATATTTTACTATAGCTTGTCCTTTACTTCAAAATGACTCTGTCATATGTGGAAATATGTAAAGAAACAGTAGCCACACTGACACACATTCACTCATACCATTTTTCCCATGTGGTTTTCGGGGAAGCCCTGTTTCCTCCTCAGTCGTGTGATTAGAGAAACAGGTGGACAAAATGGAGGAGAGAGCAGTAAAATTAGCGAGGGAACAAGAAAGGGAGAGAGGAGAGAAAAACAGAGAAGAAGAGATAACCAGATGCCCTCCCACACTTAGGCTGATTCAGCGGCAGTCAAAACAGCTTTCTGCCTCTCTGAAGGGACTCTGATGACTTCATTCATTCATCCACAGACTGCATGTTAAACACAATGAGCTGTGGGTCTCTGTCAAAGCACTGCGAGTGCGTGTGGCGTGTTATCGCTCCTCGCCATCAGTCTCGCACTTGAGATGAACAGATAAAGGGCTAGGGGAAATATGGAGCTGGGAGATAAAGAAAAAGGATGATGGAATTCATGTCAGGTTATTCTTTGACAGATGTTAAAGGAATAGTTCACCCAAAAACAATATAAATTGTAGTATTCACCCCCCTTCCTCTCTATGGCCCCAAGTTCTCTTTGAAATGGTGCAAATGAAAGCATACCAGCGCAGACAGACTTCCACAGAGGCCGAACACAAGACAGCAAAAAAAAAGTTTAAAACAACTGAAAACTTTCTGAAAATTCTTTAACAATTGTTAAACAATGCATTTTATAATCCAAGTAATGTCATTATTCGAGTCTGCTCTGAACATCAAAAGTGCAGTGAAAATAGCTGTTTGAATTTCCATGAAACCATTAATGGATACAGGACACTTGGATAATGCTGCACAGGAATTTTCAGAAAGTTTTCCAGAAGGTTTATGACCTCTTTTGCTGTCTTTTGTTCTGCCTCCGTCAAAGTCTGTTTGCACTGCTGTGCTTTCATTTTCAGGCAATGATTCCATGAAAAACTTTTCTGGGACCACAAAGAGCCAAGGGAGGTGAGTACTATATGCAATTAATATTGTTTTTGGGTGAACTATTCCTTTAAATGAGGCTTATGGGCAAACAGGTGGACTGTGCTGTCAATAAACTCCTGTTCCTCATGGGTAAAATAAGTTATCATGCTTGATTGTAACCCTATCCTTGCATATTTTACGGTAATTAAAGCAGCACATGTGCTCCTGAAGTACTGAAGTGATTGTTTTTTAATGTATTTATTCAAATGATTTTGTAAATAAATCACATTCTAGGTATTGTCACATTACCCCTATACATTTAGAGATATTTGTGACATGGCTTGACTTGAGTAGAAGTTGGATAATGTTGTGACCTTGTCATAGTTTATGACAGTTGCACCAAAAACTGCACACAGTTGATGGTTGGTTGCATGACTGTTTTGGAGTTAGCTATTAAATTTGACTGCCTCAGAATTCACAAAAAATTTGTAACTTGCCCTAACAGGAGTAAAGTATAAAGTGGTATAAAGAGTCCATGAGAGGACACTGGCTGGGGTGATGGATGGGTCAAACAAACATAGGACTTTCCCCAAGGAGACTGGTGATCATGTCCTGCCTGAAACCACGTGAACTTTGAGTTATTTTAAGATATGCTATCCCGTTGTCTCACTGTCACATTACCTTGAAGGTGAAGTGTGTAAGATTTAGGGGAATTTGGTGGCGTCTAGTGTTTAAAATTGTAGGATGCAACTAGCTAAAAATGTGTGGTCACCTTTTTCCTCTGAGAACTTACAATCCACACCTTCAGGTTTTTACCAGAAGCCGAGTTATCTGCAGAGGTCTCTTCATCTTCAAAATTAACAGACCCGGTGATTTAAACCAGTAAAAACACTAAATAGAGCAGTTTCACATTAAAAACTAGTGCTGCTCCAATGCTGCTCATTGCAGATGAGCTACTTATGATGGTGGCCGATGCAAAAATGCAAAAACACAAACCGCGAATGGCCCCCTCTGGAATAGTGTTTGGTTTGTCCACTATGGGCTACTGTAGAAACATGGTGGAGCAACACAGTGATCTCCATAAACAAGGACCTGCTCCTTGTGTTGATATTAATTGCTCATTATGAGGTGACGAAAACACAACAACTCTTATTTTCAGGTGATTATACACTAAAGGAAACATACTTTCTATTTTCTGCCAATATATGCCCCTAAATCCTACGCACTGGACCTTTAAGTACATAACTTTATGTTAAGCATACAAAATGTAGATCCCAAACCATGTTTCTTTTCCTAAATCTCCTACGTTACCTATCATTCGTAAATCTGACCGATATAGCTTAATGTTACGTATGTAACTTTGCATTAACTAAGTAACACGACGACGCACAGTCATGTTTCTTCTCCTAAATCTAACCTACTTAACTTTACCTGACTAAACCTAGCTTACATAACTTTATGTCATGAGCCCAGGGTGTATTTTTGTAATTTGTGAATTTCAAACAATTATCTCTTGCTGCTTTTTAGAGATGCTAAAGTTGCATTGTGGCTGTATTCTTCTTTGTTGGGAACGACATTAATGAAAGTGGAAACGAGAAAAGAAAGAGTTAAAGCACACAACAGCTTGAAAACAAGGCGAGTTTGTGTTTTACATCCAGCTTCCAATTTTAAAAGAAGATAAAGATACAAGGCTGGTGGAGTAACAGGAGACAGGGGAGTGGATGCTCTGCAGATAGTAATAAAAAGGTGTTGAGTGATGTGAAGACGAGGCGAGTCAGCTTGGGTCGAACTGCGTTCACAAATATTTCTTAACAAGTACTTCAGGGGAAGCTGTATAAGGCACAGCCCGCAGTTTCAGCAGGTGAGAGGGAAAGGAGAGGAAGAAGTAGACATCTGTAAATCAAGGTCACCTGCTGATCTCAGACAGATTAAAACTCGCCCCCCTTTTCCAAGAGGAAGAATGCAAAACAATAAATGCTGCTGCTTGGAGGAGAAATATGTGATTTGTTTCAACCTTATATACCTGCATCATCCTCTGTATTTATTTGCTCTTTTGATCCATTGTTTTCCTTTTGCATCCAATAACTCTCCTTCAGTCTAACTTTATTGTTTGTTTTCTTTGCTTCCCACCTGAAGCGATGAGTCTCTTTCTTCCTCCGTCTCATTTCGCTTTGTCCCTAAGCAGCTCTTTGCGCTTCCTCTGGGCTGCAAAATTTAATTTTTTCCTCATAAAAAAGGGGGAGGCATGAAGAAAAGAAGGTCAGGAACGCATGAGCAGAAAAGGACAGCATGTCTTGTGACTGTTCTGTGTAGGTGGACTTGTCAGGTAGCCCACTGGTTCGCAGCCACACACAAACACACACTGCAAAATTTCACATAAAGTTGCTCATGGGAAAAAAATCTATCCTCTTGTAAGTCAAAAGCCGTTGTTTGACAACTTTACAATAAAAAAAAAGGATGCAGAACTTCCAAAAACAAGTAGAAAACACTCCATTTATGATAAATAATTCTTCTACGATCACAGCACCGCCTCCGTAATGCCTTCCAGTTTGGATCATCTGACAAACAGTACATGGATCAACACTGTCTAAAGTTTAATATTGAATTCCCAGATGTCTGACTTTCCCATCAGCACATGAACACAACATAAAAGTTGGCTAAAAATGCAAGAAGAAAAAACAAAACACTAAAACACAAATTCCAGGTCTGGATCGTCACCAAACACTGATCCCAGAACCAAATCTAGCTAACAGACAAACAAATGTCTTAAGACCCAACATTCTGTTCCCAAATCGAGCTTCAATCCCACATAAATATCTCCGGTGTTTCTGTTTGTCTTAAGACAGACACTGTCTAAATGTGAAAAGATCAAAGGAGGTCAGATAAGATGAATCAGATACAGACTCAGATATAAACGCCCTTATGGGTGCAAGCTTACATCAATCTAGGATATCTCACAAAGAGTTTATTTATTATTCACTCAAAGTACTTTACTAGATACCAACTGAGAAAATCAACATCAGCAGGACTTTCTACAAACTCCAAAGATCTGACTGATAAAAGCATTTAAGGTTATCCAACCACAGCCTGGAATGAGCTACTGTAAGCTGAAAAATTATTCACACTGGTGCTATTTGGTCCGCTTTAAACGAACCATGGGCCGCTTCCACAGATAGTTCGGTTGGTTTGGAGTGGTGTGAACGCTCATTCAAACTGTTTTTTTTCTTCCTGGTCATTGGTCGTTTTGGGCAATACTTTACTACTTGCTACTATGGTAGTGTTAAAAAACAATAGTACTCCTGCAACTACAACGATTCCTATCACCACTACTACTACTTCTACAGGTGCTACTGATGTTACTAGCAGTACTTCTACACTCCCTCCCACCCCTCCCATTACTACATCTTTTATTATCACTATTATTACTGCTTCTGTTACTCATTCTGGTATTAGTACACATGCTATGCTATTGCTATTACTGGTACTTTACTTCTGGCACTGCTAATGCTACTACTACTATTGCTCATGTTACTGCTAACTCTGTAACTACTGCTACTGAAACTACACTATTCCTACGACTACCACTGTTGCCAATGCTAGTCCTCCCTCTACAGTACTACCACTACTACTGCAACTTATGCAACTGTTGTAAGTCATTCTGCTACTGCAGCGCCTACTTTTGTGACCTTTACTACTACGACTACTACAAGTATTACTGCTGCTACTACTACCACTACTATGTCTACAGGTACTACTACTGCCTTTGAAACTATCCTCCACCTACCACTACTATTGAAACTCTTGCTATTTCTGTTAGTTATTCTACTACTACAACTTCTAAACTTCTACTACAACCTCAATTTTGCATATAGGCTTTGATTGCAGTTACTATTGCTACTACATTAGTGTCAAAAATCAATAGTACTTCTGCAACTGCTACAATTCTTATCACTGCTACTACCTCTACTTCTACAGCTGCTACCACTGTTACCACTAGTAGTGCCTCTACACTCACTCCCACCCCTCCCATTACTTCCCCTTCTTTTATTACCATTACTATTACTGCTTCTGTCACTCATTCTGGTATTATTACATCTTGTACTCAGGCTACTTCAACGTGTACTTCGAAATACTGCTTCTTCCAGCTGTAAAAAGAGAGACTGTGAATGAAGAGGAGGAGGGAGTGAAATAGTGGATATTGGTAATTAGCTGTCTAAACATTTGGTCTTAGCTCTCATTGACTTTTGTCCACCTGTTAATCCTAATGGCATCTTCAGCTCATTGACACCACAGTGTGAATTCTGCCAGGAACACACACACATGCACACACAAAGCAAGCACATATATCCTCCTATATAATGTGTAACTATATGAAGGAGGTAGATGCGATTGCTGCCCGCACTGTGCTTGTTTAAGGAGCCCTTCTCTCAGAGCAGGTGAGATAAAGATGGAATTTGCCATCAAGAACAGACACAAAGGGAAACCAGGGTGAGAGAGATGGGGGAGAGAAAGAGGGGAGGGAGACACAGAAAGAAACAGAGAAGGATAGAGGTTAGCTGAGATAAGTTTGAGAAAGAGAGCAAAGGAGCTTTGATTATTCAGTTCCGTCAGGATATCTCACGTTTATGAGGTCAAAACGACAAAATCTGCTGCAGTGTTTTTCCACGAAAAATGTGCAAAAAACAAAGTTTTTCTTTCATTTAAATACAAATTTGTTATATAAATAAATTTGGCAGCTGTTAGTAGCTGCAAGTCAGAAAGATAAATGCTCTTTCAGTGGCTTTTTCCCCCATGAATTTAATTTATAAGGCAATTGCTGCACTATATACCATGAAATATAATGCTGCATGAGTAGGGCTGCAACTAATAACAATTTTTATTATTGATTTGGTCTAGAAAATGCTGGCAAATAGCGAAAAACAATTTCCTAAAGGCCCATTTGACATGTTTAATAGCTTGTTTTGTCCAACCAACCATCTAAACTCTCACATAAAACAAAAAAAGGCTGCAAATCAACACACATTTGATTATTTTTTGGTATAATCTCAGTGGCTCCCAAACTGGCAGGCATTTTTACAATTCAAACACTTTGTTGTGGGAAAAAACATTGCAGGGAATAGGTGAATATGTTACACCTTGCAACTCAAGGCCAAACAAATTATTAACTCTCTGTTTTTTTTTTATGCTCAGGAAGAAGCAGTGAGAAGAAAAGATGGATGTAGGGGGAAAAAAAGACGAGTCAACGGCAGAAAAATGAGGAAAATCCAACAAACTAAGAGACAAACATGAGAGAGAACAGCTCAGATTCATCTCTGTGGTGTCAGCAAACATCGCAGATTCATCTCTGCAATCTGAGGATGTGGCTACCACGCATAGATACACAGACACACACAGCTCCACCTGGGATGTGGGTCACGGAAAAGGTGAGGCAACCTGTGTGTGTGCACGTGCACAGCAGAGCATGCATCAAATTAAGTGTGTGTTTGTGGTTGCGCGGCATGACGAGTTCAAAGAAAACCTCCAGGTATACATTACCGCTGAACTCCCTCACCTGGCTGAATAGAGATTCATATCTGGGCGAGGATTAAAAGCGCGCACACACACACACACACGACCAAACAGCTATGAAAAAGTGATGTATGAGATGCATGCTGAATGAGAATGAAAAGCTCTTTGCATATGTGTTTATTTTGAATGTTTGTGCTGATTCAGCCCTGTTAAGCTTTTTCTCCCCTTCCTGTTAAAAACCATGTATCTCCAAATGTCAGCTTTAAATGAACTATAAGACAAAGACAACCCTTTACAGATGTAAAAATTCACTTTTTTAAAGTGGGTTTTAAAGGGTTTTACTTATCTAAGCATTACAACAGTTCTACACACAAGTGGAATAATGATAAATTTAATACTTCATGTATGCTTAAAACTTTACCAAGTTTGGAGATATGTGGTTTTGAGTGAACAGCGATGATGAAAGCAAGCTGAATTCCACAGGATTCACTTAGTGGTGTGCGTCTCATACACACAGCGTCCACTAGGGGGCCTCAGTGAGCGCACTGATGCAGCTCAGGAATACAGGGAAGGAGGGAAAGTGTGAAAATGACTTTGCAACACCACATGCAGCATCCCTCAAACTGAATTGCTATCACTCACATCTTTCTTATCCTAATTATCTTCACTCAAGGTCCCCTTACTAGCTTTTCGCAGAGCCTATGTAAACCCCAATTACAGATGAAGCCTGTGAGATGCGTCTGAAAGCCAGTGAACCAATTTTGTTCCTGAAGTCACCATGTTTTGTCTTTAAAAAAAAAAAACTCTATCCATCTATACCCTCTCCCCTCTGAACTTCCTCTTCCTCCTCATCCTCATCAAGAGGGTGGGGTCAGCCACATTCCTAGGTGCAAAGTGGACCCCCCTCCATCTCCATGGCAACTATAACAGCCACTCTGCAAGTCATGCCTTTAACCAACGCCTACAAACACGCCTTTACCAGACACCCTGACCACTTTATTTTTTACTTTACATACTACTTTTCTTCCACAGGATTGTTCACACAATATTCTACTATTATAACATCTTCAATCCTTATATAATTGTTTGCATTTTGTCACTGGGACATATTTATCCCTAACAAATTTAGAAAACATTCTGCAGCATGTCAAATAATGTCACTGCCCTGTATTAACTTTTCTAGCTTTTATAAAATCAGCATATTGAAGATTTGATGTGTTTCATGTGGCAGCCACTCCAACTGGAAAGCAGGGGGAAGCTCACTAAGTTCAGATGTTTATTTAGTAGACAAGATGCATAAACTGAGAGGAGCAAGCCACCTGGGTTGTTATTTATTAAGCAGACTGTCCTCTTGAGGACTGTCCTGGACCTCACTCTCAACTTATTAGAAGTTCTGTTTGGTGTAATACAGCCAAAGAAACACATGATGCGAGACAGAGGTATGTAACAGCAGCCTATCCTTGCATAGGAACATAAAAAGTCCTTACAGGCTTATGATGAACAGCAAGTGTGCAGGCCTGATTGGACACGCCTTGTGTGTGGGCGGGGCCATGTGTATCAGCATGCAACTAGCACATGAATTATTAATGACTAGTGAATATTCATTAGCCTATATAGATTATAGCCTGTTGGAATATTACATGAGAAGTGAGACTTATAGTCGCTTCCACTGGTTGATGACTTTGATGGTGCAGTTGCATCATGCAGGGACGTCAAAGTTGGAGGGCTGCAGCCGGGCTCAGGACACGCTAATTTAAACAAATGCAAGAGTGAAGAGGGGTAAAGAATGCGCAAACACAAACACACGCACACCCCTCCTGGATTTGTACTCCTAAAACATCTCAAGTGGAAGGGGAAAACTCAGCTTGATGCATATAAACTGGTGTTACAGTCACCAAAAATGGTGCTTCTGCTGTTCCTGGCTGCACATAATTTACGTTTGCATGATGCTAGGAGCAAAATCAAGCAATGCAGATTGAGTTTATGGTCTATAATTCAATATCCGCCAGTGACAAGATGCTGTCAACATAAAACACACCTGCAGGGGAGATACAACTTCATAAACGCTGCTAAAAATCACAAGCCCTCTCTTCTGGGATGAAAATGGATGTCACCAAACTAAATTACGCACAGCCTATTTCAGCCAGGTGTTGAAGTTAACTTTAATATTTTAATTAGCAGACAAATGTGTGAAGGAGGAAGATTTTGCGCGCTGCACCACCGCGCTTCTCCACACACTTTATGTGTCGTCTGGTTGTTTGAAGTGATCACAAGCATAAAAGACAGATGCAGGCTGAGAAAAGTGCGCCGTGGTCGGCGTGTTGCTACAGGTTGCCTCCTGCTGCAGGGAGCAGGGGAGGAAGAAACGTGATGCGCAGGGGAGCAGGACAGAAACTCCGTCCGATTCTCCCATGAAACGACAAAGCAGAGCTCGTGAAGGTGCTCACGGGCCGCTCAAAAGTGTCGGTGAAGCTCAGAGCCACAGGGGTGTAACTGGTTAATTATTTTCATTGCAACAAAACGGAAACGGCCACGGGATTATTATTAGAGCAGGAGGATAAACACTTGTTATAAAGCAGCCACTCTATTTATAAACCATAGTTGGGCTTGCTGTGGGAGCCGGTGGTGTCCCAGCGCCGGCTGACTGAGAGCAGCAGGTCTCTCGGGTTCTTCATGAGGGGTTATCTTGCGGGGCAAAAGCCACCAGAGGGTTTTAAATCTCTGCAACAGAACCAAAATGGAAAGGCACTTACCGCAGAGTCGGATCGCTGCACCGCGACGCACAGGGCGAGGAAGAGCAGCGGCACGGCGAGCTGTCGCAGGCTCTTCAAGTCTTTATTCATCTTGGGGGAATAAAACAAGGATCCGCCTGCGTTAACACTCTCAAACTCTACGGCTCTCTACTCGCGTGTCATAGCCCTGCTTCCCCCCCTGCACACTTGCTTCTCAGTGAAATAGAAATAATAAGAAAAGGCACTTCTTCTCGGCGTGTAGGCTGTTGTTGCGCTTGCAGAGGCTCCCAGTGGTCCTGGCTCTGGCACCGTGCGCCTCTGCAGTCCCCCTCTCTAACTTTTTCTCTCCTCGACTTGCAAACCTGCCCAGCCGGATCTACTTCCCACACGCAGGGCGCACTGATATTACACACTTGCACCTACACTATCACTCACAATTCATCTAAAATAAAGTTTCAAGGTGACTTGCACCTTAAGATTAGTCCATAAACATGTGCCATTCTATCCAAATACAGATTATTTTATGTTGTTCCACATCATTCTCCCACAATAAAGATCCCCCTAAGTATGCGCGGATGGATATGGTGCTTTCCTTCTGCGTGCCTCCCCAATCCTACCCAGCGCCTGAGGCTGCACAAAAAAAACTTTGACATTAAACCTTTATTTGACATTTTCTATACGCCTGGACATGTTGCATTCCAGTCAGATTATTAAAGGCCAAATTCTCACTTTTGACTCCTGACAGGAAGATGCTGTTGGCAGAATGGAAGAAAGTAAAAACTCTTCTTTCGAAAAGTAGTTCATCATCCTTTCCTTCTCATTTTACTACATTCTTTTAAGAAATTTGTGGGGCAGGAGGGAGAAGTCATATTCAACTGCTGGTACTGAATATAATATATAAAACTATATGGATAAAATCATCAAAATGTCCTTAAACACACATGAAGTTCCTATTTTCTTATGAAATATTTGTCCTGAAAGTATAACACCATTTCAAATGCAGATGACATCTTTCAGGGTCTTCAAGTTATAGAGTAACCAGGAGTTAAGGATCATTGATCTGTTTGACAAGCTTCTCTCTCAGCTTATTTGTTTTAGCTCTTGTTCCTAGAAGGCTTAGGCTACACACTTTTCTCACTATATTAAGAGCCAGGTGCAGGCCAAAATTTTAAAAGGCACTGAGCATCTCAAACACCACTTTCACAGGGTTTGGGGACCTTATGCCCACCAAATAGAGCTAGGGCTGTTGACTTGTGCTTCCGAAGTTCGATACCATTGTAGCTATCTGTTCTTTTATGCTCTGAAGAGTTGGAATAAGATAATTTTGCATATTTAAATTCTAAGTAACCACAAATGTAAAAAGGTCAGTGTATGGTCTAAGGGAAATTTGCAGTGTAAGATCACTAGTTAAAATATAATAGGGGATGTTTGACTTGGAGTTTATTGGACATCAGAGACTGCAAGAAAAATAAGTTTTGTGTTATTGTCATTTTTGCAGTTGTGTGTAATTTGATGTCCTTATTCTCATAATATCAAATAAATAGGCTACTACAGCTAGTTGCCAGTAACAACAGTCCCACAATAACCCTACCTTCCCAAAGGTTATAATGTTTGATTCATGTTTTGTAACTGTTTAACAATTTAACCGATAATTTTGAAGTTTGTGATACTGTTGAATTGTGTTATACTGACAGGTGTTTCTATTAGTTTTTCCACCCGCAACGAGGAACTACATTTCCATTTATCACCATATAACTGGTATAGATGGGATCTGGCATTGCTGCAAAGATGATCATGAATTAAAAATCCAATGGGCCAATTCTGGCTAACTTTGATGAAAGTTTCGAGCATCTAAGTTTTAAACTTTTTCTACTATAGGCAATGGACTTCAGGTTAAGGTTGCGTGTACAGTTCGGGTAAGTAATATTCTGATTCTAGGAGCAATGAAAAAAGATAATGTGCCTTCAAATTACTACATCAGTGCTAAACTAATGAGGTCCCAGGCAGGATCCCTGTGGTACACCACAGCAAAAAACAAGCTGTCAAGGAGAACAAAGTTGCATTTACTGTATATAAGAGCCATGATGTAATTTAAACAAGAACATGTATGTAATTTCAACAAAACCTTTTAGTAGATAAATTAACATGTTGTGATAAACCGTTGAAGACTCACTCAAGTTAAACTAAAATAGAACATTTGCAACTGTTTGCAACTTGAGTAAATCAGTGTCTGCACCATATTTAGAGCTTTCAAGAACAGGACAGAGGTGTTAAAACAAAGTTTTCAATTTTATCTCATACTTCAGATAGATATGACAACACAGAGCTATGATAACCCTGCAGTATATGTGCAGCATCTTTGTTTTTGAAAAGTTAAAAGGAAAACTATGATATGCAAATTTATGATGAACAGTAGAAATATAATGCAACCACATGGAGTTTATTGGACATCAGGGACTGCAAGAAAAATAAGTTTTGTGTTATTGTCATTTTTGCAGTTGTGTGTAATTTGATGTCCTTATTCTCATAATGTCAAATAAATAGGCTAGTACAGCTAGTTGCCAGCAACAACAGTTCCACAGTAACCCTACCTTCCCAAAGGTTATAATGTTTGATTCATGTTTTGTAACTGTTTAACAATTTAACAGATAATTTTGGAGTCTGAAGTTTGTGATGCTGTTGAATTGTGTTATACTGACAGGTGTTTCTATTAGTTTTTCCACCCACAATGAGGAACCACATTTCCTTTTGTCACCGTATAACTGGTATAGACGGGATCTGGCATTGCTGCAAAGATGATCATGAATTCAAAATCCAATGGGCCAATTTTAGCTAACTTTTAAGAAAGTTTCAAGCATCTAAGTTTTAAACTTTTTCTACTATAGGCAATGGACTTTAGGTTAGGGTTGCGTGTACAGTTCAGGTAAGTAATATTCTGATTCTAGGAGCAATGACAATGAATAATATGCCTTCAAATTCCTACATCAGCGCGAAACTAAAGAGGTCCCAGGCAGGATCTCTGTGGTACACCACAGCTAAAAAACAAGCTGTCGACAAGATCAGGACAGAGGTGTTCAAACAAAATTTTTAATTTTATCTCATACTTAAGATATTTATCACAACACAGAACCATGAAAATACTGCAGTATCCTATATGTCAGCATCCTTGTTTTTTAGAAGTTTAAAGGAAAACTATGACATGCAAATTTATGATGGACAGCAGAAATATAATGCAACCACATGAGATTACATGAAAGTTACTGTTTAGTACCAGACTTAATGTCCTTATAGAGACTGGCAGGACTATTATACAGATTGTGGTGCTAATTTTTGCAATGTTTATAGACAGACTAACTTTTTAGGTATATTATGGGGGGTACAGAAAAGAAAAAATGCAAAAATGTTCATTAATGTTTTTATAAACCCATAATTAAGAATCATATGTGGATGTCTTTTTTTATTATCTTTAATAATGAAATGTTTTCTCTAATTCTCTGCTTTTCTCGTGTTTTAAAACCATATAGAAATTTCTCCTGGACAGATGAGTCCCCTTTGCTGCTCCACACAGACTGACGAGGTTATGATGTGTGCGTGGGTAAAATCTCCTGTTGTAGCCAAACGTTATGGAGGCATGAATGACATGTGTTGGCCCCTCCTCTCCCTGCTGCTGTGGTGCGCTGCTGAGTTGAAGCGCAACAACCCGGAGAGCGCAGCAGCGACTTCGCCGCTGCAACTTTGGTGAGTTGGATAAGCTCTGATTTTATGAAAGAAATCACCCACAGAAAGAGGCAGCTTTCGTGCTGGTTGTGTTTTTACGCGTGAGGCTGTGTGTGTGTGTGTGTGTGTGTGTGTGTGTGTGAATGCGGGGTGTGTTTGGCGGTGGGACTACTTTATCTCTCTCTTTCTGTGTGTGTCTGTCTCCGGGTAGATGACAGGGGTTTTTTGGAGCCGTCGATGAGCGCGTTTGAAGTGCCTTGCTGGTGAAGACAAGGGGATCGAGTCTCGACCTGCGGTTCCCCCTCTGCCAGTCGGATCAAAATGAAATTCCTGTAAGTTGCTTTTCTCTTGCAAATCACACTCCAGAGTGATTTCTTCAAAAGTTTTCGGCTTTGCAAACAGCCGCAGCTCTGGTCGCGGCTGCAGGCTACATTAGCCGTGCTCCGGCGCAGTCTACCTGCCAGATAATCACCGGGGGAAACTAACATTGAAATGTTTATTTCTCTGGCAGGATTTGTGTAGTAGCAGTCGCCTTGGCGGTGAGATCTGCGCACGGAGTAAGTCCTATTTGCTTATTATTACACTCCTTCAGGTGAAGTGGCTTCTCCACTCGGTTTATTTAGAGCGCAGATGCAACATATAAACGATGAAGATGAACGGCTTTCATGCATCCTGCCTGTAAAGTTGCCGGAGGAGATACTTTTCATGAATGTTTTGCACATAAATGTCTCAGCTTATCCAATGTGACCACTCTACACTACTTAAACCCACTTTTAAATATGTTTAAAATGACATTTTAACACAGCTTGTTGCATTAATTCAACGTTTAAATGTGTATGAAGTGATTTTCAGACATGTGTAGAGACGCGCACTCTGCACAGGTCTCCAACATGCCTTTATGCCTCCATGCGTCACGTTGTGGGTGTCTTCAGTCTGTCGCATGAGGAGACACATCTCTGAATATTTTCTTTGTCACGACACAAAATTTTAAAGTGATTTGCATGACTTTTTTTAAATGTCATATTACTGAAATTTAATTTTCCCGTTACACCCAACGTTGCGTCATTTGTGCTCTGTCTGAGCTATGGATGTTTTTTTTTTTAAGCTTTGGTGTGAAGTTTGCATATAGAAGTAGCCCTAGGGACTGAAAAAGCAGTTCATATTTGAGTGGGCCCGCTCAGAGTCATTTGCAATTCAAACCCCGCCCTGCTGTTGAATATTTAAAATAAGGAGATTATTGGGGCGACGGGCCTTCTTCAAGCCACACCTATGCAAGACTTCGTACTGCTGTGGGACACATCTGCTGCTGCAAGAGTGCAAGCAAATAGGGAATACGACTTTCCTTTCACCACCCAAAAACACATCTAAACATTTAATTCATTTTTTTTATTGGTAAATAAGTGCTGTTTACTATACTGTGAATCTGTTTTCCTTAGTTTGTCATTTTAATTTTACCCAGTTTTCTCTTTTATTCCAATTTATCCCACCTGAAGTCTTTTTGTCAAACCATGTATATCTACATTTCAAGTTCTAGCAACACTTTACTCGAACCCTCCCTATTCAGCATTCATAAGCACCATATAAATGTTTGATAAATGGTTTAAAATGCACTTTACTGTATACAGTAAAGTGCATTGCTGTTCTTTCATCTGTTTACAACAGTATGATAGTATGATATGATAACATCTGTTTATACACAAACCTATGGGTGCCCACATGAAGAGTTAGTAGTTGACAAATACATTAATGACACTTTTATCTGTTTAAAACTACATTATGGAGTGTTATGATGATTTATGAAAGGCTTTTATTTTGCTTATAAATGCTAAAAATTAAAGGGAGTTAAAGTAAAGTGTTTTGATGTCATTTAGGCTGATAGGGGGCAACATGGCTTTGTTCTTGTTCATTGGGCAGGATTTGTGGTTGAAGACGATCAAAAGTATGAGCTATATCTGTAATATCTGTACAATATTTAGCTGTGGTGACCAGTGGTGACAAAATACCATTTAATCCAAAGCGTCTTATGGCATCATATATCAGTTTGTAGTTAAATCTAGAGCAACGAATTATACTTTTATGTTTAAGTTGATCTTTATATGTAAAAGCATACAGAGGAACTACTTATTTAAGCAATGAAGTCAATGAAGTGGAGAAAAAAAAGTTATATTTAGTTGCATAATACTTAAGTACAAGTACCTAAAATAGCACTTAAGTACAGTTCATGGGTAAATGTACCCAGTTAAACCCCACAGCCGCTTGTAATATCATAATTCTACACTATACAGCTCTAGAGGGAACCAAACCCTCAACCGTAGCAGTGTCAGTGCCTTGCTCTACCAGCTGAGTGACAGGAAATGCTACTAAGATTGCCATCAGCTGTGACAGAGAAGCTGACAGGGAAACATTAAAGCGAATCAGCAGCAAAAAAGCTTCCTGTGTCTCAATAGGGCTCATTTGATGGAGCTGCATTGACTTTGAATTGACTCCTCCACCCACTTCCCACCTCCTTGTTGTATTGTGTTGTAGCCTACATCTGTGCGTGTGTGTGGGTGGCTGAGTGGATGGATATGTCTGTATGTGTGTTGAGTGACTGACAGATGAGTTCATTGGGTGGTCTGGGCTGACGTAACCTTGGTAACTGTGTCTTTGGGTATCGCCGTGGTGAGGCGGCGGTCCGGCCCAGAGTAATGTGTGCTTTTGGCTGAAGTGAAATGTGAAAGTTTCAGTGCTGCTGATAAAACGTAAAACAGGTTTTTCTCAATTGTTATCAGTGTCATCAGATAAGATTAAAGGCATACATATTTGTCGATTGTGGATATGGTTGCTGTAACACTAAAGATAGCACATATCAAGATTGCACTTATGTAAAATGTTTTATAAACTTTTGCACTCAAACTGCACAAACATAAACTAATGTTTTTATGTAATGTAGGCTAATGGATGGCTCTTGAATTTGGTTAAAGTGTAAACTAGGTGTATTTTACTGTTCCAGATACGTAAAGTTCACACTGGCTCTTGCTTTTCATGAGATTTGGTCCAGGGCTTGCACACATAAATGTTACCTTGCAACAACTCCATTAGCTTTTAGCTGCGGCCTCCATTGGAATAATACTGTAATATAACCTACTATATGTATTGCTGTACACCAAGTACGAAGAAGTTTTGAAGAAGCTAGCTTTGGTAGTGGAAAGGTGTAGCGTGTTAGCATTGTTTAGCTTGCTGGTTAGCGAGTTAGCTAAAACCAACAATATGTTCAACTGAACTGACACCTGTCAAGCTACAAACAGCAGTGTTACCAGGAGGTAAGAGCTAAACACACACACATTTATTAAGCAACACTAAGTCACATTAAATTCAGAAATACGTGTTTATTTGGTGTATTAGCACGTTAGCATTGTTTAGCTTGCTGGTTAGCAAGTTAGCTGGCTAGTAATGATGCTCGAACCAACATTTTGTTTAGGCTAACCGAGCTAACTCCTCTCAAGCTACAGACTGCAGTGCTAACTGGGAGGTAAGAACTAAACACACAAACATTAATTAAGCCACAGTAAGTCACAGTGCATTTAGAAATATGTATATGTTTTGGGGTACTAGTGTGTTAGCATTGTTTAGCTTGGTGCTTAGTGAGTTAGCTGGCTAGTAAAGATGCTAAAACCAACAGTTTGTTCAGGCTATCTGAGCTGAGTCTTCTCAAGCTACAGGCCATAGAGCTAAGATCTTAACACACAAACATTAATTGAGCAATATCAACTCAGTAAATTCAGAAATATATGTATATTGTGGAGTAATAGTGTGTTAGCATTGTTTGGCTTGCTGGTTAGTAAGTTCACCAGCTAATTATGATGCTAAAACCAATAGTTTGTTCAGGCTAACTAAACTGAGTCTTCTCAAGCGTTAATTCAGTCACATTAACTTACAGTAAATATGTGTATGTTTTGAACTATTTTGCATTATTTTTATTATTAGTAACTCCACACCACAACAGTTCTTTTAGGAGTTCACTACTTTTAGCCTGGTTGTTATATTTCTGGATTATTTCATTGCTAGCTGATTCGGGGGCAGATTTATGTTCCTCCAGGGGTCCTATTTTCCGAACTCAATATCATGTTAATGTGACACATGAAGTGGACATTTCAAACGGTTTTAGGTTTGAAGCAATATTTTTCCTTAGGTCATATGTTAAGTGTATGTTTCCCTGGGTCAGTACGTTGCAGCTTACAGCCGACTGGTGTTCCTTACACCTACATATTTGTGGCCAAGACAGTTTTCTTGACTTTAAACACTGATATCTCTGCAGTAGCTGAACAGATTTTACAACTCAAACTGCACTGGAAGTGTTCATCTCCTTTTGTTCTTTTGCATTTTGAACTGTGAAGCAGGCTCTTATCTATCTCTTACAAGGTTAGTTTCTATCAAGGGACCTAAAACGATAGGGATGAAGGACTCTGGAAACATGAGGACAACTCAGTTTATTCTCCACTCAGACTTTTTTTGAAAATGATGTTTCAGTGAACATACAGAGAGAGCAAGACGTGTCTGTAAGGGCTGACACAGCTGTTGGCACAGGGAAAACATCACACTCGGGTGAGGAGGAATGGTGAGGAGAGGGGAGGAGGCATGATGGGAAGGACAGGAGGGAGTTAAGGGTTGAAGCAGGCAATTCTGTACTACCTGGATGGTTAGGAAATGCACTCTTTACATTTTTTTTGGAATGCAAGATGGATGGGTTGTACACATTTGTACATACTGTTTAATCTCAGTGTGGTGACAAATTAGGGTTTTAAGAACAAGTTTGACACTTGTGGATTATGTTGTATGAGTGTATTTCAAGGCAGAAATTTAGATTTTTATCCTGTTTGAAATATCTTATGGCAGGTAGTGTTTTTGCAAGTTTAATCTCCATAAAATACAAGTCACATATAGGCTATGTTGTGTTTTTGCTGACATTTTTGATGCTCACTATGCAGTTTTAGCTTTTTGGATGTCGTTTTCTTACTGTTCCGCACACCCATTGGTTTCCATTTATGTTTCTGTGTTATGATAATCAGGTAGTAGACTTGCATGAGAAGTGATCAAGTTTGCATTGTCAAAATTAGGTGTGGGAGTGACGTCTGAGCAAAACTATATGCTTCTCTCAGTTTTTGAATATTAAGTTTCTTAATAAGTTTTCGTTGTTGCAAAGTCTGTAATTCTTGGAGATAAATTAATGTGATAAAGTTGTTAATACTGTAGATAATCTATAGAGGTGGCATTTAACGCAAAGGTTTTCACAGGAAACGTAGGATCTTGAGAATTCAAGAGATACCAATAGAGATGCCAGCAGTGGTTTTGGTGCAAAAATGATGCTGAAAACTTGCATACTGACAACTGGTGCGGGGACATCCAGCTACTCCCCCTCTGCCTCCCTCCCTCCCCTTCCTTGAATTCCTCCAGAGCTTGGCAGGACTTGTCAGGCTGTCTCTCACTCCCTGCAGGTGCTATAGGCTGGAACATTCCAGAAACGCTAAGTGAGGCGACTGATCACTGCTTGATTTGTGGTTGCTAGACCCTCCCCAGTTCAACTAAGTCCCCCACCTCCTCCTTCCTTCCTTTCCCTTCTGCACTCCTCCCCTCCCTCCCTAACCCGATCATTACCCCCTCACACCCCCTTTTCCTATCACTTTTTGCCCTCACTGCTTCCACAAGTCAGGCAAACCATTACCGGTTGATTTGTGGTTTGATTTGCAAGTGGTGGTCCCCCATAACCTCTTCACCTTCCTGTCTTTTAAGTATTTTATAAGTTCCTCTTTTGCAAAATTTAAAACATTTCATTACTGCTTTAAATACAGGAGCTCCAAATGCATTGCTTATAGACCTGAAACTATTTTGACATTCAGTTCAATAATTTTCAAGCAACATGGTTAAATGTTTGCTGGTTCCAGTTGTTCTTTGTCATATGTGATGGCAAACTGAATATTTTTTAGGTTTTGGACAGTTAAAAGAAAACAAGTAATTTGCAGATGCCACTGTGGGCTCTGGGACATTAAAATGTCTGTCACAGTATTCTGTTACTATTAATTATTTAATCAAGAAACTATTCAGATGAATTAAGAGTGAAGATAATGGTTATTTGCAGCCCTATTATCTGCATGTTTGCCATGTGAAGCACTTTGGGCTGCATGTTTGTATGAAAGGTGCGATATAAATTAAGTTGAGTTGAGTTAATATCGTCTTGTGCTCTTTAAGTGCTTCTGATTCACACAGCATCAATTTAATGTCTCATTTTTGCTGTGTATGAGAAAAACAAGGTGACAAAAACCCAAACCACACAATTGTAGTGCAGACAGACCTGTCAGACTTAATTAAACATAATTTATTACTTTACTCTTTGGTTAAAATTTTTCAGGGTTTAAGTATGTGTTGGTTTAAATTATCAGTATGTCCCTGGATGTTTAGGAGTTGCTTTGCTGTAGTTTACATTCCCCAAGGGCTTTTTCCTGAAACAAGAATGAACGCTGATAATTTGGGTCAGGATGAGATTAGTGAAGTTTATGAAAAAGTTCTGACATTGTTTTGAAATGTGATAGGCAAAGAGCTGAGTGGCAAATCTGGAGAGCGTGTGTCTGATGTGACTAGGTCATGCTGCTCTGTCTCGGTTTGTGGTGCATGTCGTCGGTCGTGAAGAGTCAGGAGGTCTGTTTTCTCTGCATCATTTCATTCTTACTTATTGTTTTTCTGTCTCTTTTCCTTCCCGCATAGTCCTAATTTCTTTGCATGTTTTAAAGCTGGAATAACCCTTCTATTTCCTCCCTTCAGTCTCACCCTACTATCCTCTCTGTAGTTTCGTCAGAGGAAAACACTTTGTCACTAAGTGCACGAGGAAACCTATAAACCACACATAGCAGGTTTAACGTACCATTGAAAAGCCCCTGCTATTCCTCTCCCACGCCCACAGTTAAGACTCTGCTGCCTGTGTGGTACTTACATGCATTTGTGCATGTTTCCTAGCCCCATAAATTGTATATGCCTCTGTGTCTGTGTGTGTTGTTAGTGCAGGTGGGATGAAGGCCCTTTTTTCCACTGGGAAATACCCTCTTCAAAACTACACATTGGCTTTTCAGGTAGATAATGTCACACAGCATTGGTGCACATGTAAAGATAATTTGAGTCAAGAGGTCAAGAGATTAATGTGTGGAATAAATATCAAGTATGCAGAAAGAGAAGTTTAGGCTTAACTGTCACTGAATGCACTATGGTTGTACACAGTTGCATGTTCTCTGGAAGATTTTATATAGTGTAGTACACAGCAAATGGCAGAAATAGCACTTATGCTGCTTTTTTGCCTCTTAAAATTGCTGCAATTTAAAAATTACTGTCAGTGTTGACTAATATTGATATCCTTTTCTATTAATCAAGTGAAGAATTCTAGATTTTGTACATTTGTGTTCAGTTTTGAAGGAGCAAATGTTTGGCTAGCATTATTAGCTTTCCACCTGATGACAGTGACCTTTGTCATATTCATTTGGGATGCCCTGAACCTTGCATGAGCCAGGTCTATGAAGAATGTTGAGCAATCTCTGAGATGCTTAATGCCTAATAAGAATCTGTTAAAGCATCCAAAAACAACAGAGCGAGAGAGGTGTGTTGGCTTAACTGTTGACAGATTCGGGCTTCTGCCCTCCTATTCCCTCCTTTTCATTGGTGTGTTCGTCTTTTACTTGGTAACAGTGTTTGCGTTGCGCAATCCTCCAAAATCCCACCTGTCATGCGTTTGCATCCATCCATCTTTCCATGCATTCCCCAAAACGAAGGCTGTCTGTGTCATGTTTACGGGTATGGGTTAAAGGCATGAAAAGTTTGTTATCTTTGGTGCAGATGTGGACCAATGTTTGAAAATTATTGATAAGGATGATGGAATCATTGTAATCAATCTGATAAAGTGACGAGGCTGTTGCTGCCCTTTAATAGCTCTTAAGATTATATTAGATTTTTTATTTTCGTCTTTTGCATTCCGACTTTATTTGTGTGTTTTAGCAGCTGATATGGCATCGAGGGTGTTGTTAGTTTTGGCAGCTGTGGTACATACTGGAATTTTGATGCCAAAGTCATTAAATTTATTGGTTTGTGTTGAACCAATTTAAAGGTTGTGGCAACAAATGGCAGGACAGGACAAGGAGACATGTCATCACCATCATCCTCCGCCATCTGCGGAGTCCTCGGCAGCGCCACTTTCACATTTCGGACCCCCTCTGGCTCTCACACTGTCAGTTTGTCCCGCGATTGGTCACGGTGAACTCCAGGGGTCAGAGGTCGTCGGAGCACAAAGGCAGCAGGGGCTCTCGGCCGCACCATCGGCTTAACATTCCAGCACTCTGCTGTCCAGATTTGTTTATTGCACTTTGTCTTTTGCTTTTCTACCTCTCATGAAAGGAAGACGAGCAAAAACACCTCAAATGGAGAGGGAGAGCAGGGGGACGTCAGAGGGGAGGGAAGATGGGGGGTTACTCTATCTATATTCAGGCCCCGGGGGTGTGTTTGTGAAGGTCTTTAGGCTTGTCAGAGAGGAGCTGAGGTGGGGCAGTGTTTGGCTGGCTGGATGCTCGGTGGGAGTGCTGTCTTAGCTTGTTCGACGTGCCCGGTCCCTTCTCCATAATGCCATCACTCCCCTCGGGGCTGTTTGCACTTCAGAAGGATTAGACCTCCAATCTGCTTCTCCTCACTTGTTGGGTTTTCTCTTCTGTCTGTCTGACTTTCATCCTTCCTGTTCTTGCTTCATTTTGTTTATCTTGTCCCTTTAAAACCCTGCTCTTTTCTCCTTTCTTCCCTTTTCATGCAACACCACCACAATACCGCCCTTTTTTACTCCCAGAAGTCCCTCATCTCTTTATTAGATTTTGACAAATTTGGCAACTTGAAGCTGTAATAATCAAAATGTTTGTATCAGCAATGGATTGAATGACTATGGGCAGATAAGTATCACCTATCTCTGCACTTCCTGTCAGCTCTACAAAGCATTTAAGCAACTTTGAGCTTATTTTCGTCCTTATTAACCCTGTTTGTAGCAGCAACAGGGAGCTGTTTTCAATATAAAAAGTCTAATAAACCCACTGTATGTAAACCCACGGTGCACTCCAGACGACAGACAGACGAAGTAAGCAACTAGCAGGTGAATGTAGTGGAGAATTTAGCAGCTTAAGAGCCAGATGTTTCCCTCAGTAGCTGGTGGAGACCAAAACAGAGCTAAAAAAGCAAATATGGGAGTTATAAAAAACGCTATACTAACATTATTAGCTTTCTACCTACAAAAAAGATCAGAACAGAACAGAGACCTTTTATTGCTAATGTCTATTTTAAAACAGAAACCATGGCAACTTAACCCCTGAGGTCTATCAGTTTGTTTTGAAGTCAGGGAGCCTGACAGGTTCAATTCCCGCTTTGCTTTGATGCTCCACTTTTTCCCTCCACAGCATCATTACTTTGGCATTAGACACCAACCCTCAGCCCTTTAAGTCAAACATTTTTCACTGCAATTATCATATGCGTGCCTGTGCAGAGGGAACACTTTTTCTGTTTGCCAGTTTACCGTGGTGGTGGTCTGAACAGCCGCCCCTGTAGGGACAAAGTATCGGTGTGTGCCTGTGTGGCTTTTGGAGTGGCTTTCTAATTACCATTAATGTTCTTTAATCGTTAATTACACACTTGAGTCTGCATTAATGTCATTGTTGTGTGTAGTGAATGTGCAGGTGCAGATATTTACCCGTTTTGTAGCAGAGTGACATGTGTGGCCGGCAGCTAATGTAAACCAAACCTAAACAAATGTGTGCACAGCACTGATATCCTGTTTAAGTTTACCTTTAGCACGGCAGTGTTAGCTTTAACTCTGTGTATTGTGAAGGAGAAGAGCTTCTAATCCTGCAGAGAAACTGGAAAAAAAAAGTTTCAAGTTAATTAGTACAAGAATTACCATTGTGTCTTGATAGCTAGTAAGCATTGTGAGACATAATCAAATCCCCTTTTTGTAGTTTTGCAGTTGTCATATCAGAAAAAAAACGTGAACGATAACAGCTGTACGTCAGATCAAGTTTAAAGCAAGACAATGTTAGCTTTTGATGTGAGCACAGATTTTTTACCTCAGGAAGACAAATTGCGGCAGCCATGTTTGATCTTGTCTGTCTTCAAAAGCTACATTTTTGTATTTCAATTTAAAACGTTTCACCTCACTTTAATTTTCCGTAGTTGACATCAGGGCAAGTCTCCCCTACCCCCAGTTCTTGTATCCAAGGTTACCGTATCTGTGGTGAGGTAAACCCCGGCCACAGCCCACTAATGTCCCACTGTGATGGGAACACTATCATTGGCACATCAGATGTGTCAGTTATTGTGTGCTATTACTGCCTCACTGTGTCTCTGCCTGTCCCTGTAATTACAGATACCTCCGCTCTGTTTTTCCCCCATCTTTGTCTCACACTCATCCTACGCTCCCTCCTCTGTGCCAGCCAGGTAATCCAGGCAGCACACCTCATCCATACCTCCATCTACCGCCTCCCTCCTTTTTCCTCTCTGAGCTTCTAATAAATGACATAACTTTGGTACGTTGGGTACCTGCTTTATTGGATTTTTTCTTTTATATGCCCCTTGATGCCAGGTTGTCTGTGTTTGTTTCGCTTTTTCTTTTGTCATAACTTAACTGAAGTGTCTGCCAAAGTTAATGATGCCACTGCTTTGGGGAAAACACAGCCTCTGGCCATGGAAGTGCCACAACTTATTGTTGTATGAGCAGACAAATCGAGGCAATAACTTGTAGATTTAATGCCTTAAAACACATTTTTGTAGAGCTGATGTCTTGTCTGACCAACAGATAGATGTTAGAGTATTCTCTTGATATCTTTGTTCCTGTTTAGTATGATTATTAGACGACTTACCTCATTGTTAGACACCAATTGTTCTTTCTTGGTGTATCTGTATTCTTGGTGTATGCCTGGTAGTATCCTTTCTCAAGTTATTGCACTTTATGGGATGTAATACGGGATTTTCATATCAGATGTTGCATAAATATTTGTTGTCTGCGAGTTAAAGAGCATTGCGGGCTGGACACAGGTGTCTTTCTTCATTTCGAGTAGCGTTTGTCAATCAGCACTGCCTTTCTAAAAGTCATACACAGTCATAAATCAGAAAGACTTTCTAATTTGTCTTCTAGGTCTATCCAGAGGGGAAAATACCACGTCAGTCAGGTGTAATTTACCGTGCTTTGTCGCTCAGTGTGACGCTACCACCCCCCACCCCACAGTTGAACCCCTAACAGCACTATTCACCATCCGTGGCAGGACCGATGAGCAGCAGTCAGTCTTTATAATTCTGACTTTTACGTAAGGCTGTGATTGATTGACTGTCTCCTTATCACTTGGTGTTCTACTAACTTTTGTCCTCTGAGCTTCTGCTCTTTCATCAGTTAGGAGCCTCAAATTAGCCTCACAGCGTATGACTTGAATGAATAAATTAAAATGTTTATTTCGGTCAGGTCATTTAACAAAAATACACAGTTTAACAGAAAATATCAGTATAACTAGAAAATAACCAAACAGAAAAGGCATAGGCTGAAGCTAACGCTTATTTTCGCCTACCCTTCTAACATAATCAGCTTATTCAGATTAAATCATTCAAAACATTAAACAGAAAATAATACCATTACACAAAAATCCCACATATAATTCCAGAATGATATCAGTAACATCAACTACATTTCTCATATTTTTCAAATACCTTACTTTTAAACAAGCATCTGAATTCATAAATTGACTGGCACATCTTCAATTCCTCGTCAAGAGCATTCCATAAATTTGCACCCCTTACAGAAATACATTGATCTTTTATCTTAGTCCTGGATTTTATTTTCTCAATCATACGTTTCCCTCGGAGCTCATATCTACATTCCCTTTTTTTAAACATACTCACTATTTTACATGGTAACAGGTTGTTATACGCTTTGTACATTATCAGTGCTATTCTGTAGTCCACTAAGTCCATAAATTTGAAAGCCCTTAATTTAATAAATAATCCATTTGATGGTTCTCTGTAATTTGATTTTGTGATAATCCTTACAGCTCTTTTTTGAAGGATAAAAATAGGTTTAGTATGGGTAGAATATGCATTCCCCCATATTTCTAGGCAATACATTATGTAAGGGACAACCATTGAACAATACAGAATATACATAGCATGCTGGTCCAACATATCCTTTACCTTGTATAATATGGCAATTGATTTGGCTAATTTTGATTTAACATGATTAATATGCATTTTCCAATTCAGTTTATGGTCCATAATGACACCTAAAAATTTTGTTTCAAACACTCTTTCAATTTCTGTATCCTCTATTCTCAGTTTAACTACTGTATCTATTTTACGATTCCCAAATATCATAAATTTTGTTTTACTTGTATTTAAAGATAACTTAAACCATTTTTTTTTACCAGTTTCATCTCATTTTCAACAGTGGTTATTATATCAGTTAACTGTTCCCCAGAACAGAAAAAATTTGTATTTGCAATTTGTGAAAACCTCAAGAACATTTGTATCCCCCTCGAGACTGCTCAGGTATTTCTCACAGGCTCCACGAGAGGAACTCCCAGTGATACAGAATCTTGTTTATGAGGGAGTTGTGGCTGCATTTAAAGGCCTTGGTGGGGATATTTTCAGGGACTGGGTCACTCCGTCCTCTGGCACACGCCCATAAAGCAGCCTTAGCTCGCTGCCTTGACCCACTGCTGGCAGGCCTCCATCCTCACTCGCAAACCCTGGCCCAGTTTTCTCCTGTGCTGTCTCGGACCTCATACCTGGCTGTGTGACTGCGAGCAAGTGTAAGACTACTTTTGGCAGGTGCAGCGCTTAACGTCACATGTAACAAGGCCTTCTTGTTGTTAGGTTTCTGTGCCTGGTCTCCTTTAAATCACTGTCAGATCAAACTGTTCAAAGAGCTTTGTAAAGGAATTTAACCTGACTTGACAAATAGCCTTGTCCACATCCAGTGTCCACGCCTTTAATATTTTTAGTCAAGGAACATTTTTATATTGCAGTTTTCAACCACAGAGGCAATTTAAAGTGTATGTGACTTTCATGATATCACTCCTGCGGTATGAGAACTCACGTGTCATGCCCTAAAAACCAACTGTACCAAAATTTGAATTATTCATAGAAAAAATGTCTTGATGTCAACAAGAAAAGGGCAAAAATAGAACTTTGTCCTTAAAAAAATGTCCATAATTTCATTAAAAAATACTCCCCAATGTAAATTTTTGCTCTTAATAGCTGCACACGTTCCCTTCATTCTTTTATAACCTCAAAATCATCTGTTTAACCAGTTAATGAAGGTTGACCAGCATAGTGTTCATTGTAGCACCCTGACTGAAGTGCCTTGCAGCTTAGCACTACCTGGCACCGTTCCCTTCAACTTCACCCTGTGCCTCGTGCTCTTAGCTTTAACTCCATTCATTACAGAGCAAAGGGCCTCCGCTAGTCCTCTGGCTCTGTTCCCCATTGCCCACTGTGGCCCCAAATGGCCACTAATGAGGGGGGACAGATGATCATTGTGCCAACCCATGCTGCAAAGCACAACCGCTTCCTGGGGGGGTGATTAAGTCTCACATTTGCTCTTTATCATCTTCATTTGCATTAGAAACAACTTCAAATATCTCACATTAATAGAAGCTAAGACTCCGTGCCGTGTGTTGGTGATTTTTTTTTTTTTTTTTTTTTTTTTGCACTGTAAGCCGACAGCGTGCTGTAACTGGGGTCAGTGTGTTTGTCAACAGAGTGCAGTTGCCCCTCATATTTATTTAGCTGGCTCCTCTTGTTCCTAAAATAGCCCACTTGCTCACGCACTGGCTGGCCAGAGAGCAGCTTCAGCTATGTTTGTGTGTGTGTGGAACAAGTGCAAAGGGGTGAGGCAAGGTTTCGGTATTTCTGTGAATGGTCAGTGTGCTAGTGAGTGTGACAGAAGATGACACAAACATGCTCTTTAAAAAGGGAACTCCCACAAATCGACAGCACATAATTTATCTCTAGCATTAGTTAATTCTTCTACACCCTAATAATTTATGCTTAAATATACTTAAATAAAAGATACTGATTCACTGATATACTGACAACAACCAGGCTGCAACATGCAACATTCAAGGCTCTTTGTTTCAGGGCTGCAACTAATGATTATTAATCTTAAGATTGTTTTGTCTATAAAATGTCAGAAAGTTGTCCAACAATCTGAAACCACAAGAAATTGAATTTACAACAGCATTAAACTAGAAAATATTCACATTACCAGCAGCTGGTACCAGCAGATTGTTGGCAGGTTTTCCACAAAAAGTGGCTCAAGATCTTCAACAAAAATAGTTTTAATTTTCAGCTAATTGTTTCAACAAACTGTCCTATAGGTAAACCAGGAAGCAAAATGAATATACTAATTATTATCTTAACCATCATTTGTTTATGAGTCAGAGAGGATGAACTGAATCAATGAGAGAACAGTGAGAACAAACCAAGTGGCAACCTCAGATGCATAGGCTTCAAAAACTGCAGTTCCTCAAATGGCCACTTGAGGCTGGCTCCAAACTAGAGACAATCCCCATAGACCTTCAGGTTAAAATAGCAAACTTTACAGCAGAAATAAACATGTTTACAACCTGGTACAAGAATCAGTTTTGGTCTCTATCGCTAATTTTAGTTAGGTAACAGATATTTTTTTGCCCTTTTCAAGAATGTTTCTCTTGTCAGCTGCAAAACACAACAAAACAAAACATGAAGAGCACTTTGCATACCTCCTCTACTGCCCTATATGAAGTCTGTCACATCTTCCATTACCTCATATGATTGAGTGCTTCACTAGAAAGAGCCTGTCACAAATCTTTTTAACCTTATTAGCTGTTTGACATCGCTTAAAGATTCATCGCTTAGGGGACCGTTTTTTGCAACACAAAGGTCTTAAATGTCTCTTAAGCACCGAGGTACACACACATACACACACACACACACTCCATAACCCTGAGTTACTGTTCTTACTGCAGGGTAGAAGATGAACTGATGCAAAGCTGTGACTGGCAGAGTGTTAGAGTAATTTTGGGGCCTGCAAGAGCATGATATACAGAGTTTAGACAGAAAATGGTGGACTAATTTGCTAACATCTTTCATTGCTTCTTCTCAAAGGTCAGCTAAGAAAGTAGATTTATGTAGCACGTATTGCAAAAATTTAGAAAAGCACCTTACGTTAACATTCACTCTTTTAGTTAACCTTATTTGGTAAATTCAAGGTTTACAAATCCATTTTAGCTCAACTCTTTGCCTGCATATTTGTCTTTGTTATGACTGAAACTCTTTAAGCAGCGACGTCAGTAAGGAGAGATAACTTCTACATACAGTACATATACCTTCACTGCTTCATGTAATGGAATGAGCATGTATTTTGGAAACAGTATAAGCGTATTAAGGGCATATTTCGAAAACATTATCTGCTCCTACACTGTAAGAAAATCTCTTCAAGGTCACAGATTTCTTTAACTTAATTAGAAATGAGGTGTACAACATATGAGTCTTTTAAATCGGCAACTATTTTGATAATTAATAAATTAATGTTTCATGTCATTTTTTCAAGCACAAAGGCTTCTCAAATGGGAGAATTGGCAGCTTTTTCTTGTGTTACATGATGGTAAATTAAATATGATTGGTTTTGGAGTGTTGCATGGACCAAGTGATTAATGGATAACTGAGAAAATGATGTACAAATTGAACAGTAATGAGAATAATCATTAGTAGCAGCACTGGAGTTTTTAAAATTTGATTAGAATCTGTGAAAAATCCCATTCAGACTTGTTCAGCTCCTCCAGGCATGACATATTTCTGAAATTACAGCATTCCTCAGGTCAGTTTTTTGACCTGAAAAGAAGGTTTTATGAAGTGTAACTGAGAAGCTGTTGTCATGCTGCTTGACATTTCAGCACCTCGAGGACCTTTTTTCCTAGAGCGTCACATTCAAACCCCTGGCGTGTTGCGGTGTCGACCTGCAGGCGAGCGTCGCACCTTTTCCTTCAAGAATGTTCAGTCATTCCCGATCCCACCGCTGGCATTCCAGAATCCGTGACAGACTGTGGGGGGACAGGTCTGGGCTTAGCATCCATCAGCCTGTGAGGGCTAATAGCTAATGAACCGTTGCCAGGGGCGACGTGAGCATTCCATGTCATCGCCATAGCTACTACAACAACCCCCACCACCCCCCTACCCTCGACCCGCCACCTCCTACCCCTGCTGCCCTCAAGCTCCTTGAAGAGGTCGCACACCTGTCTGCACCTCTTCTTTCCTTTCCTCGCCTTTACCTTCCCCCTCCTTCCCTCCTTCTCTTTCACTCTTTTTACCCTTCCCCCTCGCCCTCTTATTGTCATTTGAACTCAGTGACTCCATTGATTTTTTTCTCGTTATTAAGTGTTTAAACACCAAGAATGCACAATATCATCTGTAAAGCAAAGGAAACGTTCCATGATCTTGGGCTTGTCACCATTTTCAAACAGTTCACAGACCAAACGATTAATCGCGTAATTTAAGAAACAATCAGCAGATCAATTGATAATAAAATAAATGTTAGTTTTACCCTTTACATACATATATCCTACCTTCATGAGGGATATAATTCTCAGTTTTTGTTGAAGCTGTTTTATTGAGGTGTTGATTGAACTTCATGATCATTTCGGGGGATGTAGTTGGTTTGCTCCTGAACTGTATTGCTTCATACATAGAGAAGTTTCTAGTTAGATTTTACTTAGCATACCCTCATTCACATTATTGTTTGTTATGTAAGTCTTAGAAAGACCAATGTCGACTGTAGATCCCCTCAAATATGTAAACCTTGTCATGTCTGTAATGGCTTAATACCAAAGGTTACCAAAGGGACAGAAGAGGCACCATTTCTAGAGTTGGTGAGTTTTAGTTGTTGCTGTCTGGATTCAACATTTTCTTGAGGATTGAACTGTAAGCCAGAATTAGATTCAGGCAGCAAACATGCTAATTTAGCAAGGATTTAGGTTGAGCATAAAAATGTCCTTTGAAGCTTCACTCCCAGTCTAGAACTGAATCAGAGGTCACTGGACTCACTGTTTAGTCTTGAAGATGTTTTGTCTCAAAGACTAAACTGAAAACACACATGTATGCCGACATGAGTCACAGAACATCTTTGGGACTCCACACTGCAGCTGTTTTAGACTTACCACTCAATATCCAATAACCTGGATAACTGAGACCCCTCGCAGACATTCCTCAGCGTCTCTTTCACTCCGCATGTCTTTCCCTTTCTCCTCATATTGCCTCTCCACCTGTATCCCAAAGCAGATGGTTTCACAGATGAGCTCTCCCTTGTAGCATTAGAAAAAAAACACCCACCTATATTTTTAAACGACTACAATACCCATAAATCCATTTGTGTGGGAACCTAATCTCTGGATCAGTGAGAATAGCTGTGAGAGGTCAGAGTGAGAGCTGGGGGTCAGAGGTGACTGAGAGCCAGCAGGTAGGCTGTGAGGTTTGTAACTAACGGTGCACAGGGGTCACTGTTAATTACTTAACGTTACATGTTACCTTCGGGAATTTGAGAAGAGAGACAAGAGCACACACGTATTTTAAGGATTTGAATTGTGCGCACAGCATGCCATAAAGGTAAATAGCCGGTTATGACCTTCACTGACCTCAGCAGAGGTCAGAGTTTTATCTGTTTATTGAGTTTGGAAATGTTTTCTTTTGGGATTATAGCTGCTAAGAGGAGAGGCGATTGATGGACATGCAGTTGCTTCAGAGTTTATTGGAGCGCAATAGGAAGTGACCAGGGATCCACCTGTTTACTGGACCGATAAGCGAGGCAGTAAATCTCGCAGTGGTTAGATTAAAACAATTTTTTTGCAATTTTCTTTTGAAATGAATCCCAAAATGTGCACATTGACCGTTGTTGAAAGTGACAGTCCCTGGCTGTTTCAGGGGTTATCATTTTGTCAACAAAAGCTTTAGCACTGTGATTGTCTGCTGTCAGTCAAACTTTTTAAGGTTCACTTTGGTTGAACTCTTAAGAGAAGAGGTTCGTGTCCAGGCTTGATTTTCAGCCATGGACTAAGAAAGGTTAAAGCGGAAAACAAAAATGGAAAAGCAAAAGTAATAATTGCTTCTAATGGTTTAAGTGGCCGTGGATGACCTCTAGGTATAGAGGTAAAACTGAGGCCAAGACACATCGCTGCTTTCAGGGGCTGTTTAACGTCAAACTCCTGGAGGAAGATGTCTCCGCCAACTTTTAGGAATGGTCACTGACTGACCTTTTGCTGGAGAGATAGCATCAGCTGACAGTGGCAATAATGAGTCTTTGAAAATGATTTAAGGCAATGTAACTCAGAGGCGGACCCTCAAGGTGCAGAGAAATGAATCATCATAGTGAAACGGAGCAGCTGCTTTGCATAAACTAAGAGCAAATGGCTTTGGATGTGTGATGTCATTTGGAAGAAGCTGTTGGTGGGTCGTCACTGTATTTCGCCTGGAGCCAAGCCTCTTGCAAAATACCTCGCACTCATTGAAAAAGGCCAATTACGAGACACAGGCCCATGGCCTAAATTTTTGTGAGCCAGTGTTTCATAAAATGCTGCTTTAAGGTAAACAGGGTTATTTCAGTGTCTATCCATCTCAGTCCTCCAAAACTGAGAAACATACAAGATGTTCCTTCAGGCAAAGATGGACTGAGCAAAACAGGGACTTTGGAAGGAGTTACAGGTTAAAGGGAAGTCAGGGAGAAAGACTTTGAGAGGAAAATAACCAAATATTGCAATAAAATAGTGAAGACGTGCCCTAGATGCTGTTTAACACCATAACTTTGTCTATAGAGAGAACACAAAAAGAAAGCAAAATGGAGTCCTGGGCCTCTTCCCCATAACTCAGCCCCTGTTTACAACCAAATTAAACTGATGCTCTGCCTTCCCTCTCTTTAACAGACTTTCCCATGACGCTCTTTCACACCATAAGGTCATTGTTTAAGCATCAACACTCGCTGCAAGCATCCAAGATGGACAACATTCCTGCTTCCTGTTCTTGAAGTAAATCATTGCTCCAGGGTTGAACGTTTTACCCTCGATTTAGCCTGTCAGTTTCCGTGCAAATGGCTCGGTTTTACCCCACAGCTTTAAATATTGAATGTTTGGAACTTAAACTGCTGTGTTTGTTATTGAGTGTAAACTCAGTTTGGGAAAGTTGATGCAATTTCTGCCTGTCAGCTAACGGTCATTTAGGAGATTAAAGGACAGAGGATGCAGTGTAGGTGGCCTCAAAGAGTTAATGATCAGCAGAAAGAGTTGGTTTTATGTTAGAGAAAACCAAGAGGAAAGCAAGAAAGAATGTAAGCCCCCACGTCACAGTACAGTGGTTGTTCAGGTTAGTTTTTTGTTTTAATCCTGAATTTAAACAATATGTTTATTAAGTCTGTCTTTAAACAAAAGTCAAGCACCTTTCCTAATTTGTGCTTTCAGTGGAAGGGATGGGGAACAAAATCCTCTTAAGTGCCAAAATGCTGTAAATATAGTTTATCTGACACTTATATGAGGTTTCAGCAGATAGATTAATCAAGTTAATTAGGTATTTTCTAACTTCATTGATCCTTATCCTTCTGCTGCAGCTCAGCAAGTCCCAAATAAGTTTTTACGATATAGACAAGTGACCAGATGAAGTATACTCAAGCTAAATACAGCTGATGTTGAAGTGTGCACCAAGGAAATAGGAGGAAATATTATAAATAAACTGTGGGCGGTGGTGAAACAGTTCCAAAAAATCTTGACGACAAACAGAAGCAGCAAATGTAAGTATTCAATCCCAGGAAAAACATTTTGAAGCGTCTACGTGAGGTTAATTTAACATCTGAAGTCACACACAGAGGTATCACTCCCTGCTAGTTTATTACTAAATGAAATAAGTATGATGTATGGATTTGGGACTGGATTTTTGTTTTAGACGGACATAAAAAGACGTAAAACCAGGTTAATGTGGAGCCACAGTTGTACATTTACTTCCCTGGTCTCTCTGTCTCCATGTACTGACCTAATGTCAGACAGCCACTGAGCATTCCTTTCCCTCCGCTTGTCTCAACCTCTCCACAGATAAGGTCAAAGGTCACCCAGAAGAAGAAAGGTGAATAAGGGAGGAGGGCGGCGGTTGTTGGCAGGGAGTGTCCTTTATTTTCCCTCAGTGTTGTGTTAGTTAGCAGGTTTCTCTGTATGTCCTCCTGTTAGTTTTGTCTTCAAAGTCATTTTTCACATAGCGGAGGAGGGAGAAAGTTAGAGGGAGAGAGGGAGAAGAAGGGAGAAGGATGTTTGTCTTTTTCTGAACTGCCCAGGCATGTGGGTGCACTGACATGCAATGCTTCATGGGTAATTAACCCGAGCAGGTGGATGCGTCACTGATTGGCAGCAAGAGTTCATTGGAAGCACAGTGTTATTGGGTAACCAAGTTTAATGAACCTTTTAGCCTCGGCTTTAGTTCCTGATCCCCCTTTTTTAGTATAAAATCTGAAGAAAAAACTTTTTGTCATCTGCTGTATTTCCTGTACAGATGTAGTTTCATTTGCGCTCACATCTTAAATTTTCTGTTAATCATTTTAGAGTAATTAATGGGCGAGGCGTGCATCATTGTCTGGCTCGTAGCCCTTTTCAACCTAGACGCTTATGAGCCTCAGGAACTTAAATCAAGAACTAAAAGTTCTCTTTGCATTCCTGTTACTTTTGACTTGATGTTGTAAAGGAGGCACCCAGACCTAGAAATACTGAAATTCACCCTATGTCCGAATATTGGTACCACTGGCACCCTGTACATGTTTAGTGTGTGTCTTGAGGGTTGTGGCTGACCAATCGATGACTGTCAGGATAGCAAACTCCATCCTGGACCATTGGAAAGCAGTTCCTTTGGCACAGGGACATCTTTGGGGCCAGGAGCTGAATGTTCTTAAGGTCTAAATACAGGAACAGGTTCCTGGATTCTTTATAAAAGTTCCTGCAGTGGAAAAGGCCTATTTGCCAATGATTTTAGACATGTGTTGACCATAAGTTGCAAACCCCGAACTCCCATCACCCAAGTAGAAAGAAGCTAAGCATCAAAATGTTTGATCCTCACATTGACTCCCACTGACTGTGTGCAGATCGGGATCAAACTGCTTTCTATATCTCCACCTTGACCCTCGCCTCTGATGTATGTGTAGCACTTAACCCTCCATGCAGAGTTTAAACAGTCATCCTATGTTATTTCAATATGGTTGAACTCAAAATGGCTTCCATCTGGATGTCAAACGCGCCTCCTTTCTCCTCTGATCAGTGATCTTATCTGCTGCATCACTATAATGGCTTCTCAATGGGGCTTGGCCTGAAAATATTATCTCAGTTATACACAATATTGTTCCAGTGTCTATATGTCTATTCGTCATCTTTGAGTCCGTCTGTACCTCGCTGTGATGATGGGTGAGCTGTAATGGCTCCGCAGCGGGACACTTAATCCCGGTCTGTCTGTATTATTTCAGTGCGGTTTGATCCAAAATGGCTCCCCCTATGGGATTTGCCACTTCTGAGTGCCCCCCGTCTCCTCGTGCTCCGCAGCGGAGTGGTGGTTTCCTGTGGTGGAGAGGGAGTCGAGGGGCTGACAGCAGGCGGCTTGTCCAGGCAGGACTCCCGCGGTGTGTGAAACCGTGACGCCTGCCAGCTGTGTAAAGCTCAGCTAAGTCCGTGCATTTCTTTGGAAAACAAAAAAAGTGTCATTGCACAATGCAAAAGATGTCCGTCATCTGCACATCTCCTCCTGTTTTCACCACGGTTTCACTTGTTTCGAGAATGTTGTCAAAACGAGTGACAATGTCTTGTTTGAAAAGCAGATTCCTTCACACATCTGTAGGGAGCAATGCGATCTTCTAGTGCACGTCCTTGAGTTTGTTTGCATTGCATTGAACTCAGTATAGTATATAGTATGTAGGAATATGAAGAGACAGTGGGGTGTAGGCTCCCCAAACAGCTGCACATTATGCGTTTACAGTCACATTTTAAATGACTCTCTTTATATCTAGGTTGACTGCCAGCACAGTTTGGGTTATTCCTTATCCACTACCTGTTATGCTACATGTATGGTGCCGAATCACAGACATGGCAACACAAAGTGGGTGGGCTTGCTATGCCAGGCTATTATCACTGTAGTTACAGTCATGCTAAAGTGGCTAGCAGCTTGTGGAGTGTGTCACCCAGACCACACATCGTCTATTAAGATGGTGAAATGTGTGTCACGTGAATGTAAAATGGACCTGTGGTCTGATATTTTTGTTTATAAAAGTTGTTTTTGAATTACTTTTCATGCATCAAGCTTCTTCCCAACGCTACCTCCCATTACCAAACTGAAATATGTCCACCACGCTCTTACATCAGCTTCTATCTCTGATATTTACAGTCCGTCCTCCTGTCCCTTCAAACAGTGGGTTTACATACTCATACATAAGCTGTGACTGTACGTCTTTAGAATATACACACTGTCACATCCTACATCTGTGATTCCTTTTAAACGCCATAGTTTCATAACTCTGCTGCTGCTGTGTACATGCACATGTTTATTAAACACCACTGCCCATAATGCAGTGCAGATGCAGGTCAGGCATACTTTCAGAGGTCCCCATAGGGGACACAGACATGTTGTCCAGGTAGCAAAAAGATCCCAGGTTTGATTCTGGAGCGAGGTGAAGTATCTTCCAGCCCTGAGGTTGCTGGTGTGCGGCTGACCCTGACCTCTCTCCAGTGGGTGGGAAGAAGACTAATTAAGCCCTTTACGGAGTGAAAGGAGAAAGGCTTTTAAAGTGCTCTTTAAATCTTCTGGTTGTCAAAATTCTTTCTGTAGAGGTCTCAGAGTCAGTGAGCGAAAATTACTTCCAAATATCCCCCAGAATAACGTCATACACAATGTGATCATCATCCTGTTCAGTTTTCCAGTGCCTCATATCTCATATTTGAGTGAAACAGTTGAATTGAGATTGATGTACGATACACAGTCAGTGTTGACTTAACCTCCTGGATTACCTCCATATCAGTATCGAAAGGTGAATCACTCATCACCTCTTTTCAGCACCTCACCTGACATTAAATATGACGGTACCAAATAGTCCCATAATCTCATCTCACCTGCCACATATTACAGCTCCTCCATCATCATCATCGGTGGGCGTGCAGATCATTTCTTATTGTTAATTTTCAACACGTGTGTGCAGTTGTGCGTGTCTAAATATTCGTGGCAATGGAGTGTAATGTTGGCGCTTAGAGGAAGTAGATTGTACTTGTTAAAGTGTTATTCACACCGTCTCTCTCTGCGCTACAGGGATGCATATAATGAGTAGTTCCATTAATGGTTAAGCTTGTCGTTATTCTCTTAAATTAATAATTGACTTAACTTTTAATCAACCAATCAAACAATCTCAACTCAAGGTCCTCTTTCTCGCTTGTTTAGGGGCTTTTGACGGTATCACATGGTCTTCAGCAGCTGATGTAGATGTTGTACCACTGTACACTTGCCGCTCTTGAGCCTTTTTTGGCCAAAAAATTGAGCTTGATAGTTCTTGAGCTTCAAAACAGCTGTTGACAAAGCAGCTCGAGGTCGACTTACTTGTCCCGGAGCTTTCGATAAGAAAGAATCTAATATTCACTGCTCAGATTTGCTAGATTTCTTTGAGTAATGGAAGCAACAGTCTGTCAGTTGCGTTGCTTTATAGCTTCATATTTAGCCTGTCTTGTATTTAATCATGTCCTGTATAATTCCTTCCTCCGCCTCTTGTTTCACGAAAGCATGATGTCTCTACTGGCAGCTGCGACATGTCATAAATTACACAGTGGTCTGTGTCTAACTCGCTGAGACAAATGAGAAATATCTCTGTGGATTAAAGGGATCATAGCACAGGGCGCTTACTATTTGTGTGTGTGTGACAAAAGAGTATCTGCTCCCGTATCGTCTGTCTGATCGTCTGATTCTCTGTCTGTCTCTCTACCTTGTCCTGTTTATTACCTGTTGCTCCTGGACTAAGGCCTGTTCCGCATACCTGCATGATGGCTTCTTGGCACAATGTGTGTGTGTGAGTGTGAGCACCCCAGAGGACTAAAAATGGACTGTGTGTATCTTGTTTTAGAGGACAGGTTTGAACAAAAAGGGATTTGTTTGTTGAGTACATTATTATGAGGGGAAAAATCATGTATTTTGCAAAAACTGTTGAAATTAGAGCTCATGCAACGACATATATCACACTCTTTTGTGTTATTGCTGTATCAACAGTGATTGAGAGTATGAAGAGTTAAGAGATGGTTTGAATTAGGGCTGCAACCAGTGTCTGTTTTCATTATTTTTAAGTCTTATGTTTATTTTTTCCAGTGAACAAATAACCGCTCGGTCTTCAAAATGACCATAAATACTGAAAAATGTAAATCCCAGTTACCTAAAGCCGAAAGTGACGTCTTTAAATGTTTTTTGTTTGTTCAATAAACAGTCCAAAACCCAACTATATTCAGTTCAGTATCACATAATAAATAAAAAATGACACAAAGCTTCAGACCTGAGAACCTGCAACCAGGTTATGTTAGTCATTTTTGCTTGAAAACGGAGTTAAAAGAATCATTAATTCATCAATTTTGGCTAGCTAGTTTGATTAAGAGACAAAATAATAATACATTTTAATAATTCTGGCCTTCAGATCATCAGCTTTTTTTAGACGTGTGTCAGGACATAAAGTGGAAATCTTGCCTCTAATGTACGATCTGTAATAAACAGTGAACTGTCCCTTTATTTTTACTTCATTCATCATTCGTCTGCTGAGTCACCGGGGCAAACTCAGCTCCTGGGTTTCACTTTTTTCTAAATTTGACTTCTCTCCGAGGCCTTCCTGTTAGCCAAGCATCGCCTCTGCTCTGTGTACATGGTTGCTATGCCAACCGCTGCCCATCATGAGGTGAACAAGCAGAGCTGACGTTTGAGAGATTCCCACCAGCTGTCCGGCGCACACACACACTGTCACACACACACACACACACACACACATACATACACTCCCTGAAGTACACCTACTCTACCGAGTGTCTCTCTGTCACTCGGTGGTCCTCTTCCTTGACAGGCTGCTGTGACATTGCTGTGGCTTTTCATGTCCAACCTTCGCACCGACCAGCCAACTTCCACAGCACATAGTTCAGCCACTCTGTGTGTATATGTGTGTGTGTGTCACATAGTAAACTGCTCAAAGATTCATGGGGAGTAACTGGCTGCTATTTTAATCCTGCCCAAGGTGCAAAGTTTTCACTTTTAGCAATGACGCAAAACAGTTACACTTCCTTGAAAAAATGCTATTTTGACAGTATAGAGATAGACAGGGCTGTAAGGGACAGAGAGATTTGTGTGACACAATACAGTATGCATCTACTGAAAAGGCCACATTTGAAGATTCAAACTACTGTTAAACAAATTTACTCAAGACAAATCGACAAAATATGCATTCCTACTTATCTAAGATGGCATTTGTGTCCCAGCTTGCTGCTCCTATTAATTAATTTCTCAGTCTTTATGTTTGACTGGAGGCAACGATTTCTTGTTCCCAGTTGGAAGCAGGAGCAGAAGCAGCTCCAGCTACCTCATCATGTCTTCACCTTATCAACACGCCCAACACAGCCAACTGTCAAAATCTTTTTTTTCCCAGTGATGTGTTGGCGTCCCTCTTCTGTTTTCCTTCATTTAAGTCCAGAAAGACGTGGTTAAAAACCATATTCTTGATCAGTCAAACTACAGCATCTCCTAGTTCCAGCTACTGAACTGTGATATGTCGTTTTTATTAATTTCATGATGTTAAACTGTATTTTTGGTTACTGGGTTGTTGATGAAACAAAAAAAGACACTTAAAGACATCACTTTTCAGTAATTAAAAACTCTTCACCCTCTGTACTGCAGTAAAACAAAAATAGTGCATAACTATGTGTAAACACAGACGTCCATTAGCCTTGTCAGCTGATTTACTGGTAGTGGCTGATGTTGGTGGTCCAGCCTTCAGTTTGCACATATTCCCTTTATGTCGCTGTTCTGTTGGAGTTTTCCAGGACAGCCAGTTAAAGATTACACAAACCAGAGAGACAGAGAGAGAGGGGAGGATGGATAGAGAGAGGCAGGGTGTGTGAAGGAGTTTGTATATACTGTAAGTTTACCTGAGGTTTGCTGTGTTATGAAGCTTTAGGTCTGTGGAATGCTGTTAAGTATATGGTGACAGATGGCTGTGTAAACAGAGGTATAGGCTACAAATAAGGTTGGATTGGAGCCAGTTGGTGGGCCGAGGGAGGGGCATGGAGTCACTTTGCTACAGCCAGGTGTTTTGCTGCAGCATTGATTTCGTTTGTGAAGATTTAAAAGATAGAAATCCTTTAAAGGGCAGTGTTCAATGTTAAGGTTTTTCTTTTTTTTTACCTACCTGTTGAGTCAGTTGCCTAAATTCAGTTCTCGCTTGCCCCTATACAAATAGTTTTATTTATTTGCTGTTATCACATAGCAAAGAAGACTAATTGTCATGTTTAATAGTTAAGTAAATGTGTCAGAAATGAAATGTGAGGGGTTCAGTGAAAGTCCAGGCTATAGCAGACACTTCACATGCTTTATAAACTATTATCCTTTTATCTTTATCTACCAGTCATAGGGTTATTTGCATAAAAACACACAATTAAAATGTTTAGGACATAAATTACTGCATTTTTATTTTTAATATTTGCTTGGATAGAATAAAAATCTTGGCAGTAGTAGTTTTAATTATGTATTACACCGACTGTTAGGAACTTAAGTAGTCGATCATCAACAAATTTCTCCGCCAAACAAGTATTTCTTGAAGTTTCCTGACAAATACTAAATTTGATCTTGAAGACATACCATTATAATTTACCTTAGCCCATACTCATTTTGAATAAACAGAACTTGAACGCATCATAATGTAACACTCAATGCAACCTCCGTTAGCTGTTAGCACCGTTACTTAGCCGAGCAGGATCGTGCTGCCCACCAGCTGCTAACAGATGACAGCTAACGCTAGCTCACTCTTCTCATGCCAATTTCAACAGTTATGTGTTGCTCACAGGGCAGCATTCAGGGTAAAACCGTAAAACATATCACGCTTCACGTTGCTTTTTGTCCTGAAGGCATCCCCAGGGAAGATCTCTGATTGTCCTAAACACTCTTTAGTCTCTTGGGTCTTAAACTTAAATTGTTTTTTACCACCTGTCTGATCAGGTAGGTGAGTTGCCAGATCAACTAGCCCCATGTGACATTTTAGTTGGCCTGGACAATCAGGCCAGCCTAAGTTATGTCTCGCAGGGGGTGAGTTTTTAAATGGAAATTGATAGATTTATACATTTTTTGGGGGGCATAACTGCTATTTCATTTCATGCATGTCAGGCTTGAAATAACAAAAGCCTTCATATGGACATTTTGCCATCATATGAAGAACGCATTTTAGAAATTCCCAGAATAGGAATAGGTTGTATTTTCCTTACTCTTTATTGTCCTGTGTGTGTCATATTAGTTAAGATGTATTTTCCCCATTTTCCAGCATTCAGTTGTGTTTTTGCTAAATTTTCCTGAATAAAAAAAGTGTTACATGAATATGTTTGCTAAGTAAACAAGTGAATTAATTTTCTTAAAAGTGGATTTCAAAGAAAATTCACCAAAACGTTCCATTAGAGAGAACGCAAAACCATTTCATATCCTCTAGATCATCTTTAGTACAGATGGCGTTTTCTGTGACATCACCAAAAAGGTGTAGGCCACCAAATTTCTCATCCAGCTCCAAATATCACTACTTTATCTCTGTTATTTATGGCCACTAAAATCAGCGCTGCCATACTTGTGCCTTGCAGGAAAAATCTGATGCTTGCGTGGACATGATCAGTCATGTGGCATTTCATTTATAACTTTGCATATCAGTGAACAGAAGATATGTTGTACTGTCTGGTTCATCAGGCGGGGTTATTGGGTTTGTAGCAGCAGTTTTAGATAGTGCCCTGGATTGTGTTTCTCTCTCACACTGAGGTCAACGCTTACTTCATTTGTAGAGTATAAATGTATGGATCGAGGTGGAGGGAGATTTGGTGTTTTCATCCCTGTCCTCGCCTCGGGGGAGCGAACTGACAGCTATACCCGGTTCATGATGGGAGGAATGTGAGGAGGACAAAAGAAGGAGGGCCTTAGGAAGAGAAGGGGGAGGAAGAAGGGAGGGAGGGGGTTCAGGTAGAGAAAGGGAGTAAATGCATCTTCTTATGTTCCTTCGTTGTTATTCCTCCATCTCTGTCTCTAAATGTTGGTGCATCCCACACTTTCCATCATCATCTCTCGTCTTTTCTCTCCTGATTTCTGTCCTTTCCATCCTTAGACTCCTCCCTCCGTCCTTCCCAGCTTGTCATTTTTATCCAGTCAAGTCCACATGTTGGGTGGATTGACATGCCCTATAGACTACAAATACACCGGTTGCATTCCTCAGCATTCGCACACACGCACACACACACGTCTGCTCCTCCATGCCCTAACCTGGCAATTGTCAGCGTACGCTCCCTCGAGCGTAGCCGTGCCTTTTTACTGTCAACAAAAGATGTTTAATGAATTTCACCCCTTCTTTTCGGAGGTAAACACGCTGCTTTTACAGTTCCTTGTAACTGCAGTCAAAAGGCTGCAAACGACCCAGGAGAGGAATTCCTCCTGAGAAGCATGGTGTGAAGGAGGAGGAGGAGGGAGGTTGGAAAAGACGGGCAAGGAAGAAGAAGTGAATGAAGAGACGTAGGAGCGAAAGGATGACAATGAGAAGGTGAAAATGAGGGGGAGTTTGGAGTGGAACGTGGAGGAAAGGAAGCAAGGAGAAAAGGAGGCGAAGGATAGGGATGGAAACCACAAATATGTTACTATCATATGAATCAGATCAACGTTTCTAAAGTGATGTAATGTGTAAGCGGACTTTGTCATGTGGCAGATAAGGAGCAGGTGGGATGGCGTGACTCTTAGTTGAGACGCCTGCCAAGCTGCGGACCACTGCAGACAACTGTTCCAGACCAACAAACAACAAAAGCGGTTGTGTTTTAGCAAGTCATTGCTGTTTTCCACAGGGGATAGTGCCACGAAAAGCAGGTGTTTTTTTTCACCAAGACACCGCTGCGTTACCTCTACGTATTTTAAAACGGCACACACACTCAGCAAACAGTAAAGGAGCAGAGTAGGGACACTGCCACTCTGACCTTTGACTCCTGTCTGATTTTAGAACTGGGACACTTCTTTATGGACACAAACACACCCATGGAGGGGGGGCTTGCACCACACAGACTCTCACAGACTGTCTCTCTGGCTTAAACACAAAATCCTGTTCTTTTAACAGACGTATGAGGCTACTGTTTCACTGTTTTCTCATAACAAATGAGCAAACCCAAAACGAGAGAAGGTAGCCTGTCTTCTTGGCTGCAATCCAGACTCATTAAAAGATATTTTGATAATCTTGTCATGCAGGATCTCGGGCAGCAGTAGCCTCATGACTCTGGTCCTTGTGCCAAGCTGTAGTTTAAGAAACAGACCTGTGAACACTCAAAAATGGTTGATATGGAAGTATATTTCTTCCTGCTGCAAGTCAACATGAGACAGATTCGTCCTAAAATTAGAAAACAGGTAATCTGCAGTCGATGCTGCAGCCGTGCCACCTTTTGTTGAGATAAATATATTCCTCAAAGCTATATTTTAGTCCCCTCACCCCTCCTCAACCTTGGCCTCTGGATGACTCAGACAGATAGGCAGAGAATCCGACCCTCCTCTCTCTCTGGAGCCTCCCATCACTCTATCTTAGTTATTTTAAACTAAGAGCAGCAATTACAGCGAGCCGGAGTCGTCACTGTCGTTAAAATAGTGCTTCCTAGAGTGTGTGTGTGTATGTTTATCGCATTTATGTAATCTGCACCCCTGCGCCTATCAGCGCCTGTCACTTCATGTCCCCCCACTCCACCCTGCAGGCTGGCATTTGACTGCAAGGACCGGGACCTGTTCTTAAATTCTGGTTTAACAAATCCAGACTTACCTGATGTTATGAATTTAAAATGACCTTATCCTCTGATCCAGCTAACTTGGTCCTTTCAATGCAGTTATGGGATTGATTGATCAACCACTTACGATTAGAAATATGGCTTTTGAAAGCACTTTTTTTTTTTTACTGAAGCTGCATAGCAGCTATTTTAAAGCTGAGAAACCACCTCAAACAAATGCAGTTAAAACCTTTCAAACTCTCGAGAAATCTGATTTAGGATTAAGACAGTCATTTTGCTGGTGAACCTTGTGAGTTGTAATGGAGCTACATTTAGTAGCAATGCCTTTATGTTGCTGTTGTCTCTGGCTTCATATGAGTAGAGGAAAACTTTGCTAACTGTTAGGCTAATTTATACAATGTAAAATGCCACAGGCTTGTGCTAACAACATTAGCACGTATTCGTGCTGAAAATGTGTCCAGCAAAAGACAAGTGCTTTGTTTGTGAACCTTATGAGTAGGGCTGCCACCATTAGTTGACTAGTCGATGACTAATCGACTATTAAAATAATCGGTAACTATTTCAGTAGTCGACTAATCGGTTTGAGTCATTTTTCATAGAACAGTACTATAACAGTACCCCAAAATACTCTTACTGCAGCTTCTTACGTTCAGATATTGGCAGCTTTACACACTCCCCCATGACAGTGAACTAAAACCCTTTGGCGTGAGTACGAAACAAGACATTAGATGACGTAATTTTGGGGTTTGGGCGAGACAGACCGACATTTTTCAACATTTTAACACATTTTTCGATGAAATGATTAGTCGACTAATCGAAGAAATAATCGACAGATTAGTCGACAATGAAAATAATCGTTAGTGACAGCCCTACTTATGAGTTATAATGAAGCTGATTTGTGTACTTCTGTTTTATGTTGTTGCTATTAAGCCATGTTTTATGTGTGGTTTAGATATGTTTTGAATCAATCAAACTTTACAGCACTTCACAGGAACCCCACTGCCTACTAGCGCTTTGGAGGGGTAACTACAGAGTGACACAGACACACCACCACACAAGTAAATGCTCACAATGGTCTAAGCCACATGTGTAGGCTATGGTGTAGGGTCTGTGCTAATAACCAGACTTTTCTTTATCAGAAGTAAAGTTTTAGGAGCCTCTGAGTATTTTAAACCAATGTGTAGCAGGAGAGATAAAGATTAATAGCATTCATCACATCAACTCCTTAGCAGATCCATAGAAATAAGAAGATTGAGTGGCTAAAGGGGCCAGTTATGATATTAAAAGGGACACATACTCACACACACACACACACACACACACACACACACTGAGCGTCCGTATACATCAGGCCTTTATGTGAGTGTACAGACTAAGGAGTTAATTTGATAATTGCCTGCGCAGCATGCCTGTGCAGTGTCGAGCATAGCTCTCTGTTGGTGTCTCTCTCTCTCTCACACGCAAACACACACACTCCTGGTAATTTCACCAAAGTTGTGCCTTTAAGCTTCACTGGAAATTTGCATTTTTCTTCATACCTTAGTATTTGTTGCACTTGTGCTAAAAGGAGGAGGAGATAAAAGAGAGATTAAGAAATAGGAGAAACGCATTTTGTAATTACAAATCTTGTATGAAATCAATATTTTTTATGCAGTAAATTCAAAGTATTTACGTAACTAATCATTTCCAAAAGGCATATTCATGGATGCTGAGTGTGGCAGTAATTGAAGCTATGCATTTAATTGAGATCTGTCAAGTTGTTGCAAAAGTAGTCGGTGTAGAAACTCAGTGACTGAAGATGCACATTGTTCTCCATCATATTGGGATTTCCATATCAAGAAATAACTTCCACCTCAACATATTTACTTCCCCATGTATGATGGAGGTGCACAGGAGGTGCCTTCAAAGTTAGCCAGTGATTTGGAGTTGAGTTTTTACTCTGTGAATTAACAGATGTGCCAAGGTTTGTGGATATCAATTTGGACCAATTATATCTTAGTTACGAGCGACCAATTCAGAGTTATAAACAGGTTTTACCCTTACAGTGTCCATCTGACCATTTGGCTGCTCACAGCCCTGGAAAAAATACATCCAAACTTTTGCAGGGGCTGCATTCTTTTTAAAGCCATGGTTAATCACATGACCCCTCATGTTCACTGTCTTCAAAGCTGTTGTTACATTCTACACCCTCCTGTCACCCACATGTAGTGAAGGAAGTTTAGGTTCGAAATACAGTATTTGGTTTCTCTGTCCTCCTGTTACACTTGACATAAACCACAGGAACTTAGTGTGCGGTTGAAAGTCCACGGACAGTATGCTTGCATGTGCATGTGTATGACCATGTTTGCATGTGTCTCCGTGTGTGTTTTACTCAGCGTGTTTGTGTCTCAGCTTGTCTCCCTTGGCCAGCTGTAGAGATTACAGTACTGTGTGTTTGGAAAAGCACTGGAGGGTTTCTGTAGTTCACATGCCTGATGAAAGAAAAAAAAAAGAAGAAGAGAAACAACCTCTCCATCTTCGTGCCTTTGGGAAAAAAGTGTCACTTGTATTTGCTGTATTGTCTTCTGTTTGTGGTGAAATAGAGGGGACACAGAATACACATCCTTCTGTTAGTATGGGATCTAAAAGGCAGAAAATTAAGGGTTTTGTCCTAAATATAACACATATGTTTTCTATTATCTATTATTCTTAGCTTAATTCAGCCACTTTAACATCTCAGATTCAACCTTCAAAGGGTATTTTTAGTACTAAAAAGATTCTTTAATCAGCTTGATTTGTTTGAGGATCTGCTGCTATTTCTTTTTAGGTTTGTAGGACCAGTAATTGGTCAAAAGCTCCTGAGCTATGACTATCAAATACAGATGGCATGCAAAAAAACAGTTACTTGTCTCAGATCAGTTATCATGTATCACTCCTACTGTCCTCAATATAGCTACTGCTTTGAGGAATGCTTGTGTCAGATGATAATCCGCACAATGCACTGATCTCCATTCAGAGCTGCCACTCGTCAATCAGTGATTGTTTAAATACCTACAATCCCCCTCCAGGGCTGCTATCAACCCCCTCCAAGCCGGTTTGATAGATCGCGATTGACAGGTTGAACTTATTACCTGTGATTGTTTGTGAAGCTCCGGACAACCAACACGCTGAGGCGGGATGGTTCCATGAATGGGGTGATACAGTATGGAGGAGGGGGTACTGTACTGTCAAAACAAGCAGCTGCCGTGACGATGGAGGCTGGTCAACAAATGTCTGTCACACTATCCATCTTCCATCTGCCTCCATTATTCTGTCACTCTCCTCCTCTTTTAACAACACTACCCCCCTCTGTCTCTTTCTTTCTCCCACTAAGTCTTTTCCTTGACCCAACCCCACAAAAAAAGCCACACATTCGAAGATGTCACCTGACATTCTAGGAAATTTCTCACAATTTTTCTCATGTTTGTAGATGAAAAACATCTAAAATATAATGGGCATATGGATGGTTAATGACAACAATCATTGCAGCCCTGCTATCCAAAGTCAAACAAGGAAGATAAAAGAATATTTATGGTTTATTACAATTTGGATCTTATTTCCATAGTTTTAGCCATAATTTCTATTGGTTATGATAACAATGTCTTCACCATAGTAGTTTCTTAGGCTAGGAACGTAGAAGCTTTGTCGAAACCTTTCTAAAAATACACACTTCCCCTAGAAATACCCACTTGCACTTGGTTGTGTGCGTTCACTTTTAGGCTAGTGGTGTCCCAAAACAGAATTGAGGTAGTGAATAAAGAATAAACATAGCACATGCCACAACACAAGTGCTGGAGCTGGCATTTTCAAATCTGAATGACTACCGGTATCTTGCATCGCTACTACGCGTGACATATGCCTGCACGTTGGCCACGCCGATTTGTATGAAGTCGTGTCTCTGCTCTCACATCCCTCATCAAGGGTTATCTCGCAAACAGGGGCACTCAATACCAAGTGGAAGATTTAAGGGGTAGAAATGATACAGGCCCCAAATGTGAGCACACCTCAGATAACACAAGATAACATTATGCACACAAAAGTACTGTAGTTGCGGTGGGTTTAAGCTGAATCAAGAAGTCAGTCCATAAACTGTGATAGATGTTTACATCGGACAGATTGGGAAATAATTTACCACCACCTTCATTTTGTCTTCCAAAAAAGTAAGGCTATAACCTGGAGGTTTAAAACCCTGAAAGAGCATCTGACTGCCTGGGTTTCTTCCCCTGTCAGACCTCCTTTTAGCAAAGAAGCCAAAACTACGAAGGTGTCAGCCCAAAGATGTGAAAGAAAAACACTACCTGAAACCCACAGGGGAAGCTACATGTTGAAATTCATCCTCTCTCCATTTCCACCTCTCATTTTTTCTCCCCTTTTTTCCTCCTGATCCTCTTCATTCCTAGAAACTCCTGATTTGTGATAATAAGCTCCTTCGGCTCTATGTTGAAGAGGATTAGCCTCCAGATACATAATGACCAGCCTCGACAGGAATTTCTGTGTATATTGTAGCTGCTCACCACACTTTGACATGTGTAGCCAACACACACACACATGCACACATACATATGGGTTTTACTTGTCAATATGTCTTATCCAGCAGGGCCCCATGTGCTGTTAACCACAGGTTTATACAAGCCCTATGACAACCGCAGAAATAGATAAAGAGAGATTAAGATCCACATCTCTATCTTTGCCTCTTTACATTCCTTTGTCTTCCCCACATGTTTCCTCACTTTCACTGCTGTTTTGTCGCACGTTACTGGGATTGTTCCAAGCCCATAATGTTTCCTGCCATGTTTTATTGCTAGTTTTGACGTCAGCGGCTTTGATTTACAACAAATCAAGCATGCAGCAGAGCCTCATTAGGTACAATGTATGCTTTAGGAACATGTTAGAAAAAATCGAGCAGGTAACGTGCTGCAGCAGGTCTCTGTATGCATCTATGTGTGTGTGCATTGAAACACATTGTTGAGTGTGAGTTCCCCCATAAATACACTGTTAGGTGTAAGATAAAGACGGAAAGACGGACACACTTTTTTTTGCTCAAACATATTTCACACTCTCTGCACTGTTTGCACATCACACTGTGTTGGAAAACATGTTCTGGTTTGGTTTTGGGGAATTTGTGTTTTCCATCCATCACTGGCAAGCAACAGCTCTTGTTGCAACTCGTCACAGCAGACTTTGTTAAACCTCTGCATCCTTGTTTTTGGATTTTGCATTGATGCAGTAGTTTTGAATTTAGTATAAAAAACCTCATTTTAGACTACATATGTCGGCAAATAGTGCTCATCTTTTGGCTCTGTGATTATTCCCATTATTGATCAATCAAATATTTCTCATTTAAACAATGAATTTAGTTGATGAAATGTTGGAAAACAGTTAAAATGCCTATCAAAATTTCCCAGTGGACACTGTGAAGTCTTTAAGAAGCTGCAACCAGCAAACGATCGATCATTTTTCAGAGAGATGTGTTTGGTTGTGAAATACTGTATGTGTTTGTCTCTCTCAGACAGCAGGAGGATCAGTGTTTATTTATGAGACGACGTATTTCACCAGCATCTGACATTTTTTGCCAAGTCTTCCATTGCAACACACTGTAGATGCTGTGCATGGTTGGGCAACTTCAGTTACCATTCAGCCTGTGACAGGTGCTCCGGTAGGCTTATATTTCAGAAGATACATGATTTTTTTTCGCTGCAGTGTTGAGGTGTCTGATTTATGAAAGTAGCCCACAATCTGTTTTGGATGACCCATCTAGTGTGGTTGGCACTTCTCGCACACTGTCGAGGAAAGCTGTGAGAAAACACTGTCTGTGTGTTTGTGTGTGTGTGTGTGTGTGTGTGTGTGTGTGTGTGTGTGTGTGTGTGTTAAAAAAGACCTTATCAGTGTTTTGTGAGAGAATAACCTTTAGTTAGACGTTAGCCTTAGTTTTTACTTAACTGAAACTTCTCACACCCTGCTTTGTGAAATATATAATTATCTCAGAACAGGCAAAAATACATACTGCAGATTTTACCTGTCAAGCAGAAACCTGACTTTTTGTAATTAAGCCAACAGGGAGGAATATTTGCCTGGCAGAGCTAAAAAACACCCAGCTGATTTATTGCTTATTTAACTAGAGGTGTTTATGTGGCACAGGCCTTGGTAACGATTTAAACAACATTTCTCAATATTAGCTACACTTAATGATAGGATAGACCTACTTCATCTTTGGAATTTGAAATACAGCCAGTAACAGTCAAGCAGATGTTAAAACACAACCTTTTTTCCAAGTTGGGAAAGTAGCAGAATCATTTTAAACATCTGTATTGGTACACAATGCAGCCGTGATTTATCATGCTAGAGCGACCCATCAGTATGTGACTGGTGATGGCTTGTCTTCGTGCAGCAAAAAAAATTGCTGCAGAGCACACAAATCATTTTCATCTGCATTTAATTAGAGGCAATAAAAGATTGGTATGCTTTCCAAAAGGCATCCAAATAGTGGGATGGGGCTCATATTTGACTCCAATACAGCAACCTGTTTGCATGCCTTTTCCTGAAGTGCTGCTGTCTCTTTCTGTTCAAGCCACGCCAGCATGAGAAAACCAAATTGTTTGACAGATAAACCAAAGTACTGGACAACTGGACAAAATGAGAAGTAAAAAAAAAAAGAAAGAAAGAAAAAAGAGAGAGAGGATCAGGTGCATGGCTAATTCCAACAGCACGTGATGAAACTATTGTACATCCTTCCTCCGCCATCACCACCCCTTTCTCTCTGTCACTGCGTCCCAGATCTGGGATGTCCGCTTGTGACCTCTCTACCCCCATTCACACAGACAGAGGGGGTCCCAAGCATGTTCGCATAAACATGCAAACACACACAGAAAGACTTCTTTCTCACATGCAACAACCCCCCATTGGAACACAGCATTAGCCCACTATCCCCACACTTCTGACCCCTTATAATGGCCGGCTCAAAACACGAGTTGTGAGTTTTTCCATCTTGGATCGGTTCATTTGAAGGATGCTTTAGAGGCCCAATGAGTTAGTACAATTTCTTTTTTTAAAAGATGTTTTTTTTGGGCATTTTAAGCCTTTAATTGATAGGACAGATGAGTGTGACATGCAGCAAAGGGCCACAGGCTGGAGTCGAACCCGGGCTGCTGCGCCAACAGCCTTGTACATGGGGCGCCTGCTCTACTACTAAGCCACCGATGCCCCAATGAGTTAGTACAATTTCAAAGGAAAAATAAGGATAAAAGTAACATATATGTGTATTTTATACCTTTAAGAATCCGGTGACCCCTTAGATTCAGGTTGTGGATGATAGGTTGTAAACCACTGGCCTACAGCACGGGCAAATAACTGAGAATGAGACTTCTATGACATGTTTTGTAATGTGGAGTCATGCTTGATCTTTACACCATTTCTTTAAAGGACTACATACTTTACTGTTGGCTTTAAAGGTGGCTCTGAATAGTTCAAAGCTTGCTCCTTCGCAGACGATGGCGACTTGTTTAGAATAACTTCCTGTCGGGGTGTCGGTGGCTTAGTGGTAGAGCAGGCGCCTCATGTACAAGGCTCTTGCCGCAGCGGTCTGGGTTCGACTCCAGCCTGTGGCCCTTTGCTGCATGCCACTCCCTCTCTCTCTCCCCCTTTCACGCTTGTCTGTTCTGTCAAATAAAGGCTAAAAATGCCCCCAAAAAAAGAATAAATTCCTGTATTGAAGAACAGGTCAAAGAAAAAGTCAGAACATAGAAAGTTCTCAGATCCCTCTTGCGCCATATCAGCTTCATTGCTGTTTATCTCTATGTTAAGTTTGTTTCAAGGCCTCGCAGTTTTTCCACAACATATTGACTTGTGCCATTGCGTTCTTGTTCAAAAACCCAGCTGAACGTGTAGTGTATCAAGGGATTTATTGGTGTAGCAATTATTGTTTGATATCCAAAAGAAGTTTCCTTGAAATGTAGATGTTTTGGAATGAATGGGTAAAAGTTAATAGTATGGTTTGTCAGATTAACAGTCAAATGGCCACTATGGTCCAATTAGATGTCCCGTCTCACCCAAACCTGAACGAATCAGGGTAGCAAGATGATGAGGGAGCAGGCAGTGGCTCATAGCCCATGAACAACTGCACGATTACAGCTGTAGAAACGTAGATCTTGTGGATCCTCTCTGGAAGTCTGCAGCTGACAGATGTTTGTGGTTTGCGTTTACATTTCAGGCAAAGCCGAGTGCTGTTTGGCAGACATTTATTCAAATTTTTATGTGTTGTAAAAGGAAATATTTGATACATTCAAGGTCTGTTCGTGTGTGTATGTTTGTGTAGAGGTCAGGTGGGGTTGCACATGTTTAGGCAAGACAAATGTTCTGGGGACTTTTTGATGAGATAGCAGGAAACATGTTGTACAATTGTCAATGATAGGGTTCCACACCACTTTGAGAAGTGATATGTAGATCATTTCCCATCTGACACGCGTTCAGTCCTCTCACACTCAGTATCTGGCAGCCGTCCTCTGTCTTTATGGGTGGCCTCGGTGTATACACCGACAGCAGGGAGGTTAGTTGTTAGTGCATCAAATGTCCACACACATGCACACCTTAGCTTGTAAATCACTCAAACTACCAGTTTATTTTATCCCTGATGTGGGTTATGTTCCTCAGATACTCTGAACCGCAACCAAATGAGCATAAGCAGATCCCGCTAACGAAAACATTACACTGCTTATCTTTGCAGTGTGGTCAAAGGCTTTTAAGTTGTTGAGCGATTTGGTGTTTTAGTAAGGGTGCTAAATAACTTAACACCTCACAATTAATTTTAAAATGTGGTCTTGCCTTTGGACTGGGATGGGAATGCAACCCTGTGACCAATTTACTACTGCATGTTCCTCTCACAAAGCTCTTTAAGCAGAGTTCACATTTAAAAAATGTAAAGATTTAAAGCAACCTGACACCTGGGTCACAGGTAGCACACTGTGATAAAAGGAACCAATTAACTCTTTTCTGCCTCATTCACTAAGGCCCTCACAATGCCCCAAGCCTCTTTTATATCTACAATACCACCATTCACGCAGCCCTCGAGTAAAGCTAACTTATACCTGTAACCCAACCTGTGTGGCTAATGCTAAAGCAGCGTAGCTACTGATCTGTTAAGCTAGGCTGTCAGAAGCAAAGACAGTATTCACCTGCAATCTGATCTCAGTCTGCGTTTGACTGAAGATTTGGGATAGAAAAGAACAGAAACATGAGTTGGAAGCTCAGTTTAGAGAATCTTAGTTTGTCCTAACTTGGCTATGGTAGGAGGAGCAAACTCCCCTTTCCTGTAGGATTGGGCAATGAGACGAATTGTGCTTGGTTTCTTGTTTTACTAGTTACACCTAGCTAAGATAATGCGGTCATACAACAGTCCTGCAATAAATCCTTCTGTCATGGAGGTTTTTATGTTCAGTTTTTTAATTGAAACTAGAACCAGTTTTGGAGACTGTAGTTTGTAGTGCTGTTGATTTGTATTGCATCATATTAAGAAGTGTTTCTAATATACTGTGAACCACATTTACATCAGACTGTACCACCGATTTAGCATTACACTACTAAAACGTGCTGTTCTCACGATGGACAATATTACAACTCTGTGCAGCAGAACCAGCGATATCAGCTTTTTATTCCATGCATTCTTCTTCCTTCTACCTACTACCTAACTATATTACCCACAATGCAACTCAGCTTTTGACAGTCCAGTTGGAGATTCAGGTGTTGTACTGGCTAATGTAGCTTTGAGCTTCTGAGAGGTCTTTCTATCTTGACACCTCCCGATTTTTTATTTGAACTTGGCGTCATGGTGGTGCAGTGGTTAGCATTGTCGCCTCAAAGCAAGAAGGTTCCTAGTCTTCTTCTTCATCTTCATCTTCAAGTTCTGCACAGGTTTGTTAGCTTGCCAGACTTATGCAACATATCTGCTTGACTCTTGTCTCTTCCCCCTTAGTTACTGGAAATCTGGTATCTTCTTGCAACATCTGAAAATAACCAACAGGCCAAAAAAGTTCATCTACTCCTTCTCCTCTTCATTCTCTCATTCTGCTATCTTTTTTTCTCAATCATGCAGTTTATGAAGTTAAGAAGGGAAGATGCCTGTTGTGTTTTTCATGTCACTATCATACCATCACTTTAACATTTCTGCTCTACCCTGATGTTATTCCCCTGATGTATGTGTCGATTTACCTCTGCCAAGGAGGTTATATTTTCGGTGTTCTTTGTGTGTTTCTTTGTCCGTTTGTCAGCAGGATTCGGGACAAACTACAGGCCAGTGGATTCACGGGGTGGATACAAAAAGTATTTTTTTTTCTTTTGTTAGCATTGCAGGATATCCCTGTGTTTTTGGTTTTTAGTGTCTTAAAGGAAGCATTGGTTTTATAAGTGGAGTAGTGCCCTCGCTCTCCAGCCACCAGCAGGTCTCTGACCTACAAAGTCACCAGGTTTTAACAGTTCCCCAGGGGCCCCTTAAGCCCCTCACATGGAGCAAAGTGGTGTCTGGGGACTGCTCTGTGTAAAACCTCAAAGGCTACTTGTGTGTGTGTGTGTGTGTGTGTGTGTGTGTGTGTGTGTGTGTGTGTGTGTGTGTGTGTGTGTGAAAGACAATGTGTTCGGGTGTGTGTGTGGCCTCTGGTCCAGTAATAATCTGCAACAGGTTACAATCCATCTCACTTGGTTTGTGTCGACATGCAGCTCCTCTTAAAGCTAGAAGCCCATCCGTGCTTTTGTGTGTGTGTGTGTGTGTGTGTGTGTGTGAGTGACCTCCTGTAGAGTGGACTGCGGTGAAGAAGATGAGCAGAGCATTGTGATGTGGTGTTTTTACCGTAGCTAAGGAGAGAATAGCATTACCATTCAAAAGGGCTGCTGTCGCGGTGGGAGGGGGTTTAACAGGGTCTCCTGCTCCTCTGCTATGAGCTGATTCTCAGCTGCTTTAACACACCACGGTGTGTGTTGCTTAATACATCTTTTGAATATCTTTCTCTGCTAAATGGCAGTAGTGTATAAAACTTAAAATTTTACTTGTTATTGAGTCAACTTTAACTTTATTTTAAGTGCAACATCACCCAATGGGCCTCTGCATACACAAAAAACATCGTATCATCACTGTAATGTCAGTATGATACCTTGTGCCAAAACCAGAATGATGTTTTAAGAAACTTTAACAGATTTTTCTGCAATTCTTTATAAAAGTTTAAACAAAATTTTCTGTAATTGTTCACTTTTTCATGTAACAAAAGGAGCCGAATGTTAAACCTATCTAAAAACATGGAGCCATGCAAGAACATTGTCTGAATGAAGTGAATAAAGTCTAAAATTGGCAAAATTATTATTTAAATCAGAAGCTAATTGAATAGAAAACACTTGCCCTAGTTTTTTGATATTCAGTGCCATGGTCACATTTCAACTGGTAGTAAAAATGGCTTGAGGTTTAATTCCTTTTGCGTATTGGTGTCAGGTGGAAAGTTAGCTCCAAGATGTTTTAAGTTAATCATAAAAGAATTTGGAGACCAAAAAATTTAAATTCCTCGACACTTAAAAGAGCAACAAATGGATTTATGAGTCAAAAAACAATAAATTATTAATTTGAGATGCCCACAATATTTGTAGAAAGAGACACTGTGTATCTGTGAACTTGTGCATCTCTTTCACTCTTGGATGGAGAACTGTCCAGAGCACAGCTGTCCACTGGGGGTCAAAGGTCACCTTGAACCCCTGCAAAGGCCTTCATGCGATGACCCGGTATTGTGTGTCTCCCTTTCTCTCTGTTTCACACATACACAGAAGAAAACTCTGTCACTTAAATCAAAGGGTCATCGCTGTCCTGTCAACTTAATTGGAGCATGAAAAGTAGCGATAAGAAATTAAGCGAGGAGAAATAAATGACGACAGAAATGGAGAAACCAAAAGGCAAAAAGGACGTAGACTGAAACGACTGGAGAGTCAGGAGTAAGAAGAGTGACCGGGGGATGGACAGGAGTTATTGTGGGGACAGACAGAACAAAGATATAAAGAGACAGTCGTATATCTGTCAGCGTTGTGTCAAGGGGCTGTTCAGTGTCTTTATTTGCAAAGGTCATGGGCTGATTCACACTCATGTACACACAGGGAGTTGACCTCAGTGTGCTGAGTAACTATTTCATTAGTCTTCAAAAAGGCTGCTGAACTCGCCGCTACAAATTTTTATTTTGTGTGTGTGTGTGTGTGTGTGTGTGTGTGTGTGTGTGTATATGCATGCGCGCCTGTGTTAATGGGGGAGTGAGTCAATAGCCTCACATCAACTCAATTTATAGACTTTTTTGCATCACTATGAAAAGCCGTAAATTACCGGGGCGATCCCAATCAGCTGCCCTCCCTCTTTCTTCTCTTTCTTACTCCCCCTCCTCCCCTTCCCTTCTCCCACTGTCTGTCTGTCTTTCTTTTCTGTCTCTCTTTCTTTCCTCATCTGTCTGTGTCGAGGCTCATTCAAAGGGCACTGGGGCAGAGGGCTCATGACAGGAGGATGAAAGGGTCAAAATTAAAAAGAGGAACAAGTTGAGGGGAGGAGGCAGAGAACGAGGCAGTGAAGGAATTTCACATCACAGAAAGTGACGGGACTGAGAGGGATGTAATGTAAATTTAGAGGTGTTCTTCCAAAATTATTTCTATGCTGATGTTTTGGACAGCTGTTGTCGATCAACAGTAGATTGATTGGCAACTTTTAAACCATACAGACTCATTTTGCACCTGCAGTTTCCATAAACTGGTGCTACAAAAACAAGGTAATATCCAATTTTGGAATCAGTTATGCTGACAATGGCGTTGAATTCAACAATATAGCATATCATATAGTTTGATTCCTCTCTCTTAGACAGTGGTGGAAGGAGTACTCAGATGTTTTACTTGAATTAAAGTAGCATTACAACTGTGTAGAAAAACTCTTGCAAGCAAATGTCCTGCATTCCAATTTTTACTTCCATAAAAGTGCAAAAGTTTTAGCAGTTTTTACTCATAATGTGGAATGGCCCATTTCAGAATAATATAAATAAGATTATAATTATTGTCCAAAGTCCAAATTAGATTGTAATCATTGATGCATTCATGTGTTGGTAAAAATGGAGCCAATTTTTACTATACTGGATAGGTGGCTTGTCAATTTCATGTGATGCATTAAGTTTTACTTTAACCTTTAAAAATAGGTACAAGAAACTCAAAACGGTGCTGAAGTAGAGCTCTTAGAAAAGTGTAGCTCTAGTTAGAGCAGCTGTCAATAATGGGTTTATTGGCTTAAATTACAACTGAAGACGCCTGTACCTGAACAGTACATTAGCCTCCTCAGTCCAGCTTTATAGAAACAGACCATATCAGATGCTGCAGAATAATAATGTTAACTAACTTCTTCAAATCAGTTTCACCCTTCCAACTCACACCAGCCTTTTCCATTACCCTATACGGATAACTAGCTGTCTTCCATCTTCTTTCCTACTTTTTTTCCTCCCCTTACCTTACCTCACCTCACTTACACTCTGTGTACTTTCGACCTCCACCCCTCTATCTCTCTCCTTCTCCCCTCAACTTTCTGCCTCCCTGAATCCAACGCATGCAGGCTGTGCAGATGTACCGATTTAACACCCTTCATCTAAAAACACTAAACTGATCTGATCTGGTCACGGTGCTCTCAGTGTGTACGTGTTTGTGTGTGCCTGTGTGTGTTCACAGACCGACGCATCACCTCTCACCTGCTCCAGGTAATTAAAATAATTTCAACAGATGTCCCCCATTGGAGTGAGAGAGCGTAATTATACAGGTATTTAGAGAAGCTATTTAGAGAAACTCACAAGGCTTGACTGATTGATAGTGGCTGAGTTGACAGTCAAAACTGTTGTTCATGTTAATTCCTGTGGGAGTTACTACAAAGCACTGTCCTGCTTACATAAGAGGCCAACACCAAACACACACACACAATTTCAGGTATACACACACTTTCACACTCTCTAAATACCTCAGTAATTATACGCTCTCATTACAGTGATGGATATTTGTTGATGCACATGTTTGCAGCTGAGCTTAACGATCTACATAATGTCCAATTATTCATTAAAATGTACTCTAGTTTTTAAAAAAAGTATTTAAATGACGTAAACTTTTAAAATAGACAAACAACATTGCACCATTTTTTAAAATTTGGTGGCAATTCTATGAAAAGTAAGTGATTTTTTTTCTTTAGCTCTGTAGTTTTTAATCTTTTTATCTCATACAGATGTAGATGTATGGATGTAAAGGTTTAGATCATGAATGAATATCCCTGACAAGAAGCTATATAATGTAGCGGTTAACGCTACACAATGGCCTTGTGTTTTCTGTTGCTTCAATGAGTTTGTTGTGATTTTTTTGCATGTTGCATCCAACATTTTTCTCAAATTTTGTAATGTCTGCAGGTCTACTTCTTCAATTTTTATACCCAATTCCGGTTCCTTTTTAATGACATCTTGTTTTATTTCATTAATATGTCTCTCGTCATTGCAGATTTGGCAGTAAAATGGTGATTATTAATCTGCTTTTGTTGTCGTAGTCCTTCATGTGATGTGATGACACATTTGACGGTTGTGGTTGACCTCTTCAACATGCATTTTCACTCCAGCAACGTGTGCAGGGAAACATTCAGATAAAAACAACCTGTGATGATCACTACATGCTACATTACATTTTGTTGCAAAGGTTTGTACATGTCCTCGACATATTGTCGTAACTATGTGCATGTGTCTGGGACTTGTGTCTGTTTCTCGGATCAGCATATGCAGAAAATATACTGAACTGTAAACGGAGCAACACGGAAGGTTAAAAGTACGCAAAGATAATAAAACATCAACAAGAACATGTTGATACACTCACCGAAATACACACACATTCTGGTCCAAGTCTAATTGCGTGCGAGTCACAGTATTGTGTACTACAAATGGGAAGATGTGAAGGAGTTAGAGGTGCACACAGCCAGCTGCTTGGCTGAATGCAGGCTTGTCCATGCCACACTCTTTCAGTGATGCTTAGAGATGAAGTACATTGAAATCCCAGTGCCGAACACTATCTGCAAATATGTAATTTGTTTAAACCTGCCTGAGGTTCCAGATGGTCACACTTCAGTGTGCCACTGTGATTCAGACACAGCATTGAGTTATCAATCATGCAAAAGCACACTGGAGTGAAATTTCTGTGATTGTGTGATTGTTTCTGTGGCGCCAGCGTAAAGTAAAACAAACCATAAAAAGTATCTGCGGAGGCCGTTTGACCCAGGGCTGGCATGTGTGCATGTAAGCCATCATGGACCGATGCTCATATACACAAAAGCTACAAGTAAACATCCACATGAGAGGTTTGAACAGACAGGAAATTTTAAAGACAAGTGCATTACATTCCAGCTTTGATAGAGGAATGAAACACACAGACACAGACAGGAAATTTACTGTGTGCATCCTGAATTCCCATTTTTTATAGGTACAAGGCTAAAACAAACAGATACACCTGCGTTAAGAAACGTCCAGGTGAACATCCAGACAGGATATGACCCTCCGTCTGTCCACTCCCCAACTCTGTGCTATACAGTGCACTATGTTGTTGTTGGATCATGGTAACTTTCACAGAAATCTAAACTATTGGTTGGGGAAAAGGTCACATGGTGCTTTATGTTCATGGTCACGTCAGGGACAATAAACTCAATAAGTGACTTTCTGAAAATATATAGTGGTCAATCCACCACTTTAATCCAGATTGAAATATCTTGTTAAGTATTTGAGTGATTGCCATTAAATTTGGGACAGATGTTCATGATGCCTGTGTCCATTTTCTTTGAAGAAAAGTTTACCATTTTTAGGTAGTTTTTCTGTTGGTTTTCGGTGTATCCTTAAGATCTAGTAAATTTTGTGAATGCAGTGCCTTCCTTATAAAACAAGTTGTTGTACAGTGAGGGTGCGTTCACACCAGGATAATCCGAGGGCCTCGGTTCGATTGGACAGCCAATGCCGAAAAATTTGGGTCGGTTCACTTCCACACTGCACTTTTTAAAGCGGACCAAACACACAGTTACAACAGCTGCTTGTTTGGGGCCGTTATTGCCCAAAACAGCCACTGACCAGGAAGGAAAAAAGCATGAGAAAGAAGAAAACCCGGCTCATCTTTTGGCCAGGACCGAAAACGGAAATCCATCCCCTTCAGTCGCGGACCTTAATATATTGCTGTTGAGGTTTTTGTGTTACCTTGATGCAATACTGATATCTTCTCTGTGATTAGTCCGTTTGCATTTCCCACTGTAAGTGAACCACACCAGGGTTCACTCGCAAGTGAACTGAGACCCCCAGTTTTCAAGCGGACCACAGTTCGCTCATTTGGTCCGCACCAGAGTTGGAATGAGTGTTCACACCGCTCCAAACCAACCGAACTATCCGTGGAAGTTGACCAGGGTTCATTTAAAGCGCACCAAATAACGCTAGTGTGAATGCGTTCTTAGTCAACAAAAAGCAAAACAACTGAGCAGTTTAGAAAGTAATAGAAAGAAACTCGGTCATAATCCCACCAAACATCAAGAATGAAGACCTTTTTCAATCGAGCGCAAACAGGATAACTTTTTTATGTTTTTTTTTATGTAAGTGAAAAAAATCTTTGGGTGATAAAGGCCTTAATGTTGGACTGACAGTTGATTTTTAGCTGAGCAGTGCAACAAGTGAGTCAGAACAATGATGGTGATGTAAAAACAAGACCGTTTTTGAAGGGGAACTCTTGATTCATGTTGATATCTCTACATTTGATTAATCATTACATTGACTTCGAGCCAGTAGTCCTCACTTCAACATATGACATCTCAAACAGCAGCATCCCAAGAATTCTTGGATCTCCCAAGCCTTTCTCCAGATAAGTAAAATTATTCATCTCAGACGACAGACCCTCCTTCACTGTCCCTTTGAATTCCTTAAATTCCCAGATTTGGAGTTGAGTTCTCATATGAGGTCTCTGCAGACCATTAAACCCGGTGATCCTGACTCCCTGCAGCCTACAACATGACATTCCTGACCTCCACAGCTCACTCTGATCCACTCCACTAGAAACCCACTTCTCCCTGCTTTCATTACTCCCGTGTCTCTTGTCCTGCTTCCCTCCCTCTGGAGGTCCTTCCTCTGTTTCAGGGTCAGAGAGGCAGTGGAAGGGATGAAAGGTGAGGGAGAGGGAGGGAGGGAAGAGGAGGAGGATAAAGACAGAGGAAGGTTGTGTTAGGACGACACCAGAATTTTTTAGCTGTTTTTAAAAAAACATTAAGGGGACTGGGATTTAGTTCGAGGTCTGATGGACTGTTGATCAGTTTTGAAAGTTTTCTGGTGTTTGTCTTGGTTTTATTTCAGAAAACCTTTTCTGGCAAACTGTTAAGGACTTTCAAGGGTAGTTTAAACCCTGGAATGATGAACAAAGCAAAAAAAATGGATAGATGGAGAGAGAGATGGAAAAGACAGTGACCATCTAGTTTGTGGGTCTGGAAAAGCAGCTGTGCGTTTAGGACGAGATGCTTCCCTGCTGACACATTCAGGACAGCACACACTCAGTCCATACACTTGCATAGTGGTGAGGGACAGCTATGTATGTCTCTTGTCTTGTCATGTAAGATGCAAGATAGAGGAATGTGTGTCACACACACGAACACACACACACTTGACAGCAGATGAGGTGATGAGTGACTATATCGCTTTGGGTTTGAGGGCATGAATGGCTGGTTTGCTATATGACACCAGTTTATATATTAGGCAGTGTAGCAGAGCCATTTAACAGGATATTAATCACATTTGGAGCTGACAGCTATACATTTTCCTGGGGTTTCCCAAAGTCGTATTTTATAGGGACACACCTTTCTTTCTCAACTCCCTCCTGCTGTTGTATAAGCATTTTCATTATGCCTTTGCACCGGTATAATATACCTGTGGCTGGACGCATTATGTTTTCGGTTTTTCCGCCCCATTCTTGTAAATGGAATATCTCAAAACCACCTTGAGGGAATTACTTCAAATCTGGCACAAACATCCACTTGTACCTGGACTGTTGTTGGCCACAACTCAAGAATTCATATGCAAATTTTAACATGGCGTCTTTGCAGAAATATCCATATTTAAACCACTGACAACTGTCATAACTACATATGAGTCTGGACAGACATGGATGTAAACTGTAACTGCCACTTGGCTGGTTCATGGAGGCACACTACAGCGAGGCAGTAGTTCTAGTTTGCTGTAAGTTACTAAAAACGTCTCTCACTGTCCAGACATTTTAATGTTGGGCTAAGAGACACAATGGCTCATAGAACAGCAGACAGACAAATGTGTCTGGGCACTCACAGTTCAACCATCAGTCATTTTAAACACAGTGTAGGACAAGCGGAGTACCTGAGGGGTACAGGCTTACACACCTGGTTTGGTGCTGTCCTCTACTTCTGGGTCCTGTCATACATTTGTCTCCGTCTTTATGGGCACCTTCTCTCCCCTCACCTTTGGCCTCATCAGAGGAGGGAACATCTGGAGACACATCGTTTCGCTTCCGTGTGATTGATATTGGCTGGTTAGTTACCCAACTGTGACAGCACCTTGTTAGCTTGTCGTCACTGTCTGGTTGTTGATCTGATTTATTCTGATGATGCAGCATCTAAACATATTTCAAGACAGCAGAGACAGACAAAACTTATTGGCTTAAAACTGATTTATTAAGACTTTTGCATGTTTCCTGTTGTGAATTTAGAGCAATTCTGCTGCTAGTACTGCTCCCTTTCATCAGTTTCTTGTTATTTGGAAGAAGTGGCAACTGAATGACTTGAAGGTGCAGTGTAGCTATTCCAGTTCAACACACTTGATGTCAAATTCAGCGTATATCTCGTCATGGTCCGCTAACTGCTAAAAGAAAATCCAGTGTTGATACACAGCCCTTGCTTTTTTAAATGGAAAAACACAAAGTGGCATTGGACCAAACCACACAACACTATTGCGCTGTGCTCATGAAAAGGAAAGGGGAAAGGTCATATGTGTATAAAGACAAATGCAGTGGGAGAAAGAGAGACAGTAAAATTAAGCTCTTGAAAGGAGTGAAATTGTTTGGAAGTTGAATTTTAATATCGAGTGTTTCTCTGGAATACCTGACTCCTCCTTCAAGTAGACTCACCCAGCTAAAGGTGTTATACGTTTACCTGGTTATTTAAACACAATGTCCCTGGGTGGACTTGAACCACCATCCTTTCAGCTAGCAGTCCAGTGCACTAACCAATCATGCCATAGAGACTGCATTAAAATGTTACCATACCAGAATTAACCCAGGCATCCACAAATTAGAGATGTTGGCAGCAATTTAAAGGTCTAAAAAAGAGCTTGAGTTTCCTTAGCAAAGCTCTTATTTTTGCTCATTGTAGCTCTAAGACAGTGGAGATTACAGTCTGATTTAACAGTTGTTCTAGCGTGCTAGCCAAAAAGATCAAAATAAGACCACTTTTGAGCTTTTAGTTTGTCTCTTTTGGTGAATTTGAAGCCCAGACTATAGTATGTTGCCATTTTGCCACTCCATTTCCACATTGGTGCCATTTGTGACAAAACTATGAAGCCCTTTTTCAATCAAAATATGCTGTTAGTATTGAGGTAAATGCAGGGAAAACGTCCTACATGTGATAACTACTTGTCTAAAACAATCAGTCATGTAGAGTGTATTAAAACTCGACCTCTGTGAAGGCTACATCTGCACATATTCTGTGTTCCCTCAACATTACTTAAGGACTTTCCCACACTGCTAAACAGGTGCTTTGTGTGACTTCATCTTGGCTGATCTTCATCCAGTCTCAACAAATTTAAGATATCATCAGTCACAGTTAGGAGACACTTTGTGCAGTAGTTCATTCACATGGATTATAATGTTGCTGTTTTCCCCAAATCTGTCCTAACCCAGCATGTATACAGATTATTATTGATCTGATGCTGCAGTGGTATAAACATTTCTTTAGAAGAAAAAAAAACAATTTTTTTGGAAGGCATGTGGATGATAGTGATAATATAACAGATATCATATCACACATCAAAGAGATTTCTTGTGCGAGGAAGGGTGGAGTAACTTGATCTAAGACACATAAAAAACAGCTGGGGGACATTTCTAGCTGGAGATTTGGCACTGTGTGACAGTGATTCTAAAGTGATGTGTAGACCCAATTTACTTCATAAATCAGCTTGTTTCTCTGCTTAAACTCCACATTTAGACTAAATATATGCTGGTACAGTTTCAGACTATAATGCCTCAGGCTTGTTTTTGATTGAAATTTGATCTTTTACAAAGTCTTCTGCATTTAGATTAGGGGAATGAGCATGATTTAGTACAGATATTCAGCTACTTCTTTGGTGAATATGGGTGGAATTTTATCAATCCCAAAGGAAATATGAAATGAAACAATTGACATAACCCAAAAAACCCTGTAAGCTCCCCCTCAGGTTTTAATAAATACATCTATGGTACTATTGAGTCCGGCCTTTAACTGCATCTCAGCCCTTTTTTAAATTTCCTCGAGATCTGATCCACATTCTCACATCCAAAACTGGCTCCTAACCTTTATTAAGCAGCTTAAATAAAATATGTGACAGCCAATATCAGATTGGATTGTCCCAAAAGAGCATGTATCAACATGGTAAAAACAGATTGCCCAGTCATGTGCGCCCCCGTTGTCATGTCAGATATGTGTTGTTTGTCTGGTTGTCGGGGCAACTTGTCTTGTTGCCAGGTTTGTCAGGTAACATCCTCCTCCTGCTCGTCTTACATTCCGGATCAGTCTGGACCAAGTTAATGCGACAGATGGGTATTTGTGGAAGATGATTTCATAACAAGTTTTACTAATGACTAGTAGCACAAACACACACGGACACGCAGTAATGATGGCCATAAATATACACATACTACAGATGGTAGCTTCGTACTTCAGTATACAGGCCACTGTCTCTAAGGACTTTGATGCTGCTAACACTGCTTCCCACTTTTATTTGTTCAACAGTTTATTTTCTTGTTATTTTGAGACAGTTTAATCTGACTTTGCAAATTTGATTATGGTTTGTCCCACATTTGCTCCTGATCACAGAAAAAGTTACTTTTCATTAACATGTTACCTGGTTGTTGAAATATGAAACACTGCGTCCCTGGGTGGGCTCGAACCACCATCCTTTCGGTTAACAGCCGAACGCGCTGACCGATTGCGCCACAGAGACTTATTTTGCAGCCAAAAAAAAAGAGAGATCACTCTGCACCTAGAAGCTAGCGTTACCATTAACACTGGCATGACTTTTCTGATGCTATTTAGCTCATTTGTTTATCAGTTTATTTCATTGTTATTTAGAGAAAGTTGAATCCGACTTAGGTAGACTAACGGAAGCCACAGTCACAAATTTGAGCCTGACCTTTACCCCTGATTAAAGATGTCAGGTTACTTATTTACATAATGTGACCTGGTTGTTCAAATATGAAATGTTACGTCCCTGGGTGGGCTCGAACCACCATCCTTTCGGTTAACAGCCGAACGCGCTGACCGATTGCGCCACAGAGACTTAGTTTGCAGCCAAAAAAAAAGAGAGATCACTCTGCACCTAGAAGCTAGAGTTACCATTAACACTGGCATGACTTTTCTGATGCTATTTAGCTCATTTGTTTATCAGTTTATTTCGTTGTTATTTAGAGAAAGTTGAATCCGACTTAGGTAGACTGACGGAAGCCACAGTCACAAATTTGAGCCTGACCTTTACCCCTGATTAAAGACGTCAGGTTACTTATTTACATAATGTGACCTGGTTGTTTAAATATGAAACGCTGCGTCCCTGGGTGGGCTCGAACCACCATCCTTTCGGTTAACAGCCGAACGCGCTGACCAATTGCGCCACAGAGACTGCTCTGGTAGCTGAAAAAAAGAGAGATCACTCTGCAGTTCGAAACATGAGTTAGCATGCTAGCATTAGCCCAAACCATTAAACAAAGTTATTTTTCACTTATATGTTGTTACCTGGTTGTTGAAATATGAAATGCTACGTCCCTGGGAGGGCTCGAACCACCATCCTTTCGGGTAACAGCCGACCACTGACTGATTGCGCCACGGAGGCTGCTCTTACAATTTAAGAAATTACATCACGCTGCAGCAGTTTAGCATGTATAATGTAACTTAAGTAAAAATTTTAATTTAAAAAAAAAAAAAAGTTTTTTTCAACAAAATCAACATAAAAACATTCAATTATAACTCAAAAAAACATTGTAGACTGTATTATTAGATCATTATTAATGGTGCATGATGGTTAACAGTGGTTAACCTGAAACCACCACTTTAATGTTGTACTTTGTCGAGTTGGACAAAATTATAACTTTATTTTTGGGTAGTTTAATCCATGAGAGCAAATTATACTTTAGAAATTGATCATATGTGTCTGAATTTTAATCTAAAAAGTAACTGTACTCAAATACAATAGAGGAATAAATGTACTATGGATATGTTTATATTTATAATTTAAAAAAAAAATACAAAAATTGTAATAAAGATAGTAATTACCTGACAAAGGCAGCTGATCTTGTTGTCTGCTTTTGCTTGATCTTATCTTTCATCAGTAAAGCCACATAAATCCCAACCAAAACCCAATCTCTCTAATTATAATAATTACATCAATACATCTGTTAACAACATCAAATTACAGCTCCAGGAAACATTTAACTTGTGTACCATTTTGTACAATGTTAAGGTGGGTCGCATTTTAATATCGAGCTCTTTTTTCTAGACATACATGATTTTTAATGTGATTTAAGAAGATAATCTGAAGATACTATACCCGGTGATTCGCAGCCTTAAGTTGATTCAAATGTCACGTGTATGGAGCTCATTTGGTATCCAAGTGCAATGCAATGTTTCCCGACTTCTGCCAAGTATCCTAAATATCCCTTAGCAGATGCCTGTGCTCCTCACATGGATACTGCAGACAGAGACGCGGTATGTGGCAGGATGCACGGTGCGATATATGGCTTCCCCGGGCTCCACGCACTCATTACAGAGGCTGTTCAATTACACATGGTACATGTGAAAGAAATACTTGCATGCTAGAAGCATTGCAGTGCACCTAGATACCAAAAGGGGACGATGGTAAATCCTGGTCATATAAAGGAAAGCTTGACAGCTGAAAAATCACTTTGTTGAAGCACATTTATTTATCAAGTCAATGTACATGGGAACCTTTACTTTACCCATACGTTGGCATTAGTGGGCACATATTTCCACCCAGAGGAAAAGTGTAGGAATTCGTTCTTGTGCAGAGAGACGCAAATGCTAGAATGCACACATTGTACTGGAGTCTCATAACTCAGTGGAAGGAAATTGACGTACTGAGTCACAAAAATAACCTCTATTAACCTCAAATGTTTTGTGTTCACATTGCGTGCAAGCATACATCGTTTCTGTCTGCCTGTACGAGTAGATATTGTCAAACCCTCCTTTTTGCTTCAACATGCCAAACCTCCTAACCTTTTCCAGATCAAAAAAATACCAGCCCCCAAGTTCAAAACTCTGCTCCCATTATTGTGAACATCACTGCAGGCGAGCAGTTGTCTTGGTATCCAGATTGATGTTTTTTTAATAATAAAAGTATGTCAACACAGTCTAGCCTCCGGGTACCAGAGACATTTCTCTCCTGTCTGTGTCGGAGGCTGCTGAGGTTGCTCCTGCTCTGTTGTAGCATGCTAAAATATGCATGCAAACTGTGGTGTGCATTTATTTCTTTCCTTTTTGCATCACTGGGATTAAAAGTATGTGTTGCAAAGTAATTGTTGAATGACATTTCTTCCTGTAAGTCATATGAAGCCCAACCAGCAGCTCCAACATTAAAAGGCTGTATTTATAAAGTGGAGATACATCAAATGATTCATTCCTTTTGTTATAAGTAATTCCAGTTTGCTGTTTGAAGGCAACATAAAAGTTGAGCTTGGATGGGAAAGAAGATTTTTCCCTAAACAAAATGCCTGAAGAGTTTCATTCCAAAATAAATTATGCAAAGAAAAGTTACAAATACAAAGAAGAATTTCCATGCACCATTATATGCACAAAGCTGTTTTGTACCCACAATATCTCTGTATTGTGATAGTTTTAGTGAAGTGCAATGAAAATGATCATTATATTAATTGTTATCAATTCATAAAATTATGCAATGTTATGCTAAATCCCTATCAGAATGGCAGCTACCTAGCATACATTTTTTATATCAGCTAGTGTACAGCCAATACATTCGAGGCATATTCCACTCGCTAGCTTTGATACGAAAAATGGTTCCTTTGAGCACAAAATAAGATGCCCCAAAGAGGAGCTTTGCTTGGAAATAAGACACAAGAAGAGTTTTGTACCAAAATAAATTTTAATCCAAGATATGACACAGGAAGTAGAGGTGAGGTAAAGAAGCTTATAGCATCATGAGTGAATAGATTAGCAGTATATCTGGCCCCAATCTATTAACCCTCTACTAGCTTTATTCATTGAGCAGTAAACCCAAGATGACAGATTTTCAGGCATAAAGATTGCAGTGTTTGTTTAAGGCGGCCTTTCTTTGCGTTAGTTCTTTAATCTGTGACTTCCTCTCCCATCAGCAGTCCCACCACCTTAAAGTGAAGCCACAGGAAGGAGCTGCACCAAACGTTTAAATCACCTTAAACGATGTCACCTACAGTGCTTTACTTTCATCAGTGTTAACCACAACCGCAGTTTCCGTTGACATTTATCCCGAGAGCTGTTTCTTCACACATGTTGTCTCACCCGAACATATACACACAAATACACACATCGCCTGAGGACCCCTGAGACTAAAGAAAGGCATTTTGGGATGCCTCTCTTTCATTATATTGTGTCAACATGTGTGTGTGTGTGCGTGCGTGTGTGTGTGTCTTTACTTCAGACAGTTTCTCAGGTGGGAGCACCTTTATGATTTATAGAGGCTTTTATTTCTAGCTCCTTCTTCACTCCTCTGCTCCTCCTCCGACTGTCCATCATGTAATAAGATCTGTTACTGCTTTCTTTCTCAGTTTATTGTCTGAGATCTCCAGTTCTCATTTTCTTTTCATTTGAGATGCAGCCTAAGGGCAAACTTTACAGTGTATCCGCACTGTACGAACTAAATCGTTTCCACGTGACAAACGGTGATCAGAAGAAAATAAAGTAGTTTATGTCTCCTCTCTTCCACTCCATCATGTGCGATCATCGACGAATAATTGAGTTCCCTCTCTTTCTGGCTTGTCCTTGAGCTGAGAATGAGATTTTTGTCCCCTCCCTCCTCACACTCCTTTCTGTCCGTCCCATTCACAGCTTCAGGCTGTATTTTACTGGTTCCCATCAAAGTCTAATGGTCTGTAGGTAACTCTGTTGTTCTCTTACCAGCGCTGGCCTCTCCTCTGTCTCTCTGTCCTCTCTCCCACATGCAAAAATACATGCCTGACTTGTGTGTTTAGGAGGAAGAGAAAGAGGTGGATCGGATCACAAAAGAAGGAGCGTCAGGGTGATATTTTAACCTCACCATGCTGCTTTAAGAGCTGCTGAAAAGCTGATTGACTAGAGAGGGGCGGAGGAGAGGGGGGTGTCTATAGCATAGCATAGCTGGGAGTTTTTTCCTGCCTGCAGGCTACTAATATGTGGATGTGCTTGAAACTTCGTTACACTGTGTATTTGTTTCTCTACAGATTTCCAGACACACCTTGTTCTTTAGTGGATGAAAAACATTTTAAACCTCTGAGGCACAGAAACACTTTCTGAGTGTCCTGTTGTTTGGTTTTATTTTGTTGTTTATAATTTTACATTTAAAATTAAATGGGACAATCAGGACTCTTCGGCCAAACTGTCGTGTTTCTGAGACTCAAGATAATTACTTAAAATAAGAAACGCTGCCACCAGTAAAGAAGAGACAAACACATTCAATAAAAAGAGCATAAACCTACCGTATAGTTTATGACAAACCTCAAGGTCTTTCTCAACGTTCCTTTTGGAGTGCTGGCCAAACTGAAGCTGCAGCTAAGCAGCTTATTTCAAGACTTCACCCCGAGTTTTGGGAACCCTTACCTTTTATGGACATGTCAGTGCGCGCTAAGACACTCTTGAAACACGTGACGGAGAGGAGTGACACACTGCTACAATTTTAACATATTTAATTTGTTTAAGGCATTTTGTAGGATGTAAAAAGTACTTTAAAAAGTGTATACAAGGTGTCACACTCACTTCAAATGTCTTTTCCATTTAAGGACATCACATCGTGCTCCAAGTCTGTTAACATTACAGCTCGCATCATATCTGAGGATTCACTGGACCCTGCACAAGAGAGTTTATGGGTCCAAATTTAAAGAAAAAGATGGACGAAATGCTCAGAATCAATTAGAAAGTGGCTGCAGGTTCCTCATTTTAGTGTGTTCGTGCAGATGAACACATAGAGCATGACGTTTCAGACTTTTGAGCAATGAAATTTCACCTTTTAGTAACTGTGCACGGTGAACTGGGTGTTCAAAGACCTTTACCTTCAGATCCAAACCAGTTGTTGGTATGCCTCCATGCTGCTGAAGTGTCTTTGAGCAAGAAATTAAATCTCTGCCAGCTCCAGGGTGCTGCTCTGAATCTGACCCTGACCTCTGACCTCCCTGCAGAGGGTGAAAGACACACACACACACACACACACACACACACACACACACACACACACACACACACACACAAACTGTTGATCAATCAGATTTTTTGACTGACATCCTCTATGATGTGATCCAGACTGTCTGATCCTCCAAGCAGGTTAAAACAAACACCAACGATTATTTAAATGTGACCCAGACTTCAACAGACTCTCCTACACTGCAGCCAAGTTAGTTAGTCATCACAACAAGTGAGATTTAATAGACTGAAGCTGCTGCCGTCACTTAGTCAGGAGGGTAAAAGTGAAATTTAATGGAGTGAACAATTCCTGTGGTCTCATTACACCGCTGCAGGCTCTCCCAGGTGTGTGTTGCCATGTGTGTTTGGGGGTCAGCGAGTGGAATTTCCCCTCTGTTTGTGATCAGACGACTGAGGCAAGCGATGCACTTGTCGGCCTGTCTCCTTCCCCACATCGCCCCCTGTGGCCAAAAGGGGGAACTGAAAGGTTGGGGTCAGATGCTGGAGCTGGCAGGGATTCAACACACCTCTTTATTTTGGAAAGGAAAACACACACCCAGCGATGAATCAGAGCTCCTTTTTAACCTTTGTGGTTTTGATAAGTCTGGCTGGCTGCACAGTAGCCACACCAGCAGACTGCGGTGACAGTGAATGCATGTGTTATTATGTTTTCGGGCTGAAGTGTTTGCACAGGCAATTCGACTTCAATCAGCAAAAGCCAGACGACACAAGACATACAGTAGATGCAGCTGATGGAGAGTGACTCAGTCGACTGGAAATTTTTCTCTGTCTCATAAATCCCCAAAAATTCACTGATCAAATAGGTTTAAAGGCAGAAAAGGAATTTTTGATGATGGTTAGGAACGTGTCTGGATGGATGGGTGAGCTTTAGCCACAACTGAAGGTTAATTAGGCTTGTGGTTTGTACTGTTTTATTGGGAGCTGACTCACTGAGGAATTAGAGACGCTGAGGTCAGAGGAAAGCAGGGATAAATGGGAGGATGAGATGTAAAGATACAGAGGGAGACATAGATTTGTTTTTTTTTTTATCAGAAAACTTATATGCTTAGCTTTTTGTATGGATTAAACAATCAGGATGTGTTACTAGTTTTAGAGGTGCTGGTATAGGTGGATTTTGTTACCTCTGGACAAAGCCAGGCTAGCTGTTTCCCTTTGTTTCCATTCTTTGTGCTAAGCTAAGCTAACTGTCACCTGGCTTCACATTCAACAGATTTTCTTGTCATGGAACTGCAAGATGTTTGTTGAACTGTTCCTCCAAACTCTACAATCATAGTCGAGTAAAACGTTTCCTTCTGACCTAAAAATGTCAAAAGAGTCAGGACTTCTCTGGGGTTTTAGAAACTGGACTTAAAATAGTGATTAGACTACAGAAGGAGGGGCAAAAGAGAGATGCAGTGATTGATGATGAAAAGAAAAAATAGAGGCAGAACATGTGTCTGTGGCTCCAGCTGTGTTTCTTGTTCAGCCTGCAGGTGTGTAATTCAGCAGTACACACACTCAATACACAAATATACACCATAAACTACAGCAGTCTATCCATAGACACATACCTGCTATTTGAGTGCGCACACACACACACACACACGCATTCACACACACATTCACACACACTCACACACACTCAAGTGAAATCTTTGTCAAGATTACCACCAACACTCTATTCACACCACCTCGACAAGGGGAGAAAAAAAAGCGAAGGGGAGAAGTTGCTGCTCTGTTAGTGACACTTCCGTTGCTAAAAATAGGTCCCGGTTGGCAGTGGTGGTTGGCAATGCGAGGCGTTGTTTGGCAGGGCGGCAGGATACGGTGAGGTAACTTGAGGTGCACGCTGGCTCAGGGAGTCTGTGGCTTTTGAAAGAGGTTACATTTGTTTGCAGAGTCACTGATATTTAAAAAAAAAAAAAATCAGGAGTTTTGTCTGTTATAAGGTCAGGTGGTTTCTTTTGGATCAGTGGTTCGTTGTAACCATGACGATGTGGGAATTTAAAGGAAAAATCCAAACATTTAGCAAATTTAAAACAGCTATTGCAGCAGTTCTAAAGTGTAAGAATAAAAGAGAACTAGAGAAATAGAAATCTGAAATTTGTTGCTGCTACCTTTGCCTTCTTAATTTGCCAATCCAAGATGATGCGATGCGATAGTGGAGAAGATTTAAAGGGATAATAGTTTGACATTTTTGGGAAATGCTTTTATAGCTTTCTTGATGAGACTTAGATGAGAAGATCAATACCACTCATATCTGTTGAATAAAACACGAAGCTAGGGGATGCTTAGCTTAGCTTAGCATAAAGGCTAATATCATATAAACCCAATAATATGTGTTGGATATTGTTCGATCTACCTCTTGCTTCTACATTTCCACGCTTAAAGTGTTTCCGCTAACGTCAGACCTTTTTCTTACTCTTCACTTCATGATGTTTCCATCTGAGGTGTTAAATTACTGATACGGTCGCATATTTAAGAGTTCAAAGAGTAGATAATCTGCCCTATGGGCCCAAACTAACATTATCAAAGTGGAGACTGTGGTGGACTTGAGGATCGTCATCCTGACACTGCCTGTGGCGACACATTGGAAGACACAAATATCCATACATTAGTAGACACACATATACACACACATGGCAGCGTGAGGGAGCATTTATCCTTTCACGTAGATCCATGGAGACCCACCGATCGGTTTACACTTGTTGTTCGGACGAAACCTTAAACTACACTGGTGAAGGCATTTCTGTGTGTGTCTGTGGGCCTCTAGGTAAGGACATGGCTATGTGACAAGTTTCTTTGCTCTTCTGAGGCACATCAGCTCTCAGATTTCTGCCCTCTAATATACGAGCTGTAATTGCCGTCCCATTGTGATTATAGACAAAACACACACGCATCTTCTCCACATATGTTCACTTTTCCCCTCCTCATTCATCCCTGCACACACATGTCGCTCCAAGGTACAAAACAGGTGAAACCAGATCTTGTTTCACTCCTCCCTCTCCATCTTTCCCTTCACCTCTCTGCAAGATTATTTCCACACCATCAGCCCCATGTGTCCACCATTACACCCTCTTTTCGTCCCAGCTTTGCCTTCATGTGTACCTGTTGGAAGCCATTACGTTTTTCACTACTTCCCTCTGTTGTTTATCCGTGTACTCCTCTATTATCTACCTCTCCAGTCCTCCATTTGCCTCCCCTTTCCTCTTCAAAAGCCCCTCGTCCCCCTCCAGGCGAGGGGTGTTTAGTGTGCTTCAAAGGGGGTGATTATCATAGCACTTATCAACAGGGTGGGCACTGTCACTTTGTGTGTGTGTGTGTGTGTGTGTGTGTGTGTGTGTGTGTGTGTGTGTGTGTGTATTTTGTGTAGATGTGTCTCAGCATGTGCTTGTGTCTTGAAATTATTTATATTTTTTTTGACTTCACAGATTTAGAGTTGTGTTTTTGGGAAAGTTAATATCAAACAGAGTGTGTTTACTTCATGATTTACCAGAGAAAGTGTTGCTCATGTAAAAATAATTTGAGTGCTGGAAAAAGATCAGGTTTTCTTAACATTTTCTTCTTGGCATTTAGGCCCCCTCAACTGTCATGATACAAGAAACTAGAAAGCTGTTAAGTTATAAAAAGAGTCAAATACAAAAAGGGCACAACAGTGCACCAGTTATGTGCAGACGTAAGCCCTTTTTCCACCTAAATTAGCACATATATGTGCCAAAACATGCTACAAATAAGGGATATATAACCAGGTTAGTAAACAATAGAAAGCAGCAAGGAAGCCAGTGAAAACGATTCAATGGTTACGGCTTTTTCCATCTGCGGCTTATTTAGTCTCTTTCAAAATCAGCGCTGACTAATTTGGCATGATGTTCGAATGCTGCTGGGACAGATGTCGACAGAATTTGTGGTTAAGATGGCAAAGACAGACGGGAGTTACCTGTGGTTGCACCGGAAAACGGGCGAAAATTAGCGTGTCCATCCAGGTGTCATGTCTCCATCACTGCTGGGGCTGATAAATACCTGTGACTACTGATGAGTCATTTGTCCCGGGAATCAAGTCCAATTGCAACCTTTGCCATTAAAGATAGAAGCCAGATGTTAGTGGGTGTTGGCGAGTTTTTTGTCCAGTGGGAAAGGAGATTTTTAGATTTTTAAAGGAGCAGATTATACTTAGTGTTCGGAAGTAAGATGAGGTTACACTGAGAGACTTGGTCCTGAATTGTCCTCTCTTGACATTGCTGACTTATAGTACCCACTGGATGTTCCTATGTAAACTTATGACCTTGACTACAGACATGTTTGGTTTAAATGAGATTACAGCAGCTTGTATGAGAGTTAATGGACCATTTATAAAAAGTGCTGGCTGTATGCATATACCAGCAGAAGCCTTATAGATACTGTTTCAATTAGCTGTAGGTAGAAAGTAGAGGAAAGTCATGAGAAGCATCAACTTTGATCATGTTTACAAGAATGACAGAGGAAACAAAGCATCTTTATCGCCCTTTGACTTGAAAACTGCTCTGTCCAGCGTGTTTGGAGTATTTGACAGGTTAATTCCATGTTTACTACACTGCAGTTTGTCTCCTGTAGCCCTCAGCTCTGCTCATACTCAACCAGCGTGTATTAACATCATGCTACACTAATGGATCCTCTAGTAATATAATCTGAATGTGTAATGTAAATATTATCTTTAGCATCAGATGTCTTGTTGGCTCTTCTTTGCTAATTGAAATCAAATCATAAATACTTCTTTGCGGATGGTCTATTATTATTTCAGTCTACCATAAATACTCCTCTCTGTCTCGAGCTGGGTAATCTGTCAAACTCTGTCTAAACAGTTTTCCTGTGGTCAGATATAAAGTTTTTATTCTGTCAACACTTGAAAGTGGAAGCCATTTGTCAGGGTAATAATCTCCTCATGTTGCACAATGAGAGGAGTTTCAGGACAAAATCAAACCCAGATGCTCGAACAGAAATGGGATGTTTACTTGCAGAACCTCAGATCCACCTGCTCACAGTGAAGTGGTCCAGTAGTTCATTGTCTATGTGTTGACTGCCAAGACAAAATAAGACGATAAAGAAGATTACAAAAAGATTAACAGTTGCTGCCTCTGTTGTAGAGATCCCTTACAAACATATTTTTTTACATCCCCTATTCAATAGAGCATTGCAGAGAAATCCTTTTTCCTTATTGTTCTCTTTTAACTTTTACTACGTTATAAACACCAATCGGCCAAACACTGGCTGGTGAAGTGAATACCATTCATTGTCTTGTTCCAGTGCAGTGTTCTGTTGAAAAACCTCGGGTCCTGACATTCCTGTGGATGCCACTTGACGCACTCTACCCACACAAATACATTGCAAACAAAGTAGCCCCTGCCTTGGCAACAGCACTTTCTGATGGCATTGCCCCTCCCTCTCAGCAGGACAATGCACCTGCCACCCCATAAAAACTACTCAGGACTGGTCCAAGGAACGTGAAAAAGAGCTCAAGGCATCAACCTGTCCTCCAAACTCACCAGATCCCAATCTCGTCAAGCATTTGTGGGACATGCCGGTACTCCGGAGGTACCCCCATCCACAGTGGGGCCTCCTTAGATCAAACTTGGCTGTGACCTGTCAAGACGTCAACACAGGACCTCTGGGGGTGTCCTATGGTGTTTAACTCCAGTGCATTGGCGGCAGGTCCTTTGATTCCCATGGGGTGTGAGGTGGGGTACCAGCACATCCCACAGAAGCTTGATCAGATTGGAATCTGGGGAAGTTGGAGGCCAGGTCATCGCCTTGAGCTCTTTGTCACATTCCTCTTGAGCGATTTTTATGGTGTGGTATGGTGCATTGTCCTGTTGGGGGGCCACTTCCATCAGGGATTTGCTGTTGTCATGGGGGGTGTGCTTGGTCTTTAGTGCTGTTTGGATGGGTGGAGGGTGTCAGGTGGCATCCACATGAATGCTAGGACCAAGGTTTTACCAGCAGAACATTGCATTGTGATGAAATGATCAATGATAGCAGTGATCATTTCACTTTACCAGCCAGTGGTTTTAATGTTCTGACTGAAGTGTGTATTCTGTGAGACAATATTAAGTTGTAAACCAGAGCTACAACTCACCAGTATTTTCATTATCAGTTAATCTGCCCATAAGCTTCTAGATCAGTCGATTATTACCCGACCAACAGTCCAAAAATCTAAAGCCAGACAAAATAAATTATTAAAGTCTCACATTTAAGAATCATAAAACCCCCAAAAAAGTTTGTCTTTTTTGCTTAGAAATATCAAAGTAGTCGCCAGTTAACTTGCTGTCAATCAACCAAATGAATAATCTTCCAATTGTTGCAGCATAATAGTCAACCGTCAAGAACTTTACCACACTGTTTATACTGTTGTTTCGATCCCTTTGATGTCTCTGGGTGTGTTAAACCTTTGATTTGTCAGGTATTTCATTTGACGAAATAAAACGTAACAAGAAATTACTTTCTAATTGTCATCCAGAACATACATTATGGCAGGATATACTTCAGGATAAATCACATATACTAGGTGAGGACGTCATCCATGTACTCTAAGGCAGTTGTATCTCTCAGGACTTTCAAAGCCAATAGTACCAAAAATTCAGCCTGGTATCTCTAGGAAATACTCCCATATTGGACAATTCAGCACCTCAAAATTTACACTGAATGTTAATGTTTACTGCTAATGAGGGATATAGCATAGCTTTGATGTGGCTGTAGGTGGATGACATGTAGTGTTTTGGACTTTCAAGAGACCAGGATCACCTTTCTAGTAACTGTATCCATGATCCTTCTTTTGAAGAGTCCCAGACTATTTCCAAACTGTTATCTATCAGAACCTGTGGTATGAAAGTGTAGTGTCAGCATAAATTCTCATCTTAAATGCTAACAAACACATATAAATCACTGACGACTGAACAAGTAGCCTGTGGTTGTTCTTCGTCACACTTTAAACCTTTCAGGAACTAAGTCGGAGCAGCTTTGTTTTCAGTTTAATTACGAAAAAATCTTTCCACCACGTCTAATTTCACAAGTCAGAACATAACAGTCGGCAAAAAATTGTGGTGACAACTGCTCTTTCCTCATCATTCCTGTGTGCCAATCCTTTCTTTCCCATCTGTTCTGTTGTTGGCTTGCCAGCGTGTAATTTATGACTGATTTACACCTAAAGATACATTTCATGTGCTCCATTGATCACACTGTGTTCTTCCCCCTCTTTGTCTGCGCTCTTGTCCGGACAGCGGCTTGCAGTTTGTTTTGGCTCCAATCTGAGTCTCTTCCTTTGTCTCTGTCTGTGTCGACTGCAGATTTTTTTGCTGCATAAAACGTCTCGGAGCGCTTTTTTTTTTTATTGTTGTCGGATGACATAATTGAGCTGGCGTGAAGCGGCCTGTTCCTGGCTGTTTGTGCCAGTTTTACTAGTGGGCAGCCGGCCGCCTTTATTGGCATGCCGAAGAGTTAAGGAGGTTCATTCCAAGTGTGGCTGTGTCTGTGCTGAAAGGTGGAGGATGTACAGATAAATTTAGACTTTGACTATATTTCATCAGGTTGTAAAAAATGATGATTAATCATTTCCACTGTCGATGGAAGAAGTGATTGAAACAATGGAAACAACTTTGCAACCTAGGGGAATCCCAATTTTATTGTTGCACTGAAAGAATTATGAGATTGTCTCCATGTTTCCATACCTGAGGTATGTTTTGGATTTTTGTTTCTTTCTTTTGATGTTTATCAGATCGTTGAGGTTTAAAAGCGATACTTTATCTGCTCTTTCTATTTAATATAAGCTCCAAAAAAAGTCTTTCTTCTAATATTAAACAGACCACCAGTGATTGTTGACCTTGCACACACTTTAAAAGTGACACACTGTTCTATACTTGGTGGTTTGGGTTTATTTTCATGTCAGCGTTCTTCACTCAGAGTGGATTTATAGCTTGAGAGAAACCAAACCCCTACCGGAAGCTCATATTCCGACGATGTGGACTGCTGGACGGCATCCTGGCTGCAGGACTGAATACCCGTAGTGGGGGCTGTGATGGGGGTCTGAACTTTAATAAAAGTAGATGGAGATCATGTGACTTCCCTCACGTTGGTGTTGGTTGTCAGGACAACAGAGTTCCTGTCCACATAGGAGGTGAAGTCATTTGATTAGATTGTGCTGTTATTAGGGGATCCAGCTCTTTGTTTCTAAGTGGAGAGAGAAGACATGGAACACAAAAACACTGTGAACCCCTGATTTAGGCCTATAAACGTCGGGTGAGCACTCATTAAAGAGGCAAGGTGGGGCATGGTTAAGAATCGTTATCATGAAAGCATCTAAAGTGTTTCAGATCATTCAAGTGTAACTGATCAATCCATCTTTTGCTGATAACATCAACTGTTAAACACACACACTGAAGGACCTGGGCAGGGCTGAAATACCAGGCGCACGACCTAAGGATATACTACATAAACCCTTACCAGTGGTATTAGTAGAAACATGTTACTTAGCTCCTGTTCGGTGTGCGTGCCCGTTCTCGCCCTGGTTCATTTTGTTCTCTTAAAAAAACCTGATAAAATTAAGTTCCCCCTCTTAAGTCTCTAATTATGTTCATGAAGGAAAAAAGAGAGCTAGAGAGAGAGACAACAAGGCGAGGCAGGTAGAGTCCTAATCCTGTCTAATAGCAGTGTTTCTGTTCTATCATGACTGCACAATCCTGAGCCAGGGGAAAGAGTGTGTGTGTGTGTGTGTGTGTGTGTGTGTGTGTGTGTGTGTGTGTGTGTGTGTGTGTGCCCCCCTTAGGGCTTGACGATATATTGATATATCGATATCATGATGTAATTTTCTTTGATCACTGTAAAAGCTGCATTACAGTAAAATGATGTAATTTTTGCCTTTACCTACTTAGTCATTATAGCCACATTGCTGATGCTTATTTATCAAAAATCTGTTTGTGTAAATCATTGGTGAAACCCTATGATAATGTCGCAATGTCGATATTGATAAAAAATATCGTAATAATTAATTTCTTCCATGTCGCCCAGCTTTAGTGGGCCTAGATGTGTGTGTGTGTGTGTGTGTGTGTGTGTGTGCAGCAGCAAATAGAAGTTCTTGCATGTGTGCAAGCAAGTACAACTGATGATCTTCAAAAGCACACTATTCAACAGTATAGTAAAAATAGTAAACGTAAAATTAGCTCCACCTGCTGGAAGTTTAGCTTCCATCTAGCTTAACATGGAAAAATAAAAACAGAACGCAGACTACTCGATTCTATGTCACATAATTGGATTCTAATTCTTAGGGATGCACAGTAATATCGTCACGTCATCATTTTAGGCTGATACTGGCTTTAAAATGAAATATTAGAACAGGCCAACATGCTTTTTTTCTTTATAAAATAATATAAAATATTGTATTTCATGTGTCCATCTGCTGGTGGGCCATCACGATAAGGGTATGCATGCATAATATGATGGAAATTCCACTACAGAAGAGACTTGATGATCACTATTATCGGTATTGGTTATTGGTCAAATAAGTTGTTACATATCGGCATGTCGGCAAAAGCTCCAATATCGTGCATCCCTAATAATTATTGATGCGTTAATTTGTACATCACTTTAATGCTGCAGCTGGTAAAGATGGGGCTTATTGAGATTACTTTGTATTCATCATTTGTTGATTGTATTTTGTGTTATTTATCAGAATCTGCAAAACAAATTGAATTAGAGGAGTAAAAGGTAAATTTCCCTCTTAAACGTTGTGGCGTTAAAATAGATTGTAACATAAAATTGAAGTGCAAGAACATCAAGATTGTAGAAGGACAGTACTTGGGTAAATGCACTTCTATCCACCACTGTTGCTATGTCTATGTGTTATTCATCTGAAAATAGTGAAAAAAACTCATCACAATGAACCACAAGTAGACGTCTTCAAATTACTCTTTTTCTCCAAACAACAGTGCAAAACTCAAATATATCCAACCTACGCTGATATAAAACATCTTTTTCCTGGATTTTGTATCGCTGCAGCGACATGTCAAAGTATCAGTTAAAATATTATGTTAGCGTTAGACTGACAGCTTCTTTTGACACACACACACACACACACCTGAACACACTGTACACACAAACTCTACATCTTAAATTACGTTTATATCACAATCTCAGCTGTCAGTAAGCCAGGTAGTTTACATTCTTGCTTCATGCTGGTATCAGAAGTGTTAAGGAGCGATATCTGCCGTTTTTCTGGAGAATGCAGCGATCTCATTGACTGGGGAGAATTTGCAAATTATAAGTGAGCAAGTTTGGACTGTGATAAAAGATAACTAGATATTTCTTCTTTTTTTTGTTGGAAAGTTTTCAAACACGTACACAGAAACACGATGAGAAAGGTCACAGAACGTACATCTGCACGTGTGTGTGTGTGTGTGCACTTCATTTTATGTGCTGACACACTGGCTGTTAGATTTAAAGTGATTGATGATAGGTATTATAATATATTGGAAGGTTTAAAGGAGTCAAGTGTTTGTGTATGATTCTGTCAAATTTATCACTTTCGTATAAGTATACATCAGTCAGTTAAACTCCAGAGGGTGTTGTGTGTTATGAAACCCCACAGGCATCACATTTTTAATAGCTTATTAATTCACACATGAGATTCTTTCATCACTTGCACAACCATTTTATGTTTTCCAGTCAATTTAGTCGGATAAAAGTTATCACCTGGTCTGATGGGATTTTCTTGCTGTTTTTGTTATTCCCTCTGCCCTCTTTGTCAGGGGAGATATGGCGTTTGGAAGAAGCTTAGTTTAGCTTAGCTGAACTAATCTCAGTTTACTTGACTCTGCCAGGAAAGCCACATTATGCAGCTCATTTGGACTTTGTAACATTAAAGCGTTTCAGCGAACATTAAACAGTCTTAACTGGGATTGGGAAATGCAGAGGGGCTGCTTACGTTAAGTCCCACAGTGCATCTGGATTTAAAGTTCATAATATCAGCTGATCATTTAATGACAAGATTGTAACAACTTGTAACTTTTCTACTTTTTAGACATCCATTTGCTTCCACTAATTGAGATGCAGATTGAGACATTATTCCTGCATAAATACATTTTTATGCTCAGTGATTTCTTTGCTCCACAAATCCCCCAAAATAATAAGGTGACTCTGACAAAAATAAATGCTGATTTAATGTAAAATGTGATGGATTAAGCCTCACAAATCTGCTTATTGAATTTCGTAGCACATAGATGTGAATGGAAGTCAATGGCAGTATGGAAGATGAGAAAAATACATCAAATGGTTTGCAAAAGTTTTTAAAACTTTTACATTACTTTTAGAAAAAAGATTTAAATCTTTTGTCCTGAAGCAACACATTATAAATCCGAACTTGTCACATATCGCTGCTTGGTCAGTGGACTTTCACTTCTACATATTATGCGCTGAGTATCCTGGGTGCGTCTGTTGTTGACATTCTGGGATGTGGTGTCCGTTTACACCTGTTTCACGCATTGTGTCTTTTGCAAAATAAACTTACAGCAATGATGAAACACCTCATATTTACATTTATTTAATTGTGCAACAAACACAGGTGGTTAGGTCTAAAAAAAAACATTCATCTTTTACATTCACATGGGAAGCAAACACCAGTCTCCTGGGTGCAAGTCCAGTGCTGTTGAACCCATCCACCACCCCTCCCACCCACCTTATAGGGACTTTCCAGGTCCTTAAATGGCATTGTCGTTTTCAACTGATGCCGTCTGGTAGCGTTATTACCGGCGTAACATACAACTGTGAAAGGATGCCTGATTTTTGTCTGTCTGATGCAGAAATCAGTGTCCAAGCAGTGGTAATTGACGACTTCGGAATGAGAACGTGTTGCCTTTAGGGATGAATGAAAACCATTGAAAAGGTGAAGCTTTGGAATTTTAGTTGAATAAAAATTGTGCTTTTTTGCTATTTACATCATAAATGTATTTCTTATTGAGTTTTAAATTTTGTACTATTTTTGTAGTTTCAAAAAGTGAATGTAAAAGTGAGGTCCCCCTCCTGATGCATATGCGTTTTGTCTGCATTCAACAGCGGTTTGCTTTATTGACATTTACAGCCGTTGGCCGTGTCAGCCTGCAATGTGCAACATCCTGTTTGGGCCGGTGTTAGCGCCACAAATTTCCGCTGTCTGGCCAAGTTATAGATGACCTGACTCCAGCTGGGTGGCCTGCATGGTCGAGGGATAACACATCACAGAAGACGCACGTGAGCTTGTGTACAAGTACACAAAGCGCACACGTGGGTACATGTACAGTCCATACCGCTCACACACACGTAGACACAAACACAGCGTGGAATAAACAGAAGTAAACGAGGAAAGCTGGAGGCCCAAACACAGCTGGTTAGTCTCCTGTGGTGGATGTCAGGGTCACAGATGGAGACAGGAGAGGAAGAAGAGAGGGAGAGGGAAGGGGAGGAAGAGAAGAGAGGGAGGATAGGAGGACAGGCAGGGAGAAGAAAGGAAACATGGGGACGAAGGGAAGACAAAACAGAGAATGCGATGATAAATATAAAGAGAAGGACATAGCAGGGAGGAAAGAGACTCTTTTCCTTCTCTTATCTCCACATTTTCTTTCATGCCCTTTGCCTTTCTTTATTTGCACAAGCAGTCACAGCCCCCCATTCCTCTTGTGTTTTCCCTCAAAGTCATTCCTCAACGTCAGGTTCAGGTGAAGGTGAAATTTGAAGAGGGGCAAACGGTATTTTCATATCCATTTTCCTTGCCCTGTCAGGTTTTTGTTGTTAAAAATTGACAGCGGTTCCTCCTTTGCGTAATCAGTGTGTTCATTGGTTTGTATGGAGCAATGTCATTTTGACTGGCAGGTGTTAAAGTAAACCCTGCACTCCCATTGGTTGTTACCATGTGATGACATGCTGATTGGCAGTGGATTAAACTCATTCCTGTGCAAGTGTGAAGGGTCAGTTTTAGGAAATCAAGATGGTTGGTACTTTTTAAAATTGCTTTTTTCTTTACTTCCTTTGGCGTCTTTTTCCTTTTGACAACCTTTGTTGCTGATGGAGATCGTTTCTTTCTGTTTTTTGTAACCTTCTAAGATGGCTGTCATTGCTCCAACTTCTTGCTCCTTCTTTTGCTCTTTTTATCCAATTAAATCGGACACTCAACGACTTCCTCTGTGGCAAGAGAATTTCCCACATTACAGCTCTGTACATAAATTGTACAAAGAGCAAATTAGAGCTGAAACAAGTAGTCATTTAATTAGTCAGTCTAAAGTAAGTTGAGTTAGAACTAATTCGGACCCTTCACTTTCACGCTGCTCTTTACAGGCAGCTGCGTACACAGAGGCAGCTGCCTGGAGGAGGAGAGTCTTTTCCCTGTGAACCTCCAAAATGGAGTTATTTTCTGCCTTCTACTTGGAAATGGTGAAATTACAGCTCACATCATTTTAATACAATACAGTCTCTGGCTTTTGTTTGGTATCTAGTGTCGGCAAAGACTGTTGTTGCACATTTCCGATCTGCTGTTAACATAGTTAGCTTGTTAACATTATTACGTGAATGGCAATGTCACTCTGAATGCCCCCCTGAACCTCGTTCAGACTCTTTATCGAAAACAGTATATTGTCAATTCTGATTTGACTGACATCATTCTGTGTTGCTTGCAGCCCTAATGTACATTATTTTACATCAAAGTGCCACATTTTTTGTATAACTACATAATAGCTGCACTGCCATCTGCTCATACATAATGAAAGGAATTCTGGGGATCACACATTCCTTCAATATCTGACCTTTAAACCACCACCATCATGATTATAGTAAAGAATTCTGTGACATACGAAGCATGCAGGGCTTCAGCTCACTTTTTTTTTTAAAACAAACTGATTGTCCTGTCACATCATGCTCTGTTGTCTCAGTCGTGTACCTCAGGAGACGCCAGTTTACACCATATTTCTGGGTAACCCTAGACTCAACCTTCGTGCGGATAACATCAGCAGACCCTATAGGAATGAACAGGGCAAGTCCAGACGTCAGCCGCTACTCATGAGCTGCCACTCTCCAGTATATGAACAGCAGGAGGTTTAAGCAGACGGCTTTTAGAAAAGTCTCAGTTAGTACATGAAAGTGTTTGGACAGTAAAGTATGAGCAAACAAGCGGAGATTGATTGGGGAACATTAGCCAGAGCCTAAAGATGCATAGCTGCGTAATGCCGGGATGACAGAGTGGAGGGAAGAATGAGCGCACTGTTGTGTTCATGCAGACAATCGGGAACGTGCCTGTTCCATCACGTTATGTCAGTGAATGTATGCAAATTGTGCTTTTGTCTGGAGTGCTGTAACCTTATCTCTACATGTTGAACTCTGCAGATTTACATTCCTTTAACTTTACCTCTATGGCCCTTATCTTAGCAGTAAAGGATCAGCGGAACAGAATGTAAAATACGTCTTCTCATGTACTGTGTCGGGCAGTCACACATCAGTTAGAGTCATGTGACTGCTTTTTTGAATAGAGGACATGAAGCTGGGCATACGTTGTACAATTTTAGACATGTTTTTTTAAGTACAACTCCAAGTAAATCATCTGCGATGTAAAGCCAAAGCTCCAATCATCAATCCGCGACCTGAGCGCTCACACTGTACTTGTACAATAGACGATAAAACGGCCCTTGCAGAACGTTTTGACCACTGACAGTGTTCAGTGAATATACGTATGAAAGCTCCAGGGCTGCAGGCAGGTAAACGTTTGCTAGCGAAGGTATGGTTCAACATAATGAAGAGACAGATGTCCCAAAAAGAACTTTAAAGTCATTTTCTGCAAACATGGGTCGGTCCAAGTTTTGATTCCCGCTCCCGCTTCTTGGTCTTCCTTTCTTTCTTTCTCTCTCTGTCACACACACACATACACACACAGACACACAAGTTAGCATGTTAGCAGCACCGACATACTTGCTGAGTATACACTGTAAGATGGTTGAGTGAGGGAATGAAGGCACTCAATTTGGGAAACAGACTCATAGCTCCGCTTTAACAAAATTTCTAATGTGTCAGAGATTGATTGGAGTGTGTGACGGTGAGTCGAGAGCAGTTGAACGAGCCATGATCGGTCCATGCTCCTCCCCGCACACTCCACTTTTTTTTTTTTTAATCAAGGCCAGTCCAAGAGCACACACACTCACAGACACACACTCACAAACACACACAGGTTGTGTTTCAGTGGGTGAAAGATAATGAGATGATCAAGTAGCTTTCATTTGTTAAACCAGGTTATCAGCTCATTGTCCTCACATGTCTTTGTTGGTAGAATGTGACCCTAAATGCCTATATGTGCCTGTGTGTGCTTGCCTGTGCGCTTGTACTTGTATCTTTGTAAGGACTAGTTTTAGTGAAGTGAGTGCGACTTTTTAAAGTTCCATTTTAGGGTTTAGACTTCAGGTTTTAAGGTCTAATCTTAGCATTAACTTAAGGGAGTGGCTTTTGTCCCCACAACTATAGATTGTGTCTACTCATGGAGCATGACCGGCATCTACATGTCCAAATGCACTCAGGTGCCCTGCTCTGTGAGCGTTTATTTACCTCTAATAAGTAAACTGCGTGCATGTGCGCATGTTTTCCTCCTCTGTATTTGAGGGTTGAGTACTCCCCCTCGGGCGCTGGCTTAGCATCTGTTTGCCCATATCATCCTTCACTTTTAACTCTGGGTGTGGACAGAGCGAACCCAAAGAGCATCAGTGGCTGAGTGCATCTCCGCCTTACTCAGGTAGACGCTGGATTATTTCCCAGAACAATGCATCCACAGGGCACATAACAATCTGAGGCAGCTCGCTGTGATTGGATAACACCTGAGGAGGTATTGATGCCTTAACAAAAGAAGGATAATAGAGCTAAATAATAAGAGTAACATGATATAGAGATGGGAGCTAAGAGCACTTACAGCATCATCTTTTGTCAGTCTCTGCGTGTTTTACCTAACTTTTAAACCATGTATTTGCTTGAAGTTCCCGTAAATTTAAAAGTTTTCACTCTATTTGCTTGTTTTACTATGCTGTTCTTTTTTGGTCTTAATTCGGAGTACAATTAGCGCCACAAATCATTTGCTCTGCATCTATTTTTAGCTTCTTCTTCTTTAGCCACTTTGCCAAAAGCTTCATTCGAGCCGCCCTCTCTTGTTTGGCCTCCCTCCATTTCCTTTAACCGCTCTCTTTTCCCCTTTCTTGCTCCCTCCATTAGCCCAAATTTCACTGTTTCCCTGCTCACTTTCTCTCTCTCTTGCCCTCCTTCTGTCATTGTGATTAGAGGAGCTGAGGAGATCAGAGGGAAGAAAGCAGGACCAGCACCACTGACCTTTCCCCTCCTTCTCTCTTTCTCCCTCCCTCTCTCCTCGCTCTGCTTTGGGCCAAGCTCACTTTCTCCTTGTTGATTGTTTTCCTCTTTATCTCTTCCTTCCGCACCGTGTTCACGCCATGTTTTACGTCCAGTAGTAGTTGTAGTAGTAGAAGTAGTAGCCTAGTTGGCAGCAGTGGTGGAAATAAAGGTCCCACATTCAATACTTAAGTACAAGTATAAAGGTATTATCAGCAAAATGTTCTTCAAGTATGAAAAGTAAAAGTTATTGTGCAGTAAAATGTTTCCTGTCAGTGTTATATATGATTTTTTGGGGTGGGATTATCCACATATTGCATTAAACTGTTGTAGATGTTTAGGGTTGTTCATTTTAAATCCTTTACAGGGTAGTTTGATCTACAGCGATGCATCATTTTCTGTGTTCACTAGCTTTCTTGCCATATTTTAATTTCCTTACATGATAATATCCAGTGTTTATTTTGGAGAAATAATCTGGGATAGAGGGAAAGAGATGCAGCTATTGGAGCTATTAGTTAAACAGATCACAAATTTACTTCATATAAATAAGTTTATATATAATATATATGAGTATATAGAATAGTAATGCAGTCTCACTCAGTCTTGTGCAAGGTTGTTCTATCAATCATCATCTTACTGACCCTCTTTAGCTAAATATTTCTCAGGCACTTTCACACCAGTGTTTCCCAGGCTGGTATTATATTAGACTGCGACCCAGACTAGACCAGCTGATGAGTATTTACAGGGGTCCTGGAGGGTCCTTGACCTTGATTATTGTGAGTATGAGCACTCGCAGACTGTGGTCATATGAACTAATACACCCTACACTTTCTCCTCATCCACCCCTGTCCTCTGAACCTCCATCACACCCAGTTAACACCCTTTTGTCCTCTCCTCCCTCCTGTCCCCTTCTCCTCCGTGTCTCTCCACCCCGCCAGCATCCTTTCATCCACTAATCACATTGAAATGCCAGCCATGACCCCAGAGTTTGACCCCGAAGAGACCCCCGAACTATGGACTCATATGAGACATTTGCTCCCATAATCATAAGGAGTTCATTCATTATTTATTTACATATATGCGCCATAGCGCAGGTTAAGTTTCACACACAGTATTTAGCACAAACAAACACAGAGATATGTAGAAGAGAAATAAGACAACATATTTCTCTGCTCACCGTGTGGTCCATAAGTTAATAGAGGACATTTTAAAGTTTTAAGAGCCTCATATATATGAGCTTATGCCACTCATACGTCAGCTTATAACCTCTAAAAGCACTGCGTGATGTTTGGTAGATATCTCAGGAATGCCACCCTGAACACAGAAAGGTTAATCTGCAGTTCACTCAGAGTTTATGAGCTAAAAATGATGTTTGTTTGCTGTGAGTAAGAGGGGATATAGAAGGATATAAAACCTTATTACAATTGTTAAAGGGATCTTCAGTACATCTTTCAATTATAATGCTGTTGTAGGCTTGGATAGAGGAAAAAGTACAAATGTTTTGAGGAAAAAATTCTTAACTTAAGGTCCACTTACTAAGCTACATATCTCCATGACAACTGAGCAAACTCAGTCAGCTGAGGAAGACTTTAAGATACGGTTGAAAGCTCAAGAAAAAGCCAATAAGTTGAAGTTTAGATGAGATTTTTTTTGTACGATCAAACTGCCGTTTCAAAGGCTGACAATCTGCGGTAATTTTGAATTTAAAATACTGAATGCCTTATGTCAAATTTGTTGAACTAAAGGCCCAAAAATTTAAATTAACACAATCACATGCAGTGTCTAAGTAAGAGTTTATAATATAAATCATGAAAAGCACCTGTACTAGTGTAATGTTTGCAAGTGTTATTTAATTGTAGATGTTTAATTTCCTTTTTTTTGAGCAATTAAAGGACTTCTTGTTAGTTTGGCTTCAAATTTGAGATTCAAAGTTCATTCTTGACCTTGGAAACAACAATTTTCAGTTAATTATCTGGCATTCTAGTGGTGGTAATCAAGTAAAATCGCTTGTTTCTGCACTTCAAATCACAGAAGTCACTCGTCAGTCATACAGTTTGAGGCAGACCTTTTTGTCTCTTACCTTTGGATAACCTTTTTCATTAACAGACATTGTATTTTTTTAAATTTTCTGAACCTTCTGAGGTGGCCATCACCGCTCATCACTGCTATCTCCTTTTGAGCCTCATGTACCGAAGCCTTTCAGTCCTGGTCAGCCTGGCTGAGAAAACAAACGTCCCCCGGGTCACCACAGTAACATTATGAAAGGAGTCATGTAGAGTCCTAGAGGGCTTCCCTGGGGCTGCTGCTGCTGCTATCACTGGCTCTATTCTTTGGTTAGAGGCTTGACTCTGGTTGTGTTTAAGGGCTGGTTTGTGTCTCTGTTACTAATCAAATGGAGGAGCTGAAGGGATCAGATCTCGGTTACACACCGAGTCGGAAAACCCAAAAAGAAAGGCACGAGGAGAGACAAATGAAGGCTGTAAACACAAAGGGAAACCTGATAGTACATGTTGTGTTTAATACATAATTAGATCTGACCTTTAAAGGAACACTTTTTCAATCAGCACCGACTGGATCTGGATACTAAATCCTGTTTAAGTCCCCGTAAATCTGCCATCTTTTCACTGATGCAACTAGTCCTTATACCCACATGACTCATGGAGTTGTTAACTGAGTCTGTACGTGCTCTTCTGCCTCTGTTTTCTACTTCTTTGTATGATTGGTTTTTAGTTATGAAGGGATTTTAAAAAGAAAAGACTCTTGCTATTTGGCAATTTGTTGCAATTAGGTGGTGAAACGGCTCAAATGAAAAGAAAGCGTGACGTCCGTACACCAAAATACCTGGTCTCATCTCATGTATTTCCAAAGCATTGTTTGTAACGTGAGTCTCTTTTCTTTCTGCAGGGTGTGGGGAAGTCTGACGAGCCGTGTAGTGGCCAGGACTGTAGCGGAGGATGCAGGTGCAACCCAGAGAAAGGCAGCAGGGTGAGTCATGTCTCATCTGTATCGAGCTGTCTTGGTTTCTGTGCAGTAAAATCCATCTTCATGTTTCCAACAGCCCAATAACAGCCTCCAGCACATTATCATCAATACACAAAATGTTTCCGCTGTCAGTTACCATTTTATGGCGTCTTCACAAAGAACACTGTTTTAGCTCCTGATCCACGAAGACATACAGAGGTGTTCAATTCCTTTCAATAATGATGACACTCACAAAATGACTATTTGTATGTCAAGTATTCACAGCATGTTTAATCACATAGAAAACCTGCCCCCACGGTGAACGGAGAATCCAAAAAAGGCAAATATTCTGACAAGGGAAGGACATTTAACAGCAGCAAAACTATATCAAAACAACTCCTGCAGTATAATCCACGTCTCATTTGTCCAGTCTATGCCCAGTACTTCCCAAACACATGCGTTAGGCCATAACATTCTGATTTAAAACACTTCTGTACAAACAGTCTCATGCATGGCCAAATAGAGTACTTGAGTGTGCATGTGCATTTGAACTCAGCTCAAACAGAGCTCATAAGCACACTCAGGCACTCTCAGGGCACATTACCTGGAAATGGAAGTGTTTCAGTAAGACTTTGCATGAAGGTATCTACATAAGGGTGGCATGACACTGTCATAACTATGACATGGCACAGTCATGAACCTGTCATGAACATTATGTACATGTCATAAACGTTTATGACTGCTGTCATTAAGTGTCATTTGGTTTTTGTAATGACAAGTTGGCATTGTTTGGGTTGTCTTGATTATGAGAAGTTGACATTAATCAAAGTGACATTACCAGAAGTTGTCTTTGTCATGACAAGTTGACATAAAATTTGTTTGGGATGTCCTCATAATGACAACTTCACATTAAATTTGTTTGGGATGTCCTGGGATGTCCTCATTATGACAACTTGACATTAAATTTTTTTGGGATGTCCTGGGATGTCCTCATTATGACAACTTGACATTAAATTTTTTTGGGATGTCCTTATTATGGCAACTTGACATTAACCAGGATGACATTACCAGAAGATGTCTTTGTCATAACAACTTGACATTAACAAGAAATGCACCTCTTTTTGTGTTTATGACAAGTTGACATAATGATTATTATTGTTATGACAAAGACATCTTCTGGTAATGTCATCCTGGTCAACGTCAAGTTGTCATAATAAGGACATCCCAAACAAATTTAATGTCAACTTGTCATGACAAAGACAACTTCTGGTAATGTCACTTTGATTAATGTCAAGTTGTCATAATAAGGACATCCCAAACAATGTCAACTTGTCATTACAATAACTGAATGGCACTTAATGACAGCAGTCATAAATGGTTATGACATGCACATGATGTTTATGACAGGTTCATGACAGTGTCATGTCACCCTTATGTAGATACCTTCAAGTAAAGTGTTACCAGTGTTTTGAATAGTAAGGTTTTAGTGAAAATGCGTATGTCTGAGAAGTACTGAGCACACCACTGGATAAATGAGACTTGGATTATACTGCATGAGATGTGTGAGTGTTTGTAAAGAGATGTTTTGATATAGCTTTGCTATCTATATACAAACGGTCTTCTTTTAAATATTTTTATATGTAGAGTTGATCTCCTGTACTTATAGAAGTGACAGTGGAGGGGGGAGTTTTTCCTTCAACCCAACTTTCTCATAAAACTACAGTGATATTAAATTGTTCTGTGATCAATAACTCCTCGTTATGCAAAAAAACAACTTTCTCCACTGCTCATGATTAAAGATGCAAAACGGATTTCACAGAACACATTTTTCAATTGACAACAAACTTTGGTTTATTATTCATGATAGCAGATTTCTTGTTTGTCCCAAATGTTTGGTTCATATTTATTGCCCTATACATATTGCAGAGGTTAGTGGTTCTGTATTTGGCAGCTATACACACCACAAACAGTTATTAATTTGTGAGAGGAGCATTTATTTCAGTTGAGGAGCGGAGGTTATCAGCGGAGGTTATCAATTTTTATCTCTTTCCATCTCGCAGCTACACACATCAACACCCACAGACACATCACTATAGGACATATATCAAAGCGAGCTGTGTGTCAGTCAATGTTATACATGTTTCAACAGTCCTTATCTATATAGACTATTGTGATTTCTCCAGGCAAGGAATAAGAAAGACCGGGGGGGGGGAGTGTCTTTAGGCGAGGAACTCATTTTCTTGTCATTGCTACCATGAAATTAACATCAGCTGTCATTTGTTACATATGACATCCCAGCGAGGTGTTGACAGAGTGCGAGGTGATTGGCTCATAGATAAAGGACTGCACATATTTTAAAGTTTAAATACAGGCTTTTTTTCAGTATTTTGAGACTCACTTTCCACCTGTCAGCTGTTTACACTTTGGTAACGACAAACAAGGAGCTCTACCTCAGGATTTATGACTTTGAGTGACAGTGAAGAGGAAAGTTTTGCAGGCGTTTTACACGTCAGTATAAACCTGCTGGCTTCATATGAATTCCTACACATTAACAAGCCCCTAAAAGTGCTTCAGAATCACCAGGTTAGAGGGGTTGACACTGTAAATATAGATGTGGGATTTTTTGAAACATATATAAAAATGCTCTGACAGCAAAAGAGTATATAAAAGCTGTTGATTTCGGTCATTCATTTAGGTATCAATACGGTGTAATATCATTTATGTACATACATTTTAACTGAGCAAATAACACAAGAAATGAGTGACAAAAAAATTCAAAATGTGGTCTTAACACGTGTGTACTTAAACTAAAAATCACATTGTGTTTCACTGATAGAGAGACACGATGAGATAATGCTGTATTCACATATTAACGTACCACCTGTGGTCTTCAACTTCCTTCTTTGGCTTTATTCTGATGTAAAACAAAACGTAACCATACATTAGTACTGATAACATGACAGAAAGCCTATGTATATGTAAATCATTTCTATAAAAAAAACCCTCCAAAAAACCAAACCTCATCTGAGACCTCTGTGTGTGTTCACATCTGACTAAAACCAGACTAACTGTAAGCTTCACGCTGTAGCTCGGTCTCTTTCAGCCCGTATCCAAACAACAATTACTGTCTGACACAGAAGCCTGCACTTACTGCCTGCCTACAGTACGCCAGTTTAGGTAAATAACATAGTGACGGCCTCCGCATTACACCCAGGTACCTGTAGCTAAATGATATAGCTCAGGTAATACCACCTACCCCCCGTACAGGCCTCCTGCTAGGCCTAAATGACACGGCCGCCGCCGTATTACCTTCTTCAGCTGAGACGTTTAAGTCGTAAGGTGCTTATTTGTCTCTTTTCAGTTTTACTTTTGTACTTACAGGTCATTGAGGTCAAGTGTTCACGATCATAGGTGTTAACAGCTCTGAAGTTTACAGGTGGAAAGTAGTTTGTGCAGACGCAGGGCTTGAGGATAAAAATATCTTCTTTTTTATTAGTTGTGGTTCTTAGTTTCAGAGTAATATAAACATTAAATTACTCCACATTAAAAAATGGCTGGTAATTTTCCAAGAAAGTGGGAGTCAGTGGTACGTTTATGGTCGTGTGTGGAGAGTGATGGGAAGCACTCTGTTGGGCAGAAACATTCATTATTCAAAACATATATTTTGTTATCAGTCTGTAATGCCAATTATTGCTTTGATAAACTAACTTTGACTCATCATCAAGTCTGAAAATGTTGAAAAATAGGAAAAAATGGTACACCACAAGTTCTTTGAGCCCAAGAAGATGTCCAAAGAATGTGATAAAACCCTAAAATTTTCAATTAGTAGTGAAATAAAATGGAGAAAAGCAGCAAATACTCATATTTTAAAAGTTAGAACAAGAAAATGCCTAAAACAGTTCAACATTTTTGTCAATCCGCTCTTCCCAAACTGGGGACAAGGACCCCTCCAATGTGTCACAAGATGATTAATACGATGGAAAACAAGATGGAAAATTTACTCAGGGTATCTGCAAATCTTGAAAAGCACTGAATACAGTTTCCTCAGAAAAGGCCTTAAAATGTATTTGAAAAGTTTGAAATTGGCAAATGTAAAAATGTAAATTAACTAATTAATTAATCTATTTTATGCAACTTATCTGAATCTAGTGTTAATTTAATTTAGTATATGTCTAGGAATTATTGCTGAGAAGTACTGAAAATATGATATAATAATAAATGTATCATCTCTACTGGTTTTCTGTCACACTTTCATACGTTTGTAGGTATGATCATTAAACAACAGATATTATATTATGTTCTATGTGGTATTAAAAGTGTTAAATTTAACCCCACAGAAACCTTTGTACTCTAATATTTGCTTTTTTGTGAAATACTTCTAGAACGAGTTTAATAGAAACAATCTGAGATGTTTAAAAAGGAAAATTCAAGTGTTGGGGAGCACAAGCAGCGTTGCGAGTACGGCTTAGTTTTAACCTTTATAACTGCTGAAATGTAGTAAAATTTGCATTAACGTCAAAACTAGCAGTCGTCCAAAAGACATTTGACATTTGAAAGTGAGTGAAAGTTCAGCTAATTTGCATCTGCATCTGTGTCCCCTTAAATTATCCACAGCCACGCCTCTTCTGAGATACAAAATACAAAATATCAGAGGAGGCATTTCCTTCAGTGAGCCAAATATTATCCTGTCATCATCTCATCTATTTAGTTTGCTTTGGACCAGAAAAAATACGTTGTCCCAGCTTCTCGTATATGACTCCAGAAGATGTTCATTATCAAAGTTCACATCGGCATAAATTATGTTTGTTATATAATGTGGGAGCTGTGCCAGCGAGAAACTTTGGCACCTTATACCATAAAAAAAACAACACCAGTAATGAGATCAATCAGAGCCGGCTGAGGACTGACTGACTGACTGACAGTACAAATGTTGTCATGTACGATTCTGAGGATGCTCTGTTGATCCCCGAGGGTGAATTTTCGTCAGTTGTGAACCAGAAGAAATGATAGGGTTTATCAGAAGTTCATCTCATAAAGGAATCAATCACAGCCACAGGGAGAGTACGGCATGTGCTATCCAGGTATAATTACTGGTTATGTACAGATATTGCACACTTATAATGTTCTTATTTGCTTTCTTACCAAGATGTACATGATAAGATCGATGCCACTCTCATATTAGTCCCTTTAATATGTAGCTGTGGGCAGCAGCCATGACGCTTAGCTGAGCATGAGGACTGGAAACAGAAAGCTTGTATGTAACAAAATCTGCCTGCCAGCACCTCCAAAGCTCACTAATTAATACTTTACATTTTGCTATTGTTACAAAAACTGAAGTGTGAAACAACAATGAGCAGGTTTACCCTGGAACAGTCACTTCGTGCTGTTTGCCCAGTTTCCTGTCTTTATGCTAAGCTAAGATAACCAGCTGCTGGCTGTAGGTTTCATGTTTACAGTAAACACAAGAGAATGGTGTCAATCTTCTTATCTAAGTCTGAGCAAGAAAGCTAATGAGAGCATTTCCCCAAAATGTTGAACTATTACTTCAAAGGGCCACAAACACGGAGATTGTTTTACTGTAATTAAAGGTTTTGTATTCGACATTCAGAGCATTAGCACAGCAGCTAACCACTGTTTGCCATGTGAAGATATAGCGCAATAATGGCGTCCTGAGCTCAGAGTGAAGTCACACTACCTCTGTGTGTGTTGACTAGCTTAGCAGCAATGCTTTGCACCGGACTCATGCAGCAGTTAGCGCTAGCATGGCACCCACCCTCCACTTCCCCCTTTGCTAATACTGATAGCTCTGTTTGCAGTGTGTATGAAGTTAGCACCGTTAGCCGCTAGCCACCAGTTCAGCCACCTCTATGCTGAGAACCATGTCCATAAACTCTAAATTTCCCAGAGTTCCTTTGAGTGAAAAATTAGGGAATAAAAACACATTGAAAACTTTTTTTGCTGGCACTCTCTGTGACGAACTGTGAGACACAGTGTACTTACCTCATGCAACAAACCTATAACATTGTATGTATTTATTATAGTGCATTCTCGTCACCCTAATTATAGACACTCAAATTCATTTCATGTGCAAATTGTCACTGAAGCTTTGCAGACGAAAAAAGTTTTCATGTTTCCATTGTTGCAGCTCACATGTACCAACAACTGTGCCAACTGCTCTGGAGGGCATTGCACGCATTGGAGCATTATTATTACTTATGAAGGTGGAGGAGGAGGAGGGCAGGACTGACATGCTAAGACACAAAGATACTAACTGGAGATGTTTCCTCTGGCTAATAAATGTGGCATTAAAACACACATCCGGTAGTAATGGCAGGAACAAACACACCTCTTGTCAGCTGTGTGTGCTCTTTAAAAGAATATACAATGTTTAATGACTGTATCAGATAGATAGTTGCTTACTTTGCTGAGCTGTAGCTCTTAAATCATTGCTACTGCCTGAGTAAGACCCTGCCCACCTGGGTGATATAACATCGGATCCCAACACATACACAGAAGAGACACAGTCCAGGCGGTGTGTGTGTGTGAGTTGGTTTTCATTATTAATAGCCAGAGGGCTTTAGTTTTGCTTCGACTTAAAGTCCTGAGACTCTGAGTAAATACAGAGCACAAGTGTTTAATAGCTTGTGTGTGTGAAGTTGGACTTTCCTGGCTTTAATATCTGTGTCATACTGGATCCATTAGGTCCAATAACATCCGCTCCCATTGGGTAAACCCCCTCGGGTCAAAGGGCAGTGTTGGGGATGACAGGATGGTGTGTGTGTGTGTGTGTGTGTGTGTGTGTGTGCGCGTGTGTGTTTGGTCAACACACAATTGAAGTTGCAAAGCAGTCAGGAAGTATGTGCTTTATTTAATTTTGCCAGACCTCCATCTGTGTCAATCAGAACCAGAGAGACTTCCTAATTTTGTCAAGCTGCCAGCGGGGTCAGTTCAACATTCTCTGTGTCACGCTGGATTTAAATTCTTCATCCCATCTGAGTGTTTCTGCAGCAAGAACGTATTCAGTCATTGACTAAATAATGTTTGATTAAATGACCACAACCAGCAGTCCAAATCCAAAAACATTCACTTTACAAGAATATAAAGCAAAGAAAAGCAGCAAATCCTCACGTGAGAAGCTGAAAATAGAAAATGATTGGCTTTGCTGACTGATGAATGACTAAACAACGATAAATCAATTATTCATGTATGATAACGGAACAAACGCTGTGATTAGCTGGAAGAGGTGTTGGCTTCCGCAAATGATAAAGTGTTGACATGAAGCCATTAGCAAAGGAAGTACAGTATGTATGTCTGTGACAGAGACAGAGTATCTCTCACACACCCAAACAACAAAGGGAGATAGGAATAAAGGATGAATAGAGGGTAAAAGAGAGAGTGCAGCAGCCGCCCCTTTTAAAATACGATGACGGTAAAGTGATAGTGGATATGTGTCTCGCTGGGATGGGAAGATAAGAAAACAAGGGATGAAACCCCTCTGCTGGGGCCTCTCGCTGAAAGACCGCATCTCTCCGTCCCTGAATTCCTTTACTTCAATCCTGAAGCAGGTAGAGAGGAAAAAAGACAGAGAGACAGGTTGGCAGAATTCCTTTTATGTCAAACCAGAAGAGAAGAAGAGAAAGATGGTTAGAGTGACCACAATTTTCAACAAACAATACAGCCAAGGGCAGTGGCGAGAATTAAATGTTGGCATTGTATGTTGATGCAAATCACGGATACGTTACATTTGTATATTTCATACTTATCATATCAACATTTCTAAGTGACATAGTTCAGATTACATGTACAGTGTATGAGCGGAGTTTTCTATTAGGACAAGCAGGAAATGGTGGATGGCGTGACACCTACGCAAAACGGCCGCTAAGCAGCAGACAGAAGCAGACCACTGTTTGAGACTAACAACGCTGAGTATATTTTAATGACAGATCGGGCATTTACAGCCGTGTCTGTAGTGACCAAACTTTTTTTTACAGGAGTTTAGGACATCTCCAGCCATGTTTTGTAGCAACAATAGCGGGTAATTTTTAACAACAGTTTGGGACATTTTCAGCCTTATTTGTAATGACAGAAGTGTCAACAGCAACAAAAGTGGATGATTTTTAAAAAGAGTTTGGGACGTTTCCAGCCATGTGTGTTGTGAGAAAAGTGGGTATTTGTTAAAAGGAGTTGGGGACATTTTCAGCCATGTTTGTGGTGACAAAAGACTGCATGTTTTTGCAAGATGTCAGGACATTTCCAGCCATGTTTGTAGCGACAAGAATGGGTATTTTTTTTAAGAAAAGTTTGGGAGATTTTCAGCCTTATTTGTAATGACAGAAGCATGTGTTTTTTACCGAGACGTCGGGACATTTCCAACCATGTTTGTAGTGACCAAATCAGGTATTTTTAAATATGATTTTAGGACATTTTCAGCCAAGCAGCAGACAACAGCGGACCACTGTTTTAGACCAACAAAAGTGGGTGATTTTTAAAGAGAGTTCTGGACATTTTCAGCCATGTTTGTAGTGACCAACGGGGTAATTTGAGCCAAAACATGATACTCTAACCCTAACCAAGTGGTTTTTGTGCTGTATCATAACCACACATCATACACAGCGCTATCACAACATAAAATTGAAAACTAAAATGTAAAAAAAGTTTCAACATATCTGCTACTTGAAATGCACAAATGTAACATATGGTTTGCAGAACATACAATGCCAACATTTATTCTTTTTTTTTTTTTTTTTAATTCACCATAAAAACTTAAAGACAGAGGGAAGTAGAAGGGAAAGCAATGAGATAAAAAATAATCTATATTTTGTCACACACACAGACAAAGGCTCAGATTGCACACAGATAATCAGCGCTGGCAGTAGCATGACCCTGAGATAAGCATGAATGATGACTTTGATGTCTCTTTTCCTTATCTTTCAATATATCTCCAACCTCTCTCTCCCTCCCTCCCTCTCCTCCTCTCTCTGTCTCTCTCCATCTCTCTCTCCATGCGTTCTCTAATGTGTTGTGTTTGTAATTATATGAAGCTCGCGCAGGTTTTGCTGAGCAAGCGCTTGTAATGTGCGATGTACCTACAGAGCGGACTAAAGTACAGGACAGTCTTATCACACACACACACACACACACACACACACACACACACACACACACACACACACACTCCTGGGCCCCCGGATGGCATTTTATCAGTCTCTCCCTCCTTTTAAGGCAGGAGGCTAAAAATGGTGGTGGTCTTTGTTTAGGCTCCATCGTAAAAGACACACACACACACACACACACACACACGCACAGAAGAGTATAAAATGGCGGTAGAGCGGCCATCTTTGCCTCCCCCATGTCCCAAAATGTCTCGACAAACAATACCATCTCCTTGTCTTTCAACGTAAAATGATGGAAAGGATCCAATTTACCTTTGAACTTTTTTCTCAAACACACACACACACACACACACACACACACACACACACACACTCACACACCTGACATTCATAGGGGGGCTCGTCCCCTCGCTAGGCACAGAGTTTAATCTAGGAAAGGTCAAAGGTCACAGCCAACACAAAAGACAGGGTAGAGCAGAAGGTCAGGGGCACCAAGATCACAGAGGCAGAGATAGACAGGCTGAAGTGTTTGTGTGAGTGTGTGTGTATGTGTGTGTCAGTGTGTGTTGAATAGTCTCCAAGGTGCTTTAAGATGCTGTCTTTATCCTTTTCTCCCCGTCTCTCCTGTCTTATCACTCCTAACTTCTTTTTGATGGCTTTGAATCCCATGTGAAGTTAAAATAACCTAAGATAAAAAAGTACAGAAGAAGAAAAGGCACAAACACTTCAGTGTATTGCTCGGGTTGTTTCCTGTTTTGTGTGAAAGTTAAAGAAAACCAGAACGAAACAGACAACAGCAGAAGAAGAAACTCATATCAAAGTTAGACCTTCAGTATCTTGAGACCTGTTGTTGCATCATCTCAGCTTACAGTGCGCACTAATGCCCTCACATGGCTGCTTTAGGAACTGCTACGAACCTGCTCCAAAGCACAAGGTGCATCTTTGGCAGGTATTTTCTCACAAAGTTTAAGACTATAGCATAGAAATATTCAATACTGTTTAATGTGGAAAACATTGTTTGGTTAAATTTGGTCATTTAATGTAACTTTCAGTGAGGTAAGGTGTGAAATTATTTGGAAATAGCAGATTGATTTAACTCAAGGTCCACTTACTAGCTTTCCATTACAACTGAGGAAACTCCGTCTCCTGAGAAAGCAATGGCAGAATGGCACAGAAAAAGCTGTTAATTATTTAGGCAATGACTTTAAGCTGGTTAATGACAGCTTTTACGGCTCAAACCCTGCTGCTACTTAAGCGGTGACCAAATAGTATCACATTTTTTTAGAGACGCTTTTCTCATGGGAAAATGTATCTACAGACAGACACAAGTTTATCTTTAATTCTTTTTACTTGTGTAATAATCTATATAGCATTAAAAGATTAACACAAATCACTACAGTCTATTTTAAAAACTGCTTTCAAAAACTAGTTTACAACACTGAGATGATGTTAGTATAGATCTGAGCAGTAATAACACAGTGCTATATAGTGCAGTTTAAATGTACACATACATGTTTGATGTCAAGAGGATTAACATGGAGTGGCCTCTTAATACAAAACTATGATTGTAATACTTTAAACATGTTTTGGAATTAAAGATACAGATTTAAATGTTGTAATAAATCTTGAAGGTACATTTTTGCTCTGTTTTGGGCATTAAAGCGATGTTTTTATTCATTTAATTGCAGTTTTTTCCACTGAGGTAGAACAAAATGAAAGCATGAGAGTGTAGATTAAACGTAAATGAAAAATGCCAGAGGGAGAGGTGTCACTGGGTTCCCCTCCTCTGCTGTCTTTTATGCACAGAGCAGGAATTAGACACCTTCTGGGTGATCTAATGTCTGCACACATGCACACACACACACTTATACAAAGGGCAGGAATGTACAAAACTGGTTATTACTGATTTTATAGGCTCTTGTGATTTGATGCGATGATGACGGCAGAGTTATTTATGACATTTCCACTCACACACACACACACACATACACACACACATCCAAACTATCATTTATGACATTTTTGCTTTTCAGCAGTCGCCCCACCCTGCTCGTTACTGAAGGTTAAAATAAAACGCTGTTAAACATGTGGGAGCTCATCACCTTAAAACAGGACAAAAATACTTTGGGATGTGCAATTATCTTTCTGCGTGTGGTTTGGATTAAACCTCATATATGCAGGTTTACTTAAACATAAACACAATTAAAAGTGAGTATAATAGGACGCTTTTGATCTTGACCCTCAGTGTGTCGTCGGAGGGGCCTCACCTGCAGGTTGGGTGGGCGTCAGATTGTATCAGGAGGGAGTACAGCTGTCTCTGTCTGCTGTATTTTCTGTCTTGTTTTGAAGCAGCAGAGAGAGAAGATAAAGTAGAGGCGAAGAGTCCCACACACACACACACACACACTGATACAGAAAATATGCACATCAGTATTAACAAACTTTGCAGGAATCTCAAATCTCTACCTAACTAAACACAGCTGGATCGAGCTCGTCTTCACACGCTTCGGCTCTTTTGTCGTGCAGAGAATGTGACCGTGTTTCTTTTCCTCTGTTATAAACAAAGAGAGGTGAAACTGACAGAAAAGCAGGAGGTTCACTCACCACACATTTTTACATCCTTGATGAATCAGATCTGTAGTATTGTTTGTTTGTAGATGATGATTTTGACAGCTAGTGTTTGCAGGTTGACGTTAATCAGCAGCCTGGATTTTGTCCTGATCATCACAGCTTTGAAAATGTTGCATTTCTATGCCGAGACTTTACTAAGAAAGGTTCTGAAATTTGTTTTAGAGCATTAAGAAAAGAGGAAACTCAGTGTGTTCGTTCTAGGTAATTTGACTTGAGCTAAAGTCATTCATTGTTTAATCACAGTTTGACTGACGCTCTTTAAATTAGTCTTAATTGCACCAAAGTCCTGATATCTATCCAACAAATTTGCACCCTAATCAGTTAGGTTCGGTGTAGGAAAATAAGCATGCTTGGGCATCTTTACGCTACATACTTAACATAAAGTTATGTAGGCTGGGTTTAGAGAACAAAAACATGGTGAAGGCCATGACAGCGTACCTTAAAATAACTCAAGTTCACTTGGTTTTCCACGACACACGAACACCTGTCTCCTAGGGGAAAGTTGTGTGTTCGTTTGACCTATCCACCAACCCAACCTCTCTCCTTACAGGGACTCTTCATACTACTTCCTTTTTACCCCCATCAGTGCATTAGTCACATGATCGTTCCCTCACAATAACATGCATTATATACAAATTACTGGCTCATAATTAGGTGGGATATATACGAATTCTGGCACATTACTTTTCATAGGTATAAATTCACACAGTGCATGAGAACAACCTGCATATTCACATACCAGTAGTGGATGGAAACACATTAATATTGATTTTCTTTTGACAGTTTTTTAGAAATTTGGATGGAAACTTGGCTACAGACTGCACATACACTCAAGCAGTTAATTTCATGTCAATAATATGTAGCAAAAGTTGGCTTTGCATGCTGGAATGTAAGGTTACCTGCACCTAAACACATCATAAAACAGGCCGTAATCTAGCAGTAATAACAAAATCAGAATATAAAGAAGAGGAATGAAAATCTACCTGAACTAGAAGGGCAAAATTTTGCAGGTGACTTTCAGGTTTGTAACTATTCGAAGAGCAGCCAGTTAATTACATTTAACGACAAGGTCTGTACGGGCAGATCATCAGGCAGAGTGGCTAATAGTATCAGTTGTGAGTTAGTTGATGCCTAAAAATACACAGATATCTTATTATATTTCCCAGTGACTCAACATCACATGCTGATTTGTTCTTCTTAATAATTTCATCACTTGCAGTTTTCCTCCCGTCACCTCTTTGCTCATTGTGCTCCATATGGGATGCCTCTTTCACCACTCCCTATCTCTGAACTCCCCCTACTGCACTCCCTCTTTTTAGAGGGATGAAGGGATTAACTGATGAAGAGTCTGCTTTGGGAGGATCATTTTTATCCTAATTTAACTTTAGTTTATTGCTCTGAGCTGCTGTCCAGTAGAGATGTTGCAGCATCACCAAGAAACATTACTTTTTTAAAATTCAAATTGAACATTGAAACGTTAATTTTCCCTGTATTCATCTTCAGTTTACCTCAGTGTAATCCCCCCTGAGAGCCAAACAAATCATATTATTGCGTAGAAATTATTTTTCGAGCCGTTGCCAGACATCTATATCTGCATTACCCCAACAGTCACATCTGTACATCGGTTTTTAAGGTCTAAACGAGCCAAACATGCCAATTACATCTGCTGTTTGGACCTCAGTCACCTCAGGCTAATTTTTCGTTCCAGTCCCAAGCACACCAATTAGTTCCAGTTTTTAAGGCTGTGAAGTAAAACCCCTCTGTATTATATTTATGGCTTTTTTTAACAGCTCGTCCTGAGTGTGGCCTCGTGGGAAATTGTGGTTATTTGATGGAGAAAGAAACATTTTGTCTCACTTGTTAAGGCTCATAATGTTTTGCCCTCAAATGACAAAAAGAACAACAAACCAAAAAGTATCATAGCTGTTTTTTACCCTCCCTCCTTGTACTGGAGCTCACTTCCTGTCCCGACAGCTGAGAAAACACCACGACTTTATGACATCATCAGCGTGGGACAGCTGACCGTTAATGGGGTTTTTATTGGAGGGGAAAGCACCTGGATGAAAAGAGAGAACAGGTTGTTTGTTTAACTGCGGCCATCACTACAAACAGATGAGTCAGAAGTGCAGAGGAGGGGTGGGAATCAGTCTGAGAGAGAAACAAAGAAGCCAAAACTGCAGGGATGCCCAACATGTGAACAAAGTGACTCTTTCTCTTCTAATTGATTTACATTTAATGGTAGTTTAACAGGACATTGGCTAAAGGAACCAACGCCAAGTAATAGTGTTGGTTCCCAAGTTTTTAATTAGAGTCTCCTTATCCTTTTCGAACAAACAACATATAAAGGGTTTTATTGGTCATTTACTGGAGTTTGGATGATGACCTCAGCCACAAGGATGTGTAGAACAATATCATCACTAGCACATGTTAAGTGTTTATGTTGATGTAAAGGAAATCATATAAAGGGATGGGAGGATGGGAGTAAATGCTCTAAACACTGAGCCACCCAGGAAGTGGAGAGTAACCCTGAAATAGTTCCGATTTTTTGGAGCGGAACATCTGGAGTGTTAACTGTTTTTGGTATTTGTACAAGTTAAATTGATGAATGCTCTAAACACTGAGCCACCCAGGAAGTGGAGAGTAACCCTGAAATAGTTCCGATTTTTTGGAGCGGAACATCTGGAGTGTTAACTGTTTTTGGTATTTGTACAAGTTAAATTGATGAATGACATACTGGACGTTTCAGCTGTCTGGAGTCCAGGAAAAGATAGAAAAACACAAGGTTTGATGGGTATAAGGAGACCAGTCTGAATCTAAAGGACAGAAAGTAAATCTAGCAGAAGAAAGTAAAGCAATAACCACCTTAAAAATGCAGATGCCAAAAGTCTTGCAGAATCACGGACCACCAAAACTGTCCAGTAAACAAGCTTTTCGTGGCTTTTAAACAACCAAAATGCAACGATTACACAAATTATAATGCAGGTGTGATAGCATTCTTAGCACCCAGCTGCTCCCAGTTTGTTGTTGTTTCTATACCTTCCACATATCTGAGAAAATCTATCCTAAATGCCCCTATGCAGAGATAATGAGGCCATCTCTCTGTCTGTGTCAGCCCTGTCTTTGGTTGCTGTATCATCACTCATCCTGAGCAGGACAAACATGTCTGAGATAGATGAAGGTGTTTGGGTTCGCCGTCTGATCGCTGGAGGGGATAGGAGAAAAAAAGACAACACAACCTAAACATTCCCATCTAGAGAGGATTTCCCTCTTTCTCTTGTCTCTATGTGCGTGTGCAGTTGAGTGTGGGAGCTGCCGACTTTTTAGTTAGTGTGTTCAGCTGTTTCATCTTTAACAGCATCAAAAAGTCCCATCCTTTGAGCACAGTTTTGTAGCCATCGCTTCGCCGTTTTTGTCAAAAGGCCGTTTGAGGTTCTGCCGATTCATGTGGCTCAAACTGTAATTAGGTTATCAGACTGCCCCCGCTGATTAAACTTGCACCCAGAGACCCAACGTTTGCCAGCCCCCCCTCCACGTTGCTCCCATCACCGTCCCCCAGTGAGCATGCGGTGTGACAGCTAAAATCTTCCCCCCAGCACACTCGGTGTTCGAAACAATGCGTCCTGATAAATCCTCAGAGGGCCCGAGGGTGTGGGTTCGTGTTTCGGCGCGCGTGCGTTGGTGGCCAACGCACACACACACTGGTTTTCACACGCATGGCGGCTAGAATCTGTCTGTCCAAGCACTCTCCTCTATCAGGAAGTGAGGTAGGCCCGATGGGAGCAGTAAGTCCAGAGAGCTTAGTGGCCCAGAATAGGCTCCATTGTGCCCTTTGTGCTGGAGGGGATTTGGGCCTACAAACTGACCAGTCTGCTGGAAGGTGATGAGGATGGAAGGTCTGGAAGAGCCGGGCGGAGACCCGACGGGCTTGCATGAAAACACACGGGGATGCCAACTGGCAAGGGTGTGTGTGTGTGGTGAGATGTGTCAGTAGACGCTGGCAGGGGGGTAGACTGATCTCAGATAAAATTTGTCTCCATGTGTATAAAAAGCAAAGTACATTATTTGTATAATGTGTGCAAACCAGTTGTGAACCTTGTGGACTACAGAGACGAAGTAGGACCGTAACCAAAGTAATAAATCTGTTGTAACCTTAACAAAGAAGGAGTGACAATAAATATTTAGGGTCTTTAAGTTCCATTTTTGTCAAATGAGGAGGTGTTATAAGACAAGGGTTGCTCTTAGTGACAGTCCCACAGACAGTTAGGCTATCACCTAATTCTGCAGCTCTGCGGAGCTTTTAAGCCTCTTTTAGCACATTGTTTTGGTTCTACTGCACATTCAAGCTGGTTTACCTTCTTAGAGGTCTTGTCTATAAAATAAAACTCAAACACAAACACACTGCAGTCCATCTGCCCAGTAACAGTTAATTCAGTGACTAGCTAGTAGAGAAAGTTAACCTTCTAGCTTTTTTAAGGTGTGTTCAGACCAAATGCTAAATGAAAATGCCTCTTTTGCTCCTTAGCCTGGAAGCAAGAGCCTTGAATAAAATGCTAAGTTAGCATTAAGCTAGCTATAAAGTGTTAAAAAGTATCGCTTCAGGTTAGTCAATGGGTACTTCTCGTTACTTAAAAGGGGAATTATGTCTTCCTGTATAGTAACAAAAGTGAATGTATAAGGTGGATTGTTGCTACATTTGGCCTCATATTTATTCACTAAAGTATTGCGTTATAGCAGGGTTCAATTAACCGTCACGTTAGTGAGTTTGTCTTGTTTTGTTGGTGTCTTTTTCTTTTCCTTTGTTTTCCTTTCTTTCTCATTTGTCTTTAATTTCTTTAAACAATTTTATAGGGTGAGAATAAGTCAGAGACGCATATCTATCAGATTGTTTTTCTGCCTCCTAGTGGCCAAAATAATATAGAAGCAGCTTTAAGTAATAAGACCAAAAGAAGAGTCATTGCGTTGATACAAAAAAAGGGATGCTTTTGTGTGTGTGGAAATCTAATCTAAAAACTCACCCGTCAAAAATCACAAGGTAAGGGTTGCAGCAAAAAGTATTTCCTCCTCAGTTTTTGAACTGCTGCTCTGGTGGCTCTGACTTAGTTTCATATACAGAGGTTACTGAGGGGTGGTGATCTGTGTGGGATGGTAGATCGCCACCTAGTGGGCATTTTCAGAGCAGCCTCATGCTGATCTGAATCATCTGAGGAGATTGAGTGCTCTTTTTTGTCTTTATTGGTTTCCTTTTTTGTTCCCTTTCATCCCTTCCCTTTTATCTCCACTCTCCACTTTGTGATCTCCTTCCCCTGCAGCCTGCATTTTTTAATTCCATGCCATGTTAGGGAATAAACAGAGGTGGTTTAAACATTTAGAAACCTGCCTCACCTTCTCCTTCAAACCCTCAAAGACACTCACTTCCAGCTGACCTTGAAAGAAATTCTCTGAAGATTAGATTTTAGTAGCTTTTTCTTACATCTGTTAGCTTTTCACAAGTCAGAAAAGTACCTCTATATCCATGCATGGTTAAGTATGACTAAGATCTTATAAGCGCAACAAAAGCAGTATTTAGCACACACTGGATACCGAGAGCAAACTGTCTATTCACCTTAACTCACACCTCACCTTTCACCTTTAAATAACACCAGACAGCCAGCCAAGTCTTTAAATATGCCCCTGTGACCTGAAAATAGATACTAGAAAGACGCCAGCGCCCTTTCACAAGTTGACCCCAAAACCCTCTGTTGTAAAACATGTCTATTTCAGATAGACACAAAGAGGTTACCGTAGAAGCTGGTTGGCACTTTAAGTGTGCTTGCAGCTGGGGTGAAGACAGGTTAGAAGCCGACAGAAGGAAGTGGGCAGAATGACAGGACGACAGATGACAAGTCCGGCAAAGAAACAAGATGAAAGTCCCAAACTAGAGGTGATGAGGTTGACAAGAAAGAGTGATGGAGGATGGGATGGAAGGAAGGTGAGGCGTGAGAGAAAGTGGCTCCCTGTGGGACCCCTGCATATTTTCTGCGGGTGAAACCAGGTGTGAGTGCTAGCTGCGAGTCAGACAGCTCTGGCAGGCTGCCTTTACCTGGCACAGCCCTGTCATTACTGTTACCTGCCTGCCCCTGAGGCCACGTGGGCTAGAAGCAGAGCTGCAGCCCCAAATACAGACTATGGTCAAGGGTCACTGACACTGTAAAGAAGCTCTATACAATATTCAGAACATTAACATAGCAGTAAACAACTATTTGTGATGTGAAGATATAGTGGAGACATGGCATCGTGAGCAAGGAATGAAGTCATGCTCAATCTGTGTGTGTTATAATCTGAGCTTCTCTGTTTTTTGTTGTAGTAGACAGTCCAGCCACACGTGCACGTGCACATGCATATACACTGCATATAGGTCCCCTGTGTGTATCCCACTGGCTAGCTAATCACCGCTGTTATGCACTGCGCTCATACAGCGGTTCCAACTAATGTCAGGAGGCAATCATCGCAGAAGCTTAAGCCACCTTACGGTTCCCCTCGGTTAACACCAATACCTCTGTCAGCACTGTTGCTGTTGTTAGCACTGTTCATGCTGTTAGCAACTTTAGCTGCTAGCATCCAGCTGAGCCACTTCCATGTTGAGAGCCGTGTGCAGACAACCTCTGAGTCTTAGATACGATCTGAATATTGTGTCGAGCTCCTTTAAAAACCAAAGTGCAGTGACAGGAAATATGTCTTGGTGACATCACTACAGTGCTGTTCTTGCCGTCAAACCTGTCGCATAGGATTTTTTTTGGTATGTCAAGTTTATGTGTTCAAAAAATTAGGCTATTGGTTTATCTCAGATAGGCTTTACAGTCTGTGTTACAATCTATCTTAGAGGTTATTTATACTTTCTCAAACTGAGACTCCATTTTCAAAATAGAAGCCCCATACAGTGAAGGTTCTGTAAAAGGTTCCCTCTCTCTTTGCCTGCCTTTATTTTTTAAATGGTTGATTGTAAACATCAAAAATACAATATATTTCAAGTTTCTTTTGATACTTAAACATTTTGGGAAATATACTAAATGTTTTTTTTGCCGAGAGTGAGCTGAGAAGATCGATACTACCTTAGTGTTTGTCCTTTAAATATGAAGCAACTGCCAACGGACGGTTAGCTTAGCTTAGCATAAAGACATTGGGGGAAACAGCTATCTTAGCTTTAGAGCACCTCTAAAGCACACTGATGAACTAGCTTCTCTAACCCTAACAAAAAGAGAAGGGTAAAGCTGACTTGTGGTTTACTGGAGGAGTATTACTCAACCATTGTCACTGTGAGGCGCTAAGCTAAGCTAACCTGCAGCTGACTGTACCTTTAAATTTACAGACATTAGAGTGATATTGTCACCAAGAAAGCAAAAAAGAAATGTTCCCAAAATGTTACACTTCTCATTTCTTGATTTCTTCCTTGTCTTGTCTTCAGCGGCAAGATTCCACCAGTGTCATATGTAATGCCTTATAGTGCTACATACAGTGACTAGTTTTTACCAGGGTCATTTAATTAAAACAAATGACCTGGCTGACTGATTTCATGCTTCATAAGTGACCTGTGCTTTGCCATACAGAATAAAACATAAAGTTTAAACAGTCAGAAGAAGGTTTCTATGCTTCTGTGTGATTGTCAGTCTTTATCTAAGTGGTCCGGATGCTATAAACTCCACCCGTCTGGTTCTCCCTGCAGGTTAAAACAAATACTAAAGATGTTTAGAACTGGTATTTGACCTTTGTGTCATGATGTCCCTGATGTTAGATTTGTTATTTCAGAGTCTGTGTCTGCAGGCAGGGCAGTTATATATGAATAGGACCAGGTGTGAAGTGGAGAATTACCTTCCCTTTTGTATTGTGTGTGTGTGTGTGTGTGTGTGTGTGTGTGTGGAAGTAATAGAGGGGTGTGTGAACCTTTACCCTGTGTGTAATGAAGGGTGTGCAACCTCTGTGCATTTACATTAACAGTATATGTGTGCTATAGACTACTGTGTGAATGTAATATGCATGCATACATTTTTTAACCTAACTTCTTTATATTGTAATTGTGATTTAAGTGCGTAGCTAAATTAGGCAAAGTTGAGGAACATGCAGTCACACACGTCCATGCATGCCAGCATTTACATGCATCTTAGTTCCATAAATGTTTCTATAAATGTCTCATAAATGTTAAATGTACATCTGCAGCACTGGTTTACTTCCCCCAGTAACCTTAATTGCCTGACATCTTTATGAATGAATTTATGAGCACATAGTATTGTGATGTGGTAACGAAACAAAATTGCTTATATTCAAATTTTCTATATGATGTACATTGATGCAAAAGTAAAACAAGTTCCCTGTTTGCATGTTGTAGCTTTGAATATCAAGACCTGTAATTTAGCTCTCTGTGAAAACAATAATAAACCAGGTTTCAGCATGAGTCACTTCAAAATCAAATCCTCTGACTTTCCTTTGACCCAGACATCTGTCCGTCTCTCCGCCCTCTCCACCCTCCATCTGTCTCCTTTCTCTCCACCCTGTCATACTGCCTAAAATATGAGCTAATGGCAGGTTGAGTAGTCGAAGCTGTAGTGTGAACATGTGTCTTAAACTCTGCCATTCAAGAGAGGGATTCCTTTGGTCTGTTTGTTCGTCCACCTGTTAATGTTGTTTCGTTGTTTTTCTACTGCCATCATGTGGTAGAAAGTGGTAGTGCAGCCTGTCACCTGCAGCACATTCAAAACAAGATTAAGGCGTCACAGCTGACTTCTTTCCTAAATACATACAAAGTTTATCCCTAAAATGTTATCATAGGTTCAATTCAATAACTGCCTTTTCAATGTGACTTTTAAACCAAATATGAATCCACTGTAGCAGTTTTTCCTCCAGACCACCATCCAAGACCGCATGCCGCTGCATGCCCACATAAAGCACTTCACCATCCCTCTCAGATTCAGGATGATGAGCCACTCTCACGTCTTAACATCCCACCCTGAGTTAAAAAAACAAACAAAAAAAACCCACAGCTGTGTTTTCCGCCCTGACTTGTTCCATCTCATGTAAACACACCGAAATCCACAACACAGAGACAAAATGGCTTCTCTGGCAATTTGTTTTGCAAGTGTTTCTTGAAAAACTCAATCGTCAGGTGGATGATGGTGTGTGATTGAGGATGTTGACGAAAAGGCCAGAAATAGATGAAGACACTGTGTTTACCGTGATGTCAGATGAAGATGATGATGGGACAAACAAGAGGTTCATATATGTGTCATATGCAGATCACTTACGTACTTGCTTTGAATCACGTACCAGTCTTTAAAAAGCACTTATGAGCTAATCAAAGACACAAAACTTATAACTTCAAATTGACCTTCTAGGGGATTAGATGATCCGTTATCAAGGCATCATGCAGTCACACATTAATTAATGTTTGGGATTGCAATATTACGTATTATTATTTGTAGTACTAATACCATTCAGGAAGAATGTTGCACACAAGCTAATATTGATATTTCGGATATCTTCCCAAAGGCAGTATTTAACTCAGCCTGCCATATTGATTATCTATGAGCAGTAATTAAACATATAATAAATAATTTATAATGGATTTTAATGCCATATAAGGAGATATAAGGACATTTGTCAGTGCATATTAATTAACAATTACACAAAAAAACATCTCCTGTGAACACATATTTTACACAAAATTACAACTGTGTCATATTATAAAACCATCAATTCTATTTTCATATACCAGCATCAACTTATGGACCCTCCACAAGAGATTAAAGCAGTTTAATATTTGGTAGCAACTACATTATGGTGTGTTATCACCATTTATTGGGTATAAATGTTGAATAAAAGGGGTTTCAAATAAGTAAGTTTTCCTTATCAGAATCAAGGCTGTAAGCAGAGAGGTTGTTTAATGATGTGCAGTCACAAATGTAATATTTTTGACTATTTAATTTAAAGTGACTTATTACAGTTTTCTTTAGACACGCTTAACTTGACTTAATACTAATAATAGGAATAAAAATGAAGCCTTCGCTTCTGTTTTTAGGTTCACTGTTCTTCCTATTTGACTTGAAAAGTAACCGTGTCTCCTGTCTTCTCTCAGGGTCGTCCAGGGCCTCTCGGTGAAGTTGGTCAGAGCGGACCAGAGGGGCCACGTGGGGGCCCGGGGCCTACAGGGCCTAAAGGAGAGAAGGGCCACATTGGACTAAAGGGACCATCTGGCCCCAAAGGAGACAAGGTGGGTGTTATAGATCATAACAGGATTCATATATTATTTTTATGACAATATTGTTCTGTGAAAGAATAACCTGTCTCTTATATGGCTTTATACCAAATATATTAATTATCTAAGCTAAAATATTGATTTAATTGTGTTTCATGACTAAGACTAAATGTACCAAACATCATTAAAGCAGTATTAAACACAACTCTGCAACAAACAAGCAGTGACATGTTTTCGCCACCAGGTGTCACTATTGAAGATGATTAAATATTAACACAGTGGATTACTTGCTTTAACAGGGACCTATGGGAGTGCCAGGATTCCAAGGAAGTGATGGAGTACCTGTGAGTAAACCAGAAACACAAATACGCACACACATGCGGTCATGCACTTGAATGAAATTTAGAAATATCTTTCATCATCCTGTTGTTATAGTCATAGTTTTTCTAATGTTGTAAAGCTAACATTCCTATCTGAAGCAGGCTAAAGTTAGAATGGGCAGATATTATTTCTGTGATGAAAACAAAGATACATTATTCGCACTATGATAAAAGGATAATCCCGCAGTGCCGTCGTTAGTGCTTGTTCTTGAAGAATACACCCTTCCCCTCTGTCTCTTTGCAGGGTCACCCGGGTCAGGAGGGTGGCAGAGGCCCACCAGGACTGGACGGTTGTAACGGGACCAGAGGAGAGCCTGGAGCACCGGGCTATGGGACAGGAGGACCTGGATATCCTGGACCTGCTGTGAGGACAAACTTCAGTTTCTCTTTGTAGTCTTTATACTATGAATGCCATGATTAAGAGACTGTAGCGTTTATTGTCACTGCCTGTGATAGGTAGATTAATACCAATGGTGTCCTCTCCTCCAACAGGGGCCTAATGGGCAAAAGGGTCAGAAAGGAGAGCCTAGATACATCTCAGATGGTGGTGTCTCGGTAAGGTCTCACACTTTCCTCATCTTCTGTCTTTCTTCCTGCTCACTAAAGAACTTTAGATCATGTTTGTTGTGTCCACTATAGCGCCTTCCGTAGCTCAAGAGCTCAAACTGGCTGAAGAGAGGATGGGAGTTATCTGCTAAGATACACCTCGCTTTCTTCCTCATCCTCTCTGTAACGAGTTGGGTCAAGGGCTTTAGTGTCTCGCCAACTACTGTACTTGCTATTGTCACAATCCTGGAGAGTTTATTTTAGGATATTGAATCTGGTGGAAAGTCACTAGTTTTTGGTGTGCATTTGGTCCGGGATTTAAGGATTTCAAGAACCCAAGACATTTTGAATAATCTGCACCACATTTCTTTCGTAAAATATTTTGATGAACTCCACTGGTGTAGTGGTAGTTAATGAGGTGGGTGTACTACGAGGTAGATACCTAGGTTACCATGGAGGAGTCGGGTATACACTCCTATATACTCCATTGGCCCTTTGGCTAATAGATTGGTATACTGTTAACAGCCAGAAAAGGAGGTGGGTATACCCTGTATGCTTGTGTAAACCCCCTAGTACACCACTAGGATAAACCCAGAAAAATATTTAGAATAGGTTTTGAACATACATATTATATTTGTGATTTGTTGTATTTTATAGAAAGTCACTGGACAACTTCAACCAAATTAATTTGTGACATAAATCTATCAGGCCTGAGCCAGCCGCCAAAGTTTGATGTGGCCACTAGGTGGTGCCACAGTAAAATTGAATTAAAATAACACAGTGGTCATGAAACTTTCCATAAATCTCATTTGTGTACAGATACCCCCAAACAAGAGAGATTTTCTCCATCAACCAGTCAGCATAACTGTCTGTATTCTGTAATGAAGATAAAACATGTATTCATGTTCTGTTTTATTATAAAAGAAATGTGCCACATGTTTATTAATTCATGCTTTTCTTTTCCCCCATATTTAGTATATACCAGGTTTACAAGGAATCAAGGGTCAGTCGGTAGGACTCTTACTTTTCTCCTCTACGTTGTGATAAATTATCTTTAATACAAAATAACACACCTATTGTACTTCTTTGAACGCATCGTTGTGACGTGGTTGTGTTTTATTCTCTGCAGGGTATCACAGGTCCTAATGGTCCGCCTGGTTATCCTGGTCCAAGAGGGCCTGAGGGATATCCCGTATGTAAACTGATTCACCTCAGACTGCTCCCTGCATATTGACATTATGTTCAGTTACATATTTGTGTTTCATACATCAAATTCTCTGAGGTGCTGTGTGTTATATATCTGATGGTGGTTTGTGGCAGCTGATGGCGTAAGGAAAAATGCTATAAAACCAGTTTAATATACAGGAAATACTTTATTATTACATAATCTATTGTTAATTAATCCATAAGATGATGTTGTAATATGTATTAAAATTCAGGAGTTTAGCCAGTCATAAATTTGACACAAATCTTTCCACCTGTCTAAGAATACTTATTTTAAATTTTCTTTCGATCGAAGTATTTGTGAATATTATTTCTGATTTTGCTGCTGACTTTATCTATCATCTGTCTCCAGGGCCCACCTGGTCCTCCCGGTCTCCCAGGGCCAATGGTAAGTCAAACAACAGAGTACAATCATGTATCATATTCTGTGATAAGGTAGTGCACAGCTGTCAAAGAATGTGAAAAGTTATTGTTCTTGTTCCTCCAAGTGCGTTCTGTTAACCCTTGTTGTTTTTAGGGGAGCCGTAGTGACGGATATGAAGGAGAGAAAGGAGACAAGGTATGCTTTGTTAACTGAAGAGCGCATGTAGACTCATTGATCTGTAGAGATTGATGCAGATACACACATGTAATGGCCTGTTGAGTGAGTGCAGCTAGCTGAACAGTAACATCTGCACGTCTTTTTTAAACTCTTGAACGCACTCTTTGTTCTTGTCTCATTCAGTTCCAGTTTTTCCATCACTTACACAATGAACAGTCGTAGTTCAGCTCCTCAGACTTAAAGACACTATAATACCAGTGGAAGCCATTTGGACAGTGTGTAAATGGTTTACATGCCATTTATCAAAGGATTTGAGTTTTTAGTTGGTGTTAATTCCCACCTCAGAATGTACACAGTGACATACAGATGTTTTATACCAAGACACAAGCTGTTTACATGTTGCCTGTGAGTGAGATTGAGGATACTTTATCTCCATGATATCATCTCAGGCGATAGTTTGAGACGGATGCCGGAGCGAGAGTGTAAAATCCACAACATTTAACTTATTAGAAATAAACTTTAAAGGAAGAGTCCAACATTTGTGGCGTAAAATTGATTGTCATCTAGGCTAAAATAAGTCTGATGATTTCATTTTTGTCAACCCAGGTGTGCATTAGCCTAGCTTAGCGTAAAATCAGGCAGCAGGAAGACCAGGTAGCCTTGCTGATTTAAAAGAAATTTGGGGGGGTTTTGGACACAATTTGGAATGTATAGCCAGTTTCTGATAACTTTAGGGATGTTTTTATAGGTTGTTGTTTAGCTAGTTAGCAAAGAAGCATTTTTTTGCCACCTAGCAGCCTTCGTGCTAAGCTAAAGTTGGCTAACATGCCCCAGCCATGTCACTAGAATTTCCTAAAGAACGTTTCTTTACTGTGACCAAATGGTGAAGAGACTTTACAGTAAAAAGTTGTGGTTTCTGCACTTTCGCTCCCATTAATGTCAGCTACAGACACCAAAACAGCAGGCTTAGAGTGCTCTAGCTGGGTCCTAGCTGTGTGAGTGTGTATGCATTTATGTGTGTGTGTGTGTGTGTGTGTGTGTGTGTGTGTGTGTGTGTGTGTGTGTGTGTGTAATGAATTGGTTGGACATAATGCTGTGCATGTTAAAATCTGACTGGTGGTGGCTTGGCAACCTACACTTCTTCCGTCCAACACGCATTAATTCACCCACCATCTATCCTTCCCCCCTCTAACCCCACCCATCCCTGCATCCCTCCATCCTCCTCCTCCTCCTCTCTCCATCCTCAGATTGACCACTGAACTGTTTGTTGCATCCGTTTCCTGTTTGATAAAAAGATCACTTGAACCTCTACTTGATTCAGTCTGGTTTGTTCTTTCGAATGATCTGTGGTGCCACTGAGATAAGTCGCAGACTCCCTCAGATGTGTTTTAAGTCAGATCTGGATTCACTGATTCATTTTGAATTTTCAATCAAATCCCAAAATCTACTTGAAGTGTAGTTTGTGTGTTGACCAGTGGCATTACACACTTGTTTCCCTCACCGTTGAGTGATGGCTCAGAGATTTTACATGATAAAGTTTTTCTCCAAAATTAGAAAAATGAAGCAAATGCTGAAGTAAAATTTATCCAATCTTGACCTGACTGTCCAGCATTAAATATCAATTCTGCTTCAATCAGGAAAAGTACACAAATACTAAAAAATAAAACTTCATCATTCAAATGTCTGAGCTGTCACTGTGGAGGCCGATCTGTGAACTGTAACTGGGTGCTGGAATCACTTGCTCCTACTTCCCATGTCACACTTTATCCTCCCTTTAATCATGTTTGGGCATCTGGTGGTGGTGAACCCTGGGATTTGTAGTCCATCTACCTGCTCTTTGACTCCTCAACCTCCATTCACCCACCCATCTCATTTTGAAACAATCACACAAAGTGTACTAACAAGTCATCTTCCTCACACATTGCATGCATGTTATGCTCCACCAAAACACTGAACTCAGACAGATTCAGGGTTGAACTGGATGTGGAAACAGCTGGATTTACTGTTGAGCCTGTTTAGATAGGTTTCTTTAGGATGGTGTTTTTCTCTTTTAGCCATGGGGGAAAATGGGAACTTGAGATATCTTAAAATTGATCAACAAGTAGCTCAAGATAAAGTATCCCTGAGCTCTCTTCTCCTTCTCTCTCTTTGTCTTTCTTTCTCTCTATCACTCCTTTTACTGTTTTTCTTTGTGTCTTCAAGTCTCTCCTCTTTGCATTCACATATTGTCCTGTTCTTTTTTTGTTTTTTATCTACCTACCAAGCTACCCAACTACCTAACAATCTACCTACTTACCTACGTAGTTACCTACCTGTCTACCTACCCACCTACCTATCCACCCACCTATCTACCCACCCACCTACCTATCTACCTACCCACCCACCTACCTACCCACCCACCTACCTACCTACCTATCCACCCACTTACCCACCTACCTCCCTAGCTATCTACCTACCCACCTACCTACCTACCTACCTATCCACCCACCTACCCACCTACCTCCCTAGCTATCTACCTACCCACCTACCTAGCTTCTTACCTACCTACCCACGTAGCTACCTAACTTCCCACTAACCTATCTACCGACCTACCCATGTAGTGACCTACCTACCTATCTACCTACCTACCTAACCACCCACCCACCTACCTATCTACTCACCTACCTACCTACCTACCTCCCTCCTTCTTTCCCTCACTACCTACCTGCCTCCTTCCCTACCTGCCCACCTATCTAACTCCCTCCCTCCCTCCCTCCCTACCTACCCACCTATCTATCTAGCCAACTACCTCCCTCCCTCCCTGCCTACCCACCTACCTATCTACCCACCCACCTACCTCCCTAGCTATCTACCTACCCACCCACCTACCTGGCTTCTTGCCTACCTACCCATGTAGCTACCAAACTTCCCATTTACCTACCCACCTACCTACCCATTTAGCGACCTACCAAACTACCTGTCTACCTACCTACCTAGCTATCTAGCTATCTATCTACCTACCCACCCATCTACCTCCCTCCCTACCATGTTCATTCCTACCTACCCACCCACTTACCCACCTACCTACCTACCTACCTCCCTCCCTGCACACCTTCAATCCTATCTATCCACCTACCTTCCCTAAATACCCACTTACCTCCCTACCTACCCACCCACCTATCTACCTACCTAACTACCCACCCACCCACCCACCTACCTACAAACCTACCTACCCACTCACCTACCTATCTATCTACATCTAACTTTGTAAGAGAGCAAAGCTGACCAGGGCCGTGTTTGTTCCTCTCACTATTATACATTATCTATCTCTGCACGCTATATGGCCAAAAGTGCGTGGACAGATGTGTTTTATGTGCAGTTGTGGTCTAGAAAATTTTAATCCTGCAGCACACAAGGTCATTTTCGACAATATTAATGGTGGTTAATCACCAGCAGAGGTGAAAAGCCAATCCCAGATTCATATTTGCATTTTGCGGCTGTATCCAGGATTTCCTCAGTTTCTTCTTGGAGGTACGCTGTTCACAGTCTGGTGCCTGTTCACTACCCTCTTTCAAGTTCTGCCCTGACCTGCGTGTTGTGCCTAGGAACGTCCCAAACACAGCAGATTAGCAAGAAATAAGAACATACAGGCAAAGGAGCAGAGTCTCTGCAGATAAATACGCTGCCAAACACTTTTAGTGGGTCATAAGTGATGACTGAGAGGGATTACTTTTGTTTGAGTAGATACGTTGTTTTTAAGGACAAACTCTGCATAGTGTACCTTTATGTAAGCAAGTAAGTTTGTTTATGTAGCACTTTTCATAAGAAGACATAACAAAGTGCTTCATAAATAAAAACAAGGCAACAGACAAAATGAATACATAAGAAGAGTTAAAATAAATACAATTTAAAACCAACAAAGGATCAACATGAACCAGAGATGTTGTCTTTTTTAGTCCTCGCCTTCCTCTTCCTTGTCTAAACATGCCACCTACATTGCCCACAATGCAACTTGGCATTTCAGGCGTGCCATGCTAGCAAACATCAAACTTGTAGTCTTCAGCCCCAAGTGATGCTGACTCAAGTGACATAATTTGAGGCAATTTTTTTTTTTTTAAATTTCACGCAGCTCCCTCTAGACTCGAGCCACAAAAAGCTTTATACATCTACTTTAGCTCCATGTGTAATGATCAGGTGTCCACATACTTTTGGCCATGTAGTTTTATTATCTATCTTTCTATCATCTCTGCTTGTTTTTTCTTTTCTTCATCTTTTCTGCCCCTTCTCTCTTTTTATATCTACATCTTTTCCTCTCACCTCCCATCTTGACCTCTTTCCTCTTCCTGTTTCTGCTCCACTACTCTGCCCCTCTTGATTGGCTAACGGTGTATTGTGTGTATTTCGGACTCCAGGGCGACGTGGGTCTTCCCGGACCCAGTGGTACTCCCGGCGACGGGTCGCTAACAAGCGAACAAACTCTCACTATCTACAAAGGATCTAAGGTAACACAGCAAGGGAAGGCTAGGAGCAGAGGTCGTAGCGCTTCCACAATGTTCGCACACACACACACACACACACACACACACACTTGGATGTGGTGGGGTTTCATTATAAAAATGGCAACAAGAAGGTCAATAACACAGCAGGCAGCAGGCTGTTTGTTGTTAGAAACTAAAGGTGAAAAGAGGAAGAGGAGCAGTGATTGCAGCAAACTTTAAAGCTATGGAGGGGAAGACAAATGAGGAGCCAAAGGAGGAGGAGACTTGGAGGGGGGGAGGAGGAAAGGTTGGTTCAATGGATCATCACCCCGGCATCTTTGTCGTGATACTTTGTCGCATAACACTTTCTACAAGCACAGCTGCTCTGGAGGCAATATTTGGATGTAATTCAGTCTAACTTTCCCATTACTTGACATTAGACCGAAACCAGTTGAAGTAGGGACAGAGGAATCTATCTGTAGGAAGTTAACATAGCTGGTGTTTTAAGTTCAAATTATTGAGCTCAAAGGTCCAATCTTGACCTAAAAAAAGCAGTTTGTCAAAGCAAGGTCAACCAACTTGGTGTTTCTGTAGCTTTCGTCCATATCTCATGACCTTCCTTGCCAGATGGAGTAGCTCAGCTGTCAGCGAATGACCTACGTACAGAATTTAGGCTAAAAGATGTGGCTTAAAGTTTTGGAAACACCAAGTAATTGGATCTATTTTGAGAATTGTTCGTCAGAAAATCAACTTTCTTTGTGCAGATAGATTGTCCTCGGACCTACCAAAATAAATGCATTCATTATCAAGATTGCATAAAAATAATGCAAATTGCTATTAAATTTTGTAGCTAAAACCAAACTATAGACCCATGGCTCCTTCCATTGAAGTGTAGCTCAACCAATCCGATCCTTTCTGCCTCCAGAGATTCTTTGACCCTGATAAAAGTTTGTTGACTAAAGCAATGACCTTCATACTAAGACCACCCTCTCTTCATCACCCTAATGTTTCCTCACTCCTGCGCTCGCTCTGTCACAGCAGCCCCTTCAGTGGCTTCATCCACAGTCAAACAGAGCCCGTCCTCCAGTCAACGGTCCCCCATCTCTCCCCCGTCTTCCCAAAACTCATCCGCCCCCTTTCCCCTCCTTGCCCTGCTATCTCACCGTCACAGCGGTGATCAGTATAAACAGTTCTCCTCTTCCTTGGTTACGATATCCAGGGCGACGTGGGCTTGCCCGGTGACCCCGGCCAGCCAATGATCAATGGCGTTGTGGAGTTTGTGGGTTTTCCCAAAGGAGACAAAGGAATGCAGGTTTGTTGGAAAAATGCAAGTCTTCTCGTAGTCAACATTTGGAATGGTGAGCAGGATGAGATGGACAAATACAGCCATGTGTCCCTCAACCTCCCACCTAATCAATACAAGTTTCTCTTGGTGATTAAGTCATAAGTTTGTCGAACAATATGTATGGTTTTGCAAGTTTTTAACCCCAAAACTGTCTATCTTGAATACATGGCATTACTCATCGACACTTGTACAAAGCTGCCTTACCTTCCGAATAGCCATTGGTGTGATCTTGTTTTATGTAGTACAGAAATTAAAGGAATACTTCAACCCACAAATTATCATTTCTGTATCAGTTACACAACCCACGTTACCTTGAATTCGTGAAGAAAACTTCATGTTTCTCTCATGCCTTCATGGTGAACAAAGAATCCAAAATGGAGAAAATTCTTGATGAGTCGAAGTCATAGGGATCCGCTTTTAACGACGGCAAAACTACAACAAAATATCTCTTTACAAACTCTAAGACAACTCGTATAGCATATTCCAAGTCTCATTTATCCAGTCAAATTCTCTTCAAAGCCAGACTCTGTTGACAAAAACGGTCATTTTACCTTACTGAACACAGGAGCTGCCGGTCTACCACTGCCTCAATTGGTAGCTTCTTTGTAGCATTGTGCAACTTTGGTGTTTTAGAAGGTTATTCATCAAAGTGAACTGATGGAGGCAGTGGTAGACTTACAATTCGTCCCTCTTTACTCTAATTCACCAAGATTTTTCTTAGTTTTTGGATTCTTCGTCCACCATGGGGGCATGCAAGAAAACCAAGCTTTTCTTCAAGTCCAATGTAACATGGGGTGAGTAACTGATATAGAAATGATCATTTGGGGATGAAGTATTCCTTTAACTTGCAGAGACTTGAAACTAACCAGCAAAAGAAAATCCATTATAGTATTAATTTCACAACCTTTAGTGTTTTCATTTTATTTTAGGTAATAATTACTTTCTATCATCACTTGGTAAGGTTGGTTACAGTAGGTCTGTTTTGAAAAGCTGTTGCATTGGAGGACTCTTCAACATCCACAACCTTTTTATCCTTTTGATAACATGATGTTTACATTTCCTTAAAAAATGTATAATCTAATGCTTTTTTTCCAGCATTTATAAACATCAAAGCGTACTTGAATGCGCCAACAGAGGAGAGTTTTAAAACACTCACAGTTACATTTTCAGTACCACACAATGATGATGAACCTTTGACAAAACGTTACGGCCATCAAAAGGTCACTGTGATGATAAAAGTTGACTGTATAAACTGAAAAAAAAAAAAAATCCAGTGGCTGCCAGGAAAAGTCGAGCTCACATAAAGAACACATCGAGACCAAAGGTAACCGAAGCCACTACAGTTATCAGAGTGGAAAAGCCCACTGTGAACATTAGAGGTAGCACTTTATCCCCTTGTTGCTAACCATAGAGACGGAAATAATCTGAATCATCCACCCTGAATTCTTTAGTGTTCCAAGCCCAACACAGTGCATCCTCTCAGGGGTTTGAAGAGCACTGCAACTGGGCTGGGAACCACAGTCTGTCTACTTGATCCAAATATTATTCCCATCACCCTCAAGGTCACTATGAAAGTATTGATTCAGATATTAGGACAGGTTTAAATTGTTCTCGTCTGTCTCTCGTGAGATTTCACTGTTTGTACTGGCTGTCAAAGGTAAGTTTGAACACAAAGTATGTGCAAGACTCTAAATGTTGCTCATAGTTCATTTAATGCAAAATGATGCCGTTCTCATGTTGTTAAGTTTGTTCTGTTTGTCTTTCTCAAAGGGTGAACCTGGTCGAAAGGGAATCAGAGGATACCCTGGCAATCCTGGCCGACCTGTAAGTGTTTTTTTCCTGAAATAAACATTTTCAAAGAAATTTCTGCAGAACAAATGTGTCAAGTAGGAAGACACCAAAGCTTAAAAAGGTTTGTTGAAACAGCTGAGAGATCAGTGAGAGACGTTTTACTTTAAGAAACACTTAACTATCTTTCACTTAATTCCAGGGACCTTTCGGCTATCGTGGTGAATACGGAGAGAAGGGCATTCCTGGATACCCCGGTGCAAGAGTAAGAGCTATCAGCAGACTGTGTTATAGCACTGTGTTATTGCGTACAGTAAAGAAGAGGTACAAAGAAGTAGACAAATGCCCTTTTGTGGTATAAATCCTTCCCTAACCTCAGCATACTGGAGATTCCTTATGTTCTTCTTCCATGGTGAAATATGCTATTTGTCTTTTTCTGTGTTGTCACCCTTACTTACCCTCTTCGTCTGTGGTTGATGTCGCTTTTGATTCCACCAAACAGGGTCCTCCCGGGTTTAACGGGCCTCCTGGATCTCCAGGACAACAGGTGGGCATCTGTCAGAACTGTTCCCCTAGAACATTCAATAACTCATAAAGTTGATATTATGAGACATTATACTGTGGCATGGACATAGAAAATACACAGACATACTTATTTCTGATTGGCCTACGGGTGTCATTTAACAGGACACATCGAACATATTTCTCATTAACAGTTTTATCATTGTGCTAGGTATATTAAACTGCCGGTTACCATGGCAACAGTGCTTATTGTATTTGCCACAGGACCACTTAATTCGCAGATGAAACTCATTTCATTCAGGGTTAACCCAGACTACATTGTTTTAAACATTGTGTTAGTAGTAGTTTTATATGACTTTTTTATACATATTTTGCATATAATCGCAAAACTGACTAGTAACTATGAAGCTGTCTGTTAAATATAGTGATGTAAAATCATGATATTTGCAAGTACAAGCATAAAGTTGCAGAAAAATGGGAATAATTACATGCAATAAAGTACAAGTACTTTTAGATTGTACTTCAGTGCCTCCTTTATCTGTACAGTAAATTCAGATTACTTAATTTTTTCCTGACACAGGGACTCAGAGGTGTTCCAGGTTACCCCGGGCAAGAAGGATACATAGGGCCCAAGGTAAGATGAGTGTGTGTTTGTGTACACTGGCTGTTGACATATTTTGTTGTGTCCCATTTTAATTCTACATACGAACTGCATACAGTATTTAAAATACTGTGCTTAATAGTCGACTGTTTCTGCAGTTAGTGTACAAGAAATCACTGTTTTATACTAACAGGAAATTATTTATTTAATACTTGCAGATGTTAATCCAAATGCAACTTTAAAATGTCACTTCCAATTCAACCTAATAAGCACAAAGCAAACTGTCTTGCCGTTTCACCAACAGTTATCATTACTTACATTTTTTCCAGCACTAAGAAGCTTCTCTATTTAAATTATTATTATTTTTGTCACTTTTACAGTTGAAACACACTCAGTTATTTAAACTTAAAACTAAAAAAGAATTAACTTAAGAATTATTAATTATTATTATTATTATTATTATTATTAATTATTTAAGAATTATTAAAAAGAATTAACACTCTATGTAGGGTTATGCGTTTTCTTTGCAATACCCTCATTTCACCAGCAGATGGCGCCAGTGTTTCTTCAATGAATTTACCACGGCTGGTTTAATATGAAGATGAAGAAACTTTTCTTTTTAAGCATTGTGCAAGATATTCCTGTCATTTACCCAGTCAACTGGTAAATAGTTAATTTATTATTTATTTGTAAATATTTTTAAAGGAATTTATTTGTAAATATTTTACAGGAATCGTTTAAAATTGTGGTTAACAAGAGCTTATTCGCTTTCTAGACAAGAATTAACCTAACGTTAAATCATAAAAAACCGGAAATAACAGTTGGCTAAATAGAAGCAGCCAGTTAGCTTAACTTAGGTTAACAGTAACATCCCAATAAAACAACTATATGTCGCTTTTTTTCTTTATTTTTGGGGAGATATGGCATTTTGATTTGGAAGCTCTAGACAAAGTTAGGCTAGCTGTTTCTCCCTTTTTCCAGTCCCTCTGCTAAACTAACATAAGGCTAACGTTAAGTTAACGTTAGCTAGCTCCTGACGCTAGCCTCTGCAGCATATATACAGTAGATGGTGTCAATATTTTTGCATCACAAACACATACATTAGAGTGTTCCTCTAAGGTTGATTAGTGTAGGCATTAGCGTTTTATTCTAAACAACATTTATTTTAAACCAATTAGGAGTCCTTTAGCTTGGCAAAAGTTTGTCCCAAGTCAAGCTAAAATAATGTAAGGGGTGTCAAAGTCATTTTAGTTTATGAGTCACATACAGCCCAATTTGATCTCAAGTTGGCCAGACCAGTAAAAGAACAACTCCTCCAGATGTTTTCCTTTACATTCTGAAAATGTTTATCCATTTACAAGAGTGATGATGATGTGCATTTTTCCCCAAATATTCCCACTCCTGTGTAGTATTGCTGGCATCACCACAGCAAATTTAAGTGAAAGCTATTGAGAAAGCAGGTCAAGTTATCACCCTGCCTCACAAACCATCTCAAGTTTGAAGAACTATAGTGTGGTCAGGGTGGAAAGCCTCCGAATCAGCCCTTTACATGTAGTAGGCTACTCACTGTTAAACCTTGCACCTTTTAGCCTTCACAAGTGCATCAATATTGGGTATGCAAAGTCATCCAGTGGGCCAGATGGGACCCTTAGGTAGACCTGTTTTGTATTTTGTTCTGAACTGGTGGTGTGTTTTTAATAGGGAGATCAGGGAGACCCCGGACCACCAGGACCACCTGCATACGTTTCTGGGCATGGCACTTCTGTTCAAGGTAACACAAAAATCCACCTCAACAATAAGACATTAATAGATCAGTCCCAAGTGGCTGAGTTTTTGTTTGATATGTGCAAGTTTCTTATGTTGACCACCTCTTCTCTGATTGGCTGAAGGACCAACAGGTGACCCAGGTTTCAGTGGCCTGCCTGGTTCCCCTGGTGACCAGGGACCTCCAGGATTCCCAGGATCACCAGGCCCACCAGGAATTGGTGGAGTTGGTCCAGGTAATATACACAGACACACGAATGCAATATTATACAGAATATATCACATAACTGTTTTTACATTAAAATGTCAATTTCCCCCATATGTAGGTGGTCGTGGATCCCCAGGTTTTCCTGGGACCCCAGGCCCAAAGGGAGAGAAAGGAAACCCAGGCATACCAGGTTATGGCTTCGAAGGAAGCCCTGGCTCCCCTGGACTCCCCGGCCCTCCTGGCCCTCCTGGACTTCAGGGCCCAGCTAGTACGTTCACACAGAATTGACTGACAGAAGCTCTTTCTTCACAGGTGGTCGTCATAAAGATTGATGTGGCTTATTTGAGAGATGAGAAGTTAGAAATCCATTGCAGTCGATAAAAGGCTCTTAATTGTGAATAAGAAAACAAACTGAACATTAGTAGTCTGTACTTCCTCTCTTGTCTTTTTAGACATTTTAAATCGGTTGGTTATGTTCTCTGCTATTTATTTTTCTGTGACAAACCTGGATTCCCTGTATAAAAGGAGCTAAAATAGTGAAAAATGTCGTTTTTTTAATGAATAAAAACTTCTAGGGGAGAATACAGTATCTTGATTGTTCTGACATAGAGCTAAAGTTAGCATAAGAAAATGGATTTTGTATTTTTACCAGCCATAAAATGCTAATTTCTCTCTTAAAGTATAAGACAAGACAGAATCAGACTTTAAACGTCATGGCTGACTGATTTAACTGTTCTCCAAGGCTTTTCCATTGAACCCTGCGTCATCTATCCTGAGCCCAGGCCCGAAGGCAGGTATCCTAAACAAGGCCATATTGCCATAAACGCCATGGCAATATTCAGCTCGTCAAAGTATAATTCAAAACAACAAACTTTCAGCAGACATTATCTAACTGCCAAAATGCTTTTTTTAACGCTATTCTCTGTGGAGGGTGCGGTGGTAAGTATAGATAAGACAAGCGCAGGAGGCTATTCTTCAGACTTGGATGGGAGGGTTTCTCTACTCCAAGCTTCTTTTCTCATCTTTGCCAGCAGGTGTCGCCTGTGGTGAACATAATTCACTGATTTTACATGGACTTAAATGCATGGCAGCAGTGTTGTTTGCAAACAGGGACATTTTTGTTTGTTTGTTTGTTTGTTTGTTTTCTCGGCACAAACACATTGAACGAAGGAAGACATAAGAGTAGAGACACAAGCTGAAAGAAAATCACAGTAATAACAATTATAATAACAATACACTTGTTTTTCTTTCAGTTTGTCGGAAACACGTTTGAAATAATTAAACAGTGTTTTGCAGTATAAGCATTCTTGCAGCCTCACAAATTCCTTTCAGAGCTTCACTGAAACTCCTTCCTTCATCGGATACATGTGTTTGGTGATGAGAATGTTAGCGCAGAGCTCTACTTATAAATGATTTGTCATCCTTGAACCAAGACAGGTTCACAGAATTAAGACTGAAGGCCCAAATGCACTGAACTCATCTGACACACACGCTTTGATGCCCATCAAACTGCTGTGACGTGCCAAATCTGACCTTGTTTTGGTTTTGGAGCATCAAATGAGAACCCAGTGACCAAAGTCTGAGGCAGAAAGGAGACATGGCGAGACAGAGAGGCAGGCCTGCAGCGAGAGTGCACAACAGTTTTGGGCAACAGCTGACATTAGCTCTGTTTGCTTAGCTTTAAACTGTATGAACAGTTCTACAATTGTAATTCTGCAATGCTACACAAAAACAACTACCACTGCCAACAGCTTTGATACTATACGAGCCATAGGAGCATCCATTCACATGTCTGTAATGAGGCAAGTCAGTTATCTCTTTCAGTGCGTTTCAGCCTTCAGATTCTCTTAACCATAAAAGTCTAGAATGAACATCTCTTCATAGATGACACATTTTTACCCTTTACAAAATTATAGTATAAATTTGTATCGTTAGCCATTTGTTTTCTTTTGTTTGTGTAGGTGCCAAACCGCAATGCGCTATGCATGCTGCTTGTGGCAAATAGCTCTCAGCCATTATAGTCAATGTAAAGTCACTGAATTAGTTCAAGCACAACGCTGTTTTATATTTTAATATGATATAAACAAGTTCATGCTTTCATTTATTTATTTTTGATAAGCTTCTGTCATCTTGCAAAAGCAGCTGAACTCTTTTCATATTACCTGCAGAACAAAGAGACTAATCCTGATTTCACATTGTGACACCAAGCTGCACTTGCACTGTGCTGGTCTAAATTATTCTTATTTACCTTCTGAAATATTAAGGCATGCTTGAGAGCATGTAAAAAAGAAGTTCCTCCACAATAGGAACTTTACAGATATCCCTTTTTTTGACATCTTACATCAGTCAGTGCAGTGTAGCTTCAGTTCAAACAGAGTGAAATCTACTTTGTCACTATAATTCAGTCTTTAACTGATTGAACCTTTTCTGGTGTGTGCCTTCAGGTATTCCCAGTACCAGCACCCCGGGAGAGCCTGGGCCACCTGGCCCCAGAGGACCGCCGGGTGAAAGAGGATTCAATGGCTTCAGAGGTACACGAACATATGCGAACTGGAATTGAATTAATAACAGACAAAACCTGTGCGTGTCTGCAAGAAATTACTTAAACAAAAATGTATTGTTCAGTCAACAGAAGGTAAGTGTTAGTTACCTGTACATGTTTAAATTTGTGTGCTGGAGTCAACATGTCCTGCATGTTTTTTAACATGTATGAATTTTGGGTGATCCTTTCATCACAAATAAAAGAAAGACAGATTCAGAATGTCTGTTTGCACTCGGGTGAGAGTATTTACACTGCAGCTATTCCACTATTTACACCCATCCCTACAAGGTGTTATTATGGATCCCATTGCGTGCCGTTATCAGCTGATATTCAATACATCAAGGTCGGAGGCGGTTAGGATGAGGGAAAAGAGATCATGTCAGGGCTAGTACTGGCCATTTTTGGATATTCTCTGATATTAAAGTGGTAAATTTACAAGAAGAACTCACAAATTAACTGCCAATAAGTCAGATGACATATTCTACAGAGCAGCAATGGGCCAATGATGTCATCGATAAATGGCACAAGCACAGGACTGAGGTTTGAGTCCTGTGTAAGTCAACATTGGCTTATTAATTTTATTTTTTAGGATGTGTAAAGCTGCTGAATGCAAATTGTGTACATTAGCTTTAGCAGAATAGCTGAATAAACCCGTTTGTGTTAGCGTCATATTTCGATGTTGCTAGGACGCCCAGGAATATACACCCACACCTACATAGCCACATTAGCTATTTACACGTGGGTGCAAAGAGCGATATTGGCCATGAACACCTGGGTGCTAATAGCATCTGCCCACAAGATTGATTTTTGAGAACAGGCTCCATAAATTTCTTCATCAGTATCTTCCCTTTATAATCACCATCTATCTCTGTTTTCCCTCATCCCTCCCTTGATCCTTGTTCCACTCTTTTATTCATCATCTTTCTGTCATCCTTTCTCTCTGTTTGTCCCATTTCCTCTGTCCTACAGGTGATCCCGGCGACTGTGCCTGTCTAGGTGGAGGCACCTCTGGGTTGCCTGGGTTACCCGGAAGTCCTGGAGCTAACGGCAGCCCCGGCTTCCCTGGACAAAAGGGTGAGCCCGGTGAACGCGGTTCACCTGGCTTTAATGGTGTTCAGGGACCTCCTGTGAGTAGAATTTTGAGTATTTTTGTTGTTGTTGACAGTTTCGTAACACTCTTAACTGCTGTAGCAGAGAAATATGTATGTTATGAATTGAAACTGTGTGTGTGTGTGTGTGTGTGCAAGTTTCGCAGAAATCCATCATGTCTGTCCTCCTACAGGGTCGTGCTGGTAGCCCTGGTTTCTTTGGTCGTAAGGGAGAGAAGGGCGCATCTTATTACCCCAACCTGGGTATCGGGGTGAAAGGAGAGCTCGGAGCAACTGGACCCAGAGGACCAACAGGTGAAACTGGAAAACCTGGCAGGGATGGACTCCCTGGCTTCCCTGGAGCCCCTGGACCCCCAGTGAGTGCTTAGACAAACAAAATATATACATATATGTGTGTGTGTGTGTCGGTGTGTGTATAATGTTACAGTGTCGGACGTTCATGTTAAACACGGCCAATGAGGTAAACGAATGTAAATATCCAACTTTTTTTGCTACTCGAGACAAGCTGACATCAGCCTGTGATGGATTCTTTATATGGTCATCTGCTCCAGGCTGACTACTGCAAGTGTTTCCATTACCAAGCTGCAGATGTCAGGGAAATGTAGTCCCAGGTGTCGATATTGTGAATTGAAGTATTTATTGGTGATTTTTCACCGTACAAAGTGCCGTTATTCTCTTGGCTGTAATGATGGTGTAGATATGCCGAGACCTGGTCACGCTAACCAATCAGAGCAGACTGGGCTTTTTTGGGAGGTAGGGCTTAAAGAGACAGTCGCTAAAAGGAGCAACCTGAAAATTAGCATAATAGGTTCCCTTAAAAGAAGAATTACAGAAAAGAATTTTAAAACAAACCTCACCTCTCCCCTCCAGGGCGACGCTGGTTATGGCACAGTTGGAGAGAAAGGTTTCCCAGGGTTCCCGGGGCCTAAGGGTCGTGCGGGCGGCCCTGGCGAGCCTGGTATCGGTTATAGCGGAACACCCGGCTTTCGGGGAGAGCCTGGAGACCCCGGTATACCCGGGGTGCCAGGGGCACCAGGTTTACCCGGACCTAAAGGTAAGTGATGCTGCGGAGGAACAGAGGAGGCAAAATATGGAAAGGAGGTGGTGGTGTGTGTGTGTGTGTGTGTGTGTGTGTGTGTGTGTGTGTGTGTCTGTGTCTGTGTCTGTGTGTGTGGGTGTGTGTGTGTGTGTGTGCACTCCCCACAGGGTGAAACCCAGACCATCCATTCATCCCATCCAATCTCTGTCCATCCTCTACAAACTGTAGTCACCATAGCAACCTCATGCTAACACCCTAAACCATTAGAGGACATTTTCTAGGGGAAAAACAGTTCCCAGGTTGTCTGCCTGACTGAAGCAGCCAAACTCTCCGGGACCTGGAGGGACAATGTGGCTCCTGTTAGATATTTTCTCTACCAAAGCAGCTTCCTGCCCCTCATGCCTCAACTGCTGCAGTTAACTACATGATTAATGGTCTCCATTAATGTGCTTAAACACTTCTTCTGCAGCCAATAATTGAAAAATCCATAAGCTGCTTCATTAGTTGACTCATTGGCGCACAATGATGTGATTTTAATGCTGATTGCGCAACAGCTACTGTGCTTCTTTAGTCTCAGAGGAAGTGAGAAGATTTCATTTGGTCAGTCAAAATTATGGATATGAATCAGTTAATTATTCACTAAGAAGTATTTTATTGTTCTGTTTAAGGAAAATACTAGTAATATCCTGCATCTAACATGACTGGGAGAAATGTAAACTACACCTAGAATGAAGTACATAAGTATATGACACCAGCGGCCTCCTTTAGACGTCCATTATTCTGTCTTCTTCTCTGAGACTAAATGACACAAAGTCCCCAGCAGCAGCTGGGCCACTCATCTTCAGTATGAATGTGTGCTCTCATACATCTCATGATGCTAATGCTAAACAACTGATTCATTTTGCTCTTAATATGAAGGTTATTGTCACTCATATGACCTGAGAGGACATTAAGAGGAAGTTTAACTTTAAGTCACAATATGACAGTGTTTTGTTACACCTGTCACTGTCTCTCTTCTCATTGAGTGGAATAACCTATTTTGAAGCACTTTTACATTGAAGCAAACATGATAATATGCTTTTGCCTTAACTGAATGAGCCTCTGATTAATTGAATGAAACTGATTTACTGATATCTGTCTTGTAAAAAAGACAATTTAATTGCTTTATTTGGCGCATGTAAATGACCCTGACTGGCTTTGTATGCTGCCATCTTCTACCTCTCTCTCTACTCTCTCTATCCATCCATCCCTCCATCTCTCTGACCTTCCTTGTGCATGTGTATCTGTCCAGGTGAAAACAGCTGCGAAGGGGTTAATGACGCCGGAGAGGGAACGGGTGGGTAACTAACTTTTTCATCCACCAGCCAGAGTAACGAGCCTGGGACAAAGTCTGTAGCTGTTTTAGTGTCAGGCAGCCCAGCCACTGGTGGATTCATCAAATATCCCTTGTGTTCACATGCTGGCCAGAGCTAATCTGCCCAACAGGAAATGGCGTTAAAGACATCATTAGATTAGGAGAATAAACAGTGCTACTCAGGAGTTTAAGCCAACTTAAGTGAGGTATTGCCACATACTGCCTTTACTGTGTTCACATTGCAAGCAGCTTGGTTGACAGGTCACTGTATTCTGACTAAACGATTGAATCTGTGTGATAAACGTGCAGGTGTGAAGACAAACTCTCATTTTCTCTGACAACGGACTTTTTTCACAGGAGACATTTTGACTTGTCATATTAGAAAAAGCACATTCTAGTGAGCCAGCGTGCACAATATTAAGGCATCCCTATTTAGATGTCATTCAATAGACAGAATCACCATGAGGAAGCTAACCAGTGTAGCCTGATGGCAAGGCAAAGCTTTGAAAATATTCTAAATATATCGTATACTTAAACTAATACTTTTTTTTGGTGCCAAAAAACGAAACAATTTGAGGCAGTGCCAGCTCAGCGCTGTTTCATTTTATGAACATGATGTGTAGGGTATTGTAAACCAACTTTGTCACTCAGTCTATACACCTGTGCTTTTCCTACCGTGACGTCAAAATGGCTGCCATGAAAAAGATCTATATTGCTTTTGATTATGTTAAACTGAAAAGCAAAGCACTTCAAGACTTTGTTTCAAATCTTAAGTATTTATTTGACATTATCTGTCACTAATTAAATGCTTAAAGAAAAGAAAAATAAATAACTTTAAGACTCAAAAATTAAGTAGCCGACACCTTCTGGGGCCATGTTTTTAGCCCTGTAACATGTTTGTTAAGCCTTGAAGCACCTGCCAGGTAAATGCACTTCCATTGACACATTGATCCATTGTTTGCAGTGTGAACACATCGTTAGTATCTCTCACTGATGGAAAAATAAAGATTAGTGTTCTGTTTTTGTAGACAAATAGTTAAAACAAAATCTAGTAGTGAATCTAGAGCAGTAGGGAAACGTAGTCTTTGGGATTCTCACTGTCAATCATTTGTTCATGACGGCACCGATGGAAGCCTCTCGCTCCCTGCGTCTCAGGGATTCCACTCTGGCAGAGTCAGTCAATGATTGACAGTCGAGTTTCAGGTTTTATTTGAATATATATCCCTTCAGAGATACACCACTATTTTGAAACATGCGACATATGCCGCAGACACGCTCCTCTTCCTCCAATCAAAGCTGCTGAAACCTGGCGCATGTTTCCAAGCCCTGCCTCTGCTAAGTGCTTTTAACCAGTGAGGGTTTAGGAGGGAGGGGAGGGATTTATATATATATATATATATATATATATATGGAAATTATAGAAATGATCCCCAAGTACAAGATTCAGTTTATAACTTTAATTTTTTCTAATATTTTAGTCTTCATCCTATGAGTTTTTTGACCTGCCCTTCATTGTGATGAATTTTGCTACTAACATTCAACCCACAAAAATAATTCTCATGATTAAACTCAGATTAACTGTAATGGAAATCTTATTTTTGGCATGAATGGAGGCGACAGACAATCAACACTGCGAATGACATTCACAGGCTGTTTATAAAGTTATGATACAAGTCGAAGCAATGGTGTAGTATAGTATTGTTAATTGTCAATTGTTATTGTTATACAGATGTTTAGAAATGTTATTTGAGCCACATCTGTAGGATTTAGTCAGAGAAGCGTGTAGTTACTCCTTTATGGATGGAATAAGTAGCCATTGTGGTTTACTCTATATGTCTGTTAAAGTATTTAAAGTGTGTTTGCTAACTATATGTGACTGCTACCAGGCCAAGTGCTGCCATGCTCCATACCTGGCGAGCAAGGAGACCCTGGCTTCCCCGGTCTACCAGGACGACCAGGTAGGATTTAACAAACAGGGATTTTTATTTTTTGACTCTGACTCTGGCTGTTGTCTCATCTCATGTTGAAATATTTTTTGCTAAAGTAAAACTTTTTTTTCTGCGGTGGAGCACATTATGTAGCATCTTTTTTCCCCATTTTCTTTATTTGTTTGTCAAAATGCAAGATCTTTTTGGGAAGGAGAAGGGATTGAAGGGCAGTCGTGTTGGCCAATGGATGAATGTGATTTTGTTCAAAATATTATTGACAACACAATGCTGGAGAATGGATTAATTTCACTGTATGCTACTTGAAACATTGTATATGGACAATAATGAAAGGATTTGATTTATGATTTGCTTTCTAATGATAAAAATGTATTTTCTATAGATGGCACTTTTCAAACAGGAAACTCACCAATTCCAGAGGATATTTTGAGCAACAAAAATATATTCAGATAAAATTGAAGTGCCATAAAAAATGCCATTTTAACACAATGAATGATGCTAATAATTGGAGTCACACCTGTGTGCACCTCCCAGGTTCTAAAGGTGAGCCAGGACAGCCAGGAGGCCGTGGACGTCCAGGGTTTGATGGTGCCAAAGGAGAGAGAGGAGACCCCGGTTTTGGAGGCCAACCTGGACCACAAGGTAAAGCTGCGTGGTCTCACGTACTATGTATTGTGAAATACTGATTTTTTTCTCTGACATACTAAATAGTATGGTAGTGTGGGTATTTGAAGACACAGTTAGTATTTGTTATCCAGAGCAGAATCAGAGCCAATACTGAAGATTTGAAGCTATGATAATAAGTAATAAGTTACCATTTTGTGTCTGCAGAAGACTCATGTCAGATACTTGTACGCAGCTAACATGACAGATGGAAGCCATGATAACAAGTGAAAGCAGTAAATTGTGTTTTTGCTGAATTTGGAAATGTACATTTTCACTGTACTTATAAAGTGAGTTTGGTTAATCGCCATTAATCACCTCTACTGTTTCCTCCCATGCAGGTTTCCCTGGACCCAGAGGAGATCCTGGAGCTCCAGGTATTCCAGGACAGAGTTTTGACGGAGGCAGGGGGAAGGATGGTGCCCCAGGGCGTCCTGGAGCCAAGGGCCAGCCTGGAGAGGTACTGGGAGCTACACCTGGTTCCCCAGGACAGAACGGTTTACCAGGACTCCCTGGAGACAAGGGCCAGCCTGGGACGCCAGGAGGACCTGGATTACCTGGTGGGTCTGAGACAGAGAGACTCACACTGTTACATTTTTTATGTTTTGTAGTGGTAGCAGCAGTAGCTCAGCAGTAGCAGTAATATCTGTTACTGTTGTTTCTTCCTTCTTCAGGTGGTGATGGACGTAGTGGTGTCCCTGGACTGAAGGGAGAGCGTGGAGTTGATGGGTATCCTGGTAGTCCCGGCCTTCCTGGTCTTCCAGGTGAGCCGACCTTTGGCATTCCTGGTCTGCCTGGATCTCCTGGCGCCAAGGGACTGAGCGGACCACCAGGTGAGAGAAAGATTCAGCAGCCCTGTCCATGTTTCACCAGACTTCTGTTTAATTGTGAAGGAATATAGACATTTTAGACTTGAATGTGTATGTCTAAATAGTTTTAGATTTATAGTAAAAGAAGAATATTTTATTTAGTTTCTTGTCTTTCACTCTTCATCCCTGTTGGTTCATTTCTCTTTTTTCCCTGTATTTCTTTCACAATCCTCCATTTTACAAATCAGACACCACAGTTTTGTTCCTGTTGTTTATTCAAACTCTGCATCACCCAAAAGAATGTCTTCTTCTCCTGTTTTGTATTTTTTCCTTCTTTCTTCTCTCCTTCCTACACACCACCATTATCTCCATCCATTCTCTCATCCCTCCATCCTTTTCTTGGTGTTGGGTCATTCGCTATAGGCTGCCAAGGTGAGACACTCTCTTCCCCATTCATCCATCCATCCACCATCCTTTGCTTCCATCCCTCTATCTTCCTGCTATTCATGCATTAGACCAAACGCTTTAACTGCAGTGTTCCTCAAAGTGTCTGCCTGCCTTACATATCTCATCCACAGCAAAAAATGTCCATCTCCAAAGTGTGATTGATTTTGCAGTCAGTTAGTCTTGTATCGCACAGCTGATAAAACAAAAATAAAATTTTGCAACTCCATTAATGGTCAGAACAGTGAGTTAAGATGGACATTTTAGCTGCAGGAGATTCAGAAACAGGATGTTCTCAAGAAATGTGACCCCTTTTGTTTGGGTTTTATTTTTGCCAGCCAGTACTAACCCTCGTAGTTCAATTACATCTTCAAGTGTAGTTCATACTAGATGTGTTTATTGCATTAATTGCAATAGGTTTGAACGTTTTTGGCGCAAATGCTGTTTAACAATGTTGCTGCATCAACGACCGTAGTGGCATTTCCTCCACTCTTAAAAAAAGGACTTTTAATTTTCAACTCATCTCTGCTATGCCCCCAATTTGTAGCAAGTCTGACTAACATTTCATATTTAGTAGCATGGATGTGTTGAAGATGGGTTCAACACATCCATGCTACTAAATATGAAATGTTAGTAGCATGGATGTGTTGAAGATGGGTTCTCATTTTAAGAAAGTGAACAGTAGTAGTAGTTTGCTATCCTGTAGGACAAACAAACTTTGGTAACACTTTACTTGAAGGTATCTACATAAGGGTGGCTTGACACTGTCATAACCATGACATGACACTGTCATGAACTTGTCATAAACATCATGTACATGTCATAAATGTTTATGACTGCTGTCATTAAGTGTCATTAATTAAAGTGACATTATCAGTTGTCTTTGTCATGACAAGGTGACATTAAATTTGTTTGGGATGTCCTGGGATGTCCTTAACATGACAACTTGACATTAACACAAAGACATCTTCTGGTAATGTCATCCTGGTTAACCCTATGGGCCCTAGGCATTTTTGGGGTATTTTTTACATTTCATGTCCTTCTATGTGCCTGTATTTTATATTAATTTTCATATCAATGAAAAAAAAAACAAATCTGTGTAACTAAATTCTTACATTTTTACATGTATCTCACCATAGCAAGTTGGAAAATGACATATTCTGCCATATATGAAGAGGGGAGACTCTCTGGAATCTGGCAATATAAGAACCATGATGCTGGGACATTCTGTCACTTCACAGCTGTCCAAAACATGTGGTTTGTGCCAGGCGGACATGATTGCCAGTATTTTTTCATTATTGCAAGAAATTCCATTGACTCATTCACAAGTCAAAAATGTGTTTTATCTGAAAGAAACATGCAATATTTACATCTAAGATCATAGAAAAATAGTCAACCAAGTGCAATGATGTCCTCCAAGATAATATTTGCCACTTTGTTTGCAGTAAACAAAGTTTATTGTTGTTTTTCAGTTTCAGTTATATATTGGGGGGGCATTTTGGGCATTGGGGGGGACACATGTCCCCCTCAATGTATATGGTGACTACGGCCCTGTCATGCATGCATAATTAGGCTGCACTTGTCTGGGTGCGCAAAGGTGAAGTGGCTGGTCTTATCTTACAAAGTTTGATGGAGTGTCAACTGGACAATATGGAGATATTTGCATCTTGAAAGCCGGACTACAAATGTGGATAGACAGGGAGAAACACACGCAAGCCTAAGACGTGGTAAGATACAATATTCCTCACTATATGAAGTGACTGATAACAAGATCTGTATAATGGGTTGTAAAGAAATTTGTCAGGTTTTTATTTTGTAGACAATTAATCTGTATTTATAGCATGATGGGATGACAGCACAATGATGTGTGTGTGGTATCACTGGAAAGCTCTGCTCCTGTGCTTTCATGTGATATGCGTGGCATTTCTGTGCGACCCTGCATTTGCGAGTAATCCATCCAGGAGTAATGTGTGTGCAAAGCTGTGTGAAAGCTTTGTTATACATAATTTTTGTGTAACTTTATCATTCTTTTTCACTGTGAAAACATTGGACTACCAACAAGTGGTCTTGTCGGAAAGCTACAATTCCTCTGTTTCACGTGATATGCGTGGCTTCTCGCTATGACGCACGGTCGCGGAGAAAATCAATAGAGAAGAACAGGTGTGAATTTGGATGCACAATGCGTCGTTCAGGCCCATAGGGTTAATGTCAAGTTGTCATTATAAGGACATCCCAAACAAATTCAACGTCAACTTGTCATGACAAAGACAACTTCTGGTAATGTCACTTTGATTAATGTCAACTTGTCATAATCAAGACAACCCAAACAATGTCAACTTGTCATTACAAAAACTGAATGACGCTTAATGACAGCAGTCATAAATGTTTATGACATGTACATAATGTCCATGACAGGTTATCAGTTATGATAGTGTCATGTCACTCTTATGTAGATACTTTCAAGTGAAGTGTTACCCAAACTTTAGACGGTTGAACCTTGCTAATTCAGTCTGGAATTGCACTTGAGGTTTTTTACCTATTTGAATGAAATAGCTCAGTATAATTACAGCTTTGATCTATTTTAAATCCGTGTATATGTCTCTGAAATGAACCAATACATGCTTGTATCTGTAATAACAATCTAAGTGCAATTGCAGCCTAACCAAGGCAATGAAACAATGTAATGGAACATGTGTGTTTACATTGTTGCCTACTTTTTTGCCAAATTGTGTGTGTGTATTCAGAATATAAATGAATTAATAAATTAATTGCTATACTTACTAATAAACTATTCGTAGTATTTGTGTCAGAGGTAAGTTTATTTATTCTGAAATGAAAGGTAAGTTTATATTGCCTTATAGTGTTTTTTCTTTCACCTAATAAGTTGTGTGTCTGAATAAGTAAAATCTATACTCACATTATGATATTTTTATATCAGTTCTGTGTTTTAGATCTGGATATAAAGATATCTCCACTTATTATGTAGATTATGACTTGTGTCTGGCTAAATATCTCACCGTCTTTCTTTCGCCCTGTTTTGCCATCCATCATCGTTCCACCACCAGGTTTCCCCGGTCGAAAAGGAGACAGAGGAGACTCAGGTTTCCCAGGACCTGCTGGAATGAAGGGAACTCCAGGACTGCCAGGCACCCCTGGATCACCAGGGCCCAGGGGACCCCCTGGACCCCCAGGACCAGGAACTGTAGAGGGAATACCAGGAATACCAGGAAGGAAGGGTAGGCTGGAGCTCACAGTTGATTTTCTTACTTGTAACATCTCCTTACAGTGACAACATTTTGATTCTCTGTGTCTTCCCACAGGCGAGAGAGGTTTCCCAGGAGTGATGGGTTTCCCTGGACTACCAGGTCGTCCTGGAAGCCCAGGGTTTTCTGGAGGGAAAGGATCGTCTGGAGGGCCAGGAAGAGACGGACTACCCGGCGGTCCCGGATACCCCGGACAGAAAGGTAGTGCGCCCAGAACAGGAATTAGGACGATGACAACAGGGCTGCGATTACAGGATGGCAGTGTCACAACAGGCCAACTGAAGTGGAGTAGAGTGATCTACAGCCATAACAGCTAACATGCATCTGTGTCTACTCCTGTAGGTGAGAGAGGATATCCTGGCCCCCCCGGCTTGCCCGGTGTCCCTTTCCGATCAGAGTTTGTGGAGAGAGGAGAACCTGGAACCCCTGGCAGTAGCGGCCTTCCTGGCTTCCCTGGACCCAGAGGTAACACGACTTCTTCTTGACACGGACTGTAAATGTAAAACATGATATTGTGTTCAAGGAAGCCCGACAATAAACTAAAACTACTCATGATCAATTATTCCATCAGAGTATCACTTGTGTGATCAAATCTGTCATTTTCTGCCGAGCTGATGAAGATGTTTTCTCCATGTTGCACCTGTAACCCCTCAACTCTGTGCCTGCTTTCAGGTGACAAGGGTCTGCCAGGTACACCTGGTCGTCAGGGTCTGCCTGGACTTCCTGGTTTCGCTGAGCAGAGTAAAGGACAGCCGGGACAGCCTGGGTTCCCCGGGCAACCAGGAACTCCAGGCTTCCTCGGACCAAAGGGAGAAGCTGGCATCATGGGATTCCCTGGCATGTCTGGACCAAGGGTAAAGAAACACACACACACACACCCCTACATACGCAAACATGCAGAGCAAGTTCAGCCAGTGAGACTCACGTTCTGACGGCTTTCTTTAGGGTGATGATGGTGCTCCTGGTTTACCGGGCAACCCTGGAGAGTTCGGTCGGCCTGGTGGCAAAGGTGAGTGTGAATATCAATTATCCTTCAGCTCATCTCCTATCAAATCTAGACATTCAACCTCACATCTGTATTTAAATACTTAAATACATATATGAGGTCTTCGTCTCACATGTTTTGTTCCTCAGGTGCACCCGGAGAGAGTTATGGTTATCCTGGAGCGCCAGGACCTAAAGGCCAGCCAGGAAACCCAGGCTTCCCAGGTAAGACCCATCATGGTTGGTTTTAATAAAACCAGTTGCCCCTTGTCTTAATATAATCAAGTGTTGTCTGGATATTCCAAAAGAAGCTTCTTTAAACTGCTTTTAACTTGAGAAAAGACTCCACAGTTCACCACTTACATATTCACATTGTTTTATTCTCACTTGGGCAGCTCCCACACTGTTAAAATGGGTTTGGCTTTTATTGCAACTTTTTGCCTCTGTTCAGCCTACAATGAAAAGTTAAAACTTTAACCTATTAAATTGATTGTCTCTCTTCAGGTGGACGTAGCAATGATGGCGCACCTGGTGAAAACGGTTTTCCAGGAAGTCCAGGTTTCCCTGGAGCGAAGGGAGCTCCTGGTGAAGCAGGACGGCCTGGAATAATGGGTGAGAGAGACCGCTACCATGACAAACACATAACCAGCTGCTATATTTATTTTGAGACACCAGACAGTCAGAGGAAACTACGTTCAGACAGTAACACATTTGCCTCGGCTCCTGTGCAGGCTCCCCTGGTTTCCCCGGGCCAAAGGGCCAGGCTGGCTACCCAGGAAGAAGAGGAGCAGATGGGCCTCCTGGTCTGCCTGCAGGTCCTGGAGGTCCTGGGGCCAAAGGTGAGAGAAATATTGCTAAAGCACGTTTATATTGTGTTTCCACATGAGATGAGAGAGCACAGCAGGTAAAGATGTAAGCTGAGGCTGCGGACAAACACTCTGTTGTGTTTCTACAGGTGTGCCTGGACCCCCTGGTTTGGATGGACTTAATGGCCTAGGTGGACCTAAAGGCCTCCCTGGAACCCCAGGCAAGTACTTCAATAAACACACCAGAATTATGCTAGGAATTCCATGGGCCCCATTTCCACCAAGCAGTACGGTACAGCTCAGCTCAGTTCAGTACTGTTTCCACTGTGAAAAGTTGTGGATGGTACCAATGGAACCGTTCTGTACCGTCCCCATTTTTGGTCCCCCCTCTGTTGGGGTACCTAGCACACAGATCTGGTACTAAAAGGTGGAGCTGTGAACACTGCAGTCTGTTGATTGGTCAATAGAGGACAGTCACTCTGCTCAGGGCTGAGCTGTGGCTGATTTTGAGGCTCATGTAACCACTGTTCATACCGTGGAGAGTTTTACATATATTAGTACACTATAAAATAAAATGGACGATGAAAGAGGGGCAGACTGGAAATGCTAAATGGATCTAGGGTCTAGCTACCATGTCTGAAGGGTTACTTTTGGTTCCAAAGGGACCATACCGGATGTGTTTGATGGAAACTGGGCTTATGTGGAGCATCAAATGACTTTTAAAGGAGTCTGAAGAGACTTAAACCAATTCAGTTCAATTCAGATCACAGATCATAGTTTGCCTCAGAGGGCTTTACAACATATGATGTATGTATTTGAATCCAGGTGGGAGTGTAGGAGGTCGCCCAGGAGCTCCTGGTATTCCAGGGTTAAAGGGAGAGAGAGGCATCTCCTACCCAGGAGGTCCAGGCTACCCTGGATCAAAGGGAGAGAGAGGAGATTCAGGTAAGTTAGACGTCAAAGAAATTTTAAAATGCCAATTAAATAATGAATGAAATATTATTATATCAAACTAATTGTTTGTTTTTGTGGATGCCAGGTGGTCCTGGGCGCCCAGGGTTCCCTGGTCGGCCCGGACCTCCTGGTCCTACTGTGGGGTCGGATATCCCCGGACCTTTGGGAGACCCCGGCCTTCCTGGACTGGATGGAGAGTATGGTAAATATGTTTTCTTAATTAAATTATCTCCCATTTCCTATTACCTTTCATTTCCTTTCCTTCCCTTTTTCTCCTTTCCCTCAATTTGCTTACTTTTCCTTTCTCTCATCTCCCCTCTTCTCTCCTCTTCTCTACTTTGCTTTCTATCCTTTCCTTCCATGTCCTTCCTTCCCTTTGTCCCCTCTTCTCCCCTTTCCTTTTCTTCCCTTCCCTTTGTCTCCTTTTTTTATTTCCCTTCTCTCCTTTTCTTTCCTTTACTTCCCTGTCCTTTCTTTTCCTTTCCTCTCCCCTATTCTTTCCTGTTATGTTCTCTACTTTCCTTTCCTTTCCTTTCCTTTCCTTTCCTTTCCTTTCCCTTCCTTTCCTTTCCCTTCCTTTCCTTTCCTACTCTCCTCTCATCTCTTCTCCTTTACTCTCCTTTCTTTTTCTTCCCTTTCTCTCCTTTCCTCTCCTTTGGTTTCCTTTCCTCTCATCTCTTCTCCCTCTCTCTCCTTCTAACCCTCTCCTCTCTCCTCCAGGATTCCAAGGTCCTCCAGGTCCTCCCGGGCCTCCTGGTCCAGGCACAGCCCAGGGAGACAGAGGTGACTCTGGGCTCCCAGGCTTCCCTGGCTCCCCTGGCAGGAAAGGAGACTCAGGCATCCCTGGAGGCCCCGGACTTCCAGGCAGCTCTGGTTTCAAAGGTGAAGTGAAGCTCCAAACAGTCCATAAACAAAAATACAATAATAAGAAGATATTCAACTAATAATAATTGTGGTTCTTTTGATCTTCTAAAAATGTAAAACCTTGTATTTTTGCTTTTTAGGAGGACGAGGTGAGACTGGCTTCAGTGGAGGTCCTGGTCTCAAGGGCTTCCCCGGTGACCCTGGTTTCTATGGAAGCAAAGGACCAAAGGGATTTCGAGGTAAGACGACTTTTATCTTCCCACAGGTAGAATTCCATAAGTGGGTTGTGATGGTACCAGAAAAGAATGAAAACTTTTCTCTCTCTCGCACCTCACCTCCTTCACCCGTTCTTCCACCAATATTCCCTCTTTTTCCCTCTCACACATTCACCCTGTATTTTACCACCCATCACCTGTCCTCCTTCCCTCTGTCTGTCCATCACCTCCTCTCCAGGGCGTACTGGTCGTAAGGGTCTCCCCGGAGTCACGCTGCCCATGGTGCCACGAGATTACGAGCGACCCTACGGAGAAATGGGTTATCCCGGTGCAGGCGGAAGCAACGGTGCCCCTGGAGAATCTGGTCAGCCTGGAATACCTGGACGTCCAGGTGAGTGGTGAATCAGTGCAGCTTTTTACAGATGATGTTTGCAGTGTTGAAGATGTTGTTGTTGAGAATGATCTCTTTCTTGTGTGGCTGTTCTCTGTTAATCACATTAGCTTTACCTCTAGGAAACAGCATGTATTAGACAGCTGTTGACACTATTTAAAGGAGAATATTTAGTGACGTCAATCCAGTGTGCTTTACAGTGCAGGGAGACAGAAACGTAATAAAGTGGAACATAAAAATAAAAACAAATGGCTGTCTGACCCCTTGTTCACTCTCCTTCTGCAGGTCCTAAAGGTCGTCCTGGTTCTGTGGGCAAACTTGGCAGGACTGGATCTCCTGGTCTGCCAGGATCCCTCGGTGATGGCGGACCCCCTGGTTTCCCTGGACCTACTGGAGAACAAGGTCAGTAGTCTGTCTCTCTTTGTGTCTCAGATCCTGAAGCAACTGATAGCAAATATAACACAGCTTTACTCCAAAGTTGGTAGAAAACATTAAAATAACAGATTGTATTGTATTTGATGCCACAACTTATTTTGTCTGCAGTTCTTACAGTCTGTGACCATTCAAGCTGAGACGTTGAAATGCTGTTTATCACCATAAAAAAACCATAAATGATAGCGCCGGCTAAAAAGCTCCTTTAACCCATACATGCCTCCATGCCAATCCCTGGATTATCACTGTATCAACATGAGAAACAAAACACTACCATCCCCACTGACAGCAGTTCCAACATCTGTCTCAATATCCTCTCATTTCAGGTCCCCCTGGTGCAGCTGGACGTCCCGGCCCCCCTGGCGGTGTCGGCCGCAGTTACAGCATCGGATACACGCTGGTGAAGCACAGCCAGAACTCCCAGGTCCCCATGTGTCCTCAGGGCATGGCCAAGCTGTGGGACGGATACAGTCTGCTGTACGTGGAGGGACAGGAGAAGGCACACAACCAGGACCTCGGTATGGAAACACTTTTACTCACCCAGCCAAAAACAAGATGGCAGTTGTTTCAGTCGTGGACCCAACTGCACACAAAATAGTTACAGTCCACTAGACTCTTGTGCGCTTTCATCAGCTCGGTGTTTAATGTTATGAGGTCTGGAGCGTACGTTATAACAAACATCATGTCACCGAGGAAATCGGTCAAGTTTTGGAAAAATCACTTTCCTTTGTTTTGTATGGATCACATCCAACATGAGTTTCAGTTTTCTGACGATACCTGCTGTCTACAGGTTCATCCAACACTTATGTATTCACGTTTCTCTATTTCCAGTTCACGCAATAGAGTAATTTATCACTTCCTGCCCTCCATGCAAACAAGCTCTACCTGCTTTACCCCTCTTTCTCTCTTTCTTTGTGTCTGCAGGTCAGCCAGGGTCGTGCCTCCCCAGGTTCAGCACCATCCCCTTCCTGTACTGCTCCCCCAACGAGGTCTGCTACTACGCCAGCCGCAACGACAAATCCTACTGGCTCTCCACGACCGCACCCATACCCATGATGCCTGTGGCCGAGGAGCAGATTCGACCTTACATCAGCAGGTGCTGCACACTGCTTTGACTGTGTTACTGTGACTGTTAAATCAAACTGCACCCTTTACATTACAAACGTACCATACATGTGCACCCTAACCCTTTTTATTTATTTATCTCCTCTTGTACAAACACTCCAGGTGTTCTGTGTGTGAGGCTCCATCTCAGGCTGTGGCCGTCCACAGTCAGGACATGACCATCCCCACCTGTCCTCCCGGCTGGAGGAGTCTCTGGATAGGATACTCCTTCCTCATGGTAAACTATTTTATAACCATTTCTTTATAATAAGGCGTACAAATAAAATCAGTCATCATCCTCTCCTGCAGCAGCAACAGCAGTTTGTGTCAGATAGCTACTGAATCAACTTCTCTCCTCTCCTGTGCAGCACACAGCAGCTGGCGCCGAGGGCGGCGGTCAGTCCCTGGTGTCTCCCGGCTCCTGTCTGGAGGATTTCCGCGCAACACCGTTCATCGAGTGCAACGGAGCCAAGGGCACCTGCCACTACTTTGCCAACAAGTACAGCTTCTGGCTCACCACGGTGGAGCCCAGCCAGGAGTTTGTCTATTCGCCATTACAGGAGACCCTGAAGGGAGGCCAGGAGCGCTCCAAAGTCAGCCGCTGCCAAGTCTGCAGCAAGCTCTTGTAGTAGGAGGAGGAGCGGAGGGATGGAGGTGATATATCAACACCTCAAAGGAAAAAAAAAGAGAGAGGTGTTGATGATGGAGGATGAGATGATTTATACAGAAATCTATAAAAGAACACGTGACTGACTGTACATGAGCCCCTCTCCTGAATCCAGTCGAACAACATCGACTCCGTTTTTAGAGTTTTTGATCCCTTTTAGGAATGAATGGCTTATTATATAAAAAAAAGAAGAGTTGGAGGGAGGAAACAGAAAGAGAAGGGCTTCAGTGTGATGCCTCTTCTCTAGATTATCACTGACAATGGTGCTATTGTTTATGTTCTTTGTGTTTTATTTTTTTGTGTCTGTTTTCTCGTTACGGTTTTGGCGAGAATCGTTCTCGGCTACCTCGGAGAGTGCCACCCCTTTGGATAGCACTGCACCGCTTACACATCAGGGCGGGACGTCTGCTCCAGGTGCATCGGTTCAGACTGTTTGGCAGTCTGTTGTATCTTAACTTTAGTGAGCTGATGTAACTGAAGCAGAGTCACCTGATCACGGTTCAGACACACATTTTTAGTGAAATGGCCGCCATCGATTTTCACCTCTTTTGTATTATCTGCCGGCTACAACCACTTCAACTACAGTGATGTTACAGATTGTGTTACGTTAAAGCTGCACCAGCTCAAAACTTACTGGTGGTTTTGCGCGAATGACTCCATTGGTCATCACTCATTTCAGAACAGTATGGAAATCAAATTGTTGAGATTTAAGACTTGTTAGTGCACCGTGTTGTTCAGTGTTTCCCCCACGTTAGCTGCTTTAGCCCTTATGCTAACAAAACTAAGCACTCATTCCACCACCTACTGCCACACCAAATTCTGCTCTCAAATTTACGACTTAGAAGTTTCTTTAGATTTTAAACATGTAGCCCACTCTTCAGAATATTTATCAATTAGTTTTCGCAATCCATATGAACCACTCTCCACATCAGCTTGAATTTGATCCATGTTAGCGATTCTGACCCTGTTATCTTAACCTCACCTGTTCAGCTGACTTTGGCAGTTTACATAATGGACACTCAACCTTCCTTCTGTTATTACAGACATGTGAACTCATTACAGACACTTGAGTCATTCATGGACTCATAGCGATGCACCGCTGCAGTTTAGGTAGTGCACATTTCTTTTGGGCTGTCGGGGTTCCCACTGCCAGGCCTTTACATTTAAAGGGGGAACACTGTTGTTTTTAGGAAGTTGCAGTATTGTAGTTGTACGTTTCTTGGAAAATTACATCTTTGTGCAGTTAAGGAAATGTATTTAAAAGCATCTGAGATACTAAAGTCACCAACTTTTCTGAAGCTACTGTACAGTACTGTACAGTTTTCATCAGTGTTGTGTGTGCAACATCAGATGCACAAAACACACTTGGGAGAAAATATAACAGAATAAAATGTATTTCAAAAACAGGAGAAAAGTAGCAAAATGTTAAAAAAAAAAAAAAACTGAGGAAAAGTGAGAGAAAAGGGCAAAAATTGATAAATACAAAAGCAGATTGCTGCCGGTACACAACATTTTAAATCAGATTCTGGACCAACAGCAACTTTTTAAGGCAAAAAACAACAACAACAGATTTCTCAGTCCTTTTTTAATTTACATTTTTGCTCATGTGAGTGGATTTTCTAACAAAGCAAGCAACATTTTCAGGTGTAAACTATCAGATTTCAGATACGGCTGCTTCTAACCGACAATTAAGCCACTTTTTACTATTTTAAGCAAGTCATGATTCTTCACAAGTTGATTTTCATAGCTTACAGAAATCATTTCAAACCCACGATAGCCTTGACATCATCAAATCTTCCTAAACGTGTTAAGTATGATGAAAGCGAAAGCTCCAGTTTGTAGTTATCGTGCAAAACGACCAGTGCAGTCCTTTAACTTTCAACATTTGTCACATTTCATACGCCTGTGATCTCTGTACATGTCACAGTACGACTCTATGGTGCTACAAAATACCCTGACAGTTGACTTGAACTCGACAACACTTAAAATATGAACCTGCATGCAATAAAAAAGGAAGAAAGAGTTTCTGAAACAAAACCTCTTCACCAGCTGACTGTAACAAACGACTTGAATGAGGCCTCCCATTCATATGTATTGCACTGATTTGAGCTCACATGGGTTAGAACAAGAAACAAGTCAGACCCTATTTCCTCTCCACCTTCACAGGCTTTCATCTTTACATTGTGACCAAACTAGTGTTTTTTAAATCACCCTTTACTCACTAAATTAGCAACAGAAAACCAAACACACACACACTCTCTGATTGTTAATTATTGCTGTACATAGTGCTTCCTGTATTTCCCACCAAAGTATGTCGGAGCAGAAGTCTATAAAGCTATTAGCTCTTTATTTTATTTTTATTTTTTTCCAGTCCTTGTGTGTTTTCTCTGTCCCTGGATAAGAAAGAGGAAGAATTTACTCATTTTCTGTCTATAAATGTAGATTTTGGAGCCAGATTTATGACAGAACGTCTCATTTTTTTACATTAACTTTGGTTTGCAGTGTAAATTAAAGGTCTTAATTCATAAAACTGGTTAATATCAGACTCTTGTGACCTTATCCTCGGACAGTGGAAGCTGCTTGGTGACTTGTAACCACTATGACCACTGTGTCTAGCACATAGCTCTGTCTCTCTGCTGGTAGCCCTGATTTTATTACTATGTCGCATTTTACTTCCTTTTTTGTTTTATTTTATTTTATTTTTCTCTTTTTTGTTTTGTCAGCCTTTGTGGTTTTGTAATCTAGATTGTAATTATTTTACGTAAATCATGATACTATCCCCTGGTTTTATTTACTGAGATGGGAGGGAATGGGATGATAATGATGTGTACATTAAATATTATGGAGAAAAAAAAATGCCTTTCGGATTATGTTTTTATATGGAGAATATATTCACCTCTGATGATATAACAGACGCAGCAACTGTCTTTATTGTCTGTTCAGTTGTTATCCCGTTTTCAAAGCAAGGAGTTGAACTGTTTTATGCCTGGAGTGACAGAAAAGAAATGCAGTTTTCCTCAAAGAGGATCTATAACAAAAAAAATGGTAATAACATGTCTGTTACTGTAATGTTTATTTCTGTGCTCACACACTTTGAAATAAAGTCTCTAAGAATATCTGATGCTGAATTATTATTCGTAAAGCAATGATGTGTTTCAGTAATTTTATGAAAGCAGGTGGGGTTTTTTTCATGTTTGATAAAATAGAATTTAAAATTTGATGAAATAAACATTGACACAGGATAAAACTTAATGTAGAAAGAAAATTTAAATAATAGTGTAGGAAAGTCAATAAGTACTTAAGTACAATTTTGAGGTACTTGTACCCCTCTTGAGTATTTCTATTTTATGTTACCCTCTGCTTTTACTCTATTAATTATTAATCAAATAATAAATTATGATATATTATTAAAGGTTAAGCCAACCAGGGGTATATAAAGTAATCTAAATTATCTGAATTATATTTTTACTTTTGGTACTTTAAGGATATTTTGATGCTGATGTTTTTGTACTTTTATTTAGCTAGAGTTTGAATGCAGGACTTTTGCCTGTGAGGGACTGTTCACTATGAGATGGGACAGGGTGGTGCAAAACAGGGGTGTCACTTTAAATGTATTTTTAAGCACTGGGGAGGGAGTTATGTTATTTGATTTGCTTAGGGAAGTTACATTTTACTTTGAATGGTTGTATTTTGTATTTTTGTATTTTAAATACTCTCAGAACCCCAAAACCCATAAGTGCGGTTTAAAGGCATGCTTGCTTCAACCCTTTGTGATCAAGGGTATAATTGACCGTTTTTGACTACTTTTTGATTGTATGGCGTAAATTATATATCATAAGTCTGGTTTTACTTGGCCTATCAACACAATTTGAAACTGGTATATAGTTTCAAATTCGCACTTCTGACACAACAGTGAAACAGTGACTCAGCGAGGCTGCATCTTGCTGCTACGTCATCTTAAATCGGTCATGTGATTTGGACACACCAGAGGGTTAAAAGTCTTCATATGACACCATTTATCATAGCAAGAAACTGTCAAATATGGTTATTTTTGGTGAAAGGAGGGTCATGCATTTTCTCCTAGTCACTCAGGGAGGCTCAAGGAAACATATTTCTAACTCTGGAAAGGAACATGATATCAGCCATTCCCCTGCTCTGATAAATTAAGTACAGTCCCTAACAGATTATTTTTATTGCCACTTTCACTTATGTAAAAGATGTGAAAACTTCTTCCACCACTGCAAAATACAACGAGATATGAATCAAATGTCATAAAAATAGTCAAGCAGATTTATTCAATAGTTTTTTAAATCATTAAAATTAAATGAATACATCAAATTATTACAGAACAATGGGAATAGGTGCAGCTAGTAACCGCTATGACACCTCCCTGACAGTAGGGGGCGACAGAAGCAACGCTGTCAGCACTACAACAGAAGAACCCTAGCATCACAACAACACAGCTACCAACGCTAGCTCGTAGGAAAGCGAACTGTATTTTTTTCTGCTAATTTGGAACATATTAACAGGTGAGTAACACAGTTTACAGCCTAAAGAGTATCTAAATTACACGTTAAGTTCATGTGAATGTCGCTACAGTCGTTAAATCACATATTAGTGTGTGTCAGCGGTGTGTAAAGGTTAGCTTGCAGGCTAAAATTAGCCCCGCTAGCTTCTTGTGCTGTCATAATCTAACGTTTAATTCTGGTACAAACTGCGAAGTCGCTGCATGCAAACAGTCTGGTGTGTCATAAAGATAAATGCGTAGCTACAATTTGATGTTGCTGCCATCTTTATCACTGCAACATGGGCTGGGTAATGCCACAGTTGGCTAGATATTATACTGCAACCTGTTATTTTACAACACAAACATACAACATTAAGTTACACTAACATTGGCTCAAAGTGATTTCTTGTGTCTTCTCCTGAACATAAAGGGCATTTTGGTGTGTGGTATGCAGGGTTTGTACGTTTGCAGGTAATGTGTGCTGATGCTTATGTCTACACAATGATTTAAAGGGTTGTAGAGATCATTTGCAGTTTAAGAAGAACGAAATAAGAAAGAATAATTAGACGATATGAAGTTGACATGTAGAAGCTGTCCCCTTGTTGAAGGTAACATTGTGTATGGCTCTGAATTAGATATTTTAAGTATTGGTTGGTAACTGTAACTGACAGATCATCTATGTCTTCTAATAACTTATGTTTTGAGAGAGGGGCAGGTAAAGTGACTGTTTTCTTTTTTGTGCATAGACATGAATGGAAAATGATTAAATTAATGTGTGTTCAGGTGAAAAGGTGTACTGGTAACCAATGTACAGTAGGGCTGCCAGGATTAGTCGACTAATCGATGACTAATGGGCTATTAAAATAATTGGTGACTATTTTAGTAGTCGACTAATCGGTTTGAGTCATTTTTCATAGAAAAGTACTATAACAATACCCCAAAATACTCTTACTGCAGCTTCTTACGTTCAAATATTGGCAGCTTTACACACTCTCCCATGACGGTGAAGTAAAACTCTTTGACGTGAGTACAAAACAAGACATTAGATGACATAATTTTGGAGTTTGGGAGAGACAGACTGACATTTTTCAACAATTCAACACATTTTTCGATAAAATTAGATTAGTCGACAATGAAAATAATCGTTAGTTGCAGCCCTAATGTACAGAAGTACTACAAGTGAAGGCCTACAGCATTTTATTTCCATTTACAAGCTAATTAATGGCAGTAAAACGCACATATACATGTTACATTTTAAATGTTGAATAATAGCTTCCCAGTGCAGAAAGGGTGACTTCTGTGTGGTACACATTTCTATGTAAAAAAAAATAAAATAAAATAAAATAAATGCCAACATGTGTTATAACCAGAGTTTTGATTTGTCATCTTAAAAGTATTCTTAAACCACAATTTTAAGAATACTTTTAAGAATACACATTGGTTTGTCGAAACACTTTAATCACCAAACTAACATTATATAAAATCCCCCTAGAGGAAATTACTCAAACTTTGCCATTAAGGAAAGGTCAAAGGTCAGGATTCATCCAAACAACAGCAGACCGAAATGAGATCTTAATCCTCGAATAGATGGAGCCCACACGCCTGGGCCAGACTGAACCTGCATCTCTTTCCTAAATGAGACTGTTGAGCCTCACAGAGACTGGAACTAATGTTGTGCTCAAAAGGCTCTTGCTCTCTTGTGAAATCAATTTTATGACTGTTTATTATATGTTTATGACCAGGAAGCTGCTCTCAAGGTGTAGTTTACAGCACAGTTTATGACGAATAACAAATGCATTGTGGGCAACTGTTGGAAAGGGTAACAGGCTACACTGAATATAATGTATGCTCACATTTATGACACAGGAACAAGGGAATATTGAAGTGGCTGTAATTTATATTTTCATAATACTGGAGCAGATGATGTGAACATAGTGCGACATTGTGTCAAAGGTGTCGCTCATAGTGATGAACCTACGGAGAATGATCACCCCGACACTGCAGCTCTCCTGCTTTATTGAGCTTTATGGTGTTGTTCAGCTGTCCGGCTGTTTTGGTTCACTCTCACTGCTTTTATTGTAATGAAATTCCAGTAACTATCACATGTGGGTGTCCACATACATTTGGCCATGTGCTGTGTATCCAACATTCTGCGATTAACAACACCTATTACTAGAACTACTTAGATGTATTTCCCAGTATCCCTAAAAGCCTGTCAATGCACTTTCTATGGTTAAACTTTACTGACAAACCCCTCAGATTATTATCACTAATAAAACATATGTCGTGTTTTTCCTCTCTGATCCTCATTGCAGGTACGCTGGAATTTTCTGATACCCACTCGGACATGTCCTATGTCTTCATCAACGACTCGTCGCAGACCAACGTGCCTCTGCTGCAGGCCTGCATCGATGGAGACCTGCCGTTCGCCAAGAGGCTCCTGGAGACCGGATGCGACCCCAACATCCGTGACAACCGGGGCCGCACTGGCCTGCACCTAGCCGCCGCCCGGGGGAATGTGGACATATGCCGTCTCCTACATAAGTTTGGGGCCGATCTGTTGGCAACTGATTATCAAGGAAACACGGCGCTGCATCTGTGCGGTCATGTGGATACAATACAGTTCCTGGTTTCCAACGGGCTGAAGATAGATATCTGGTAAGAATACAATTTTATAATATTTTTATTTTAAACATTTTACTTATCATATTTTTACGCATAGTTTTATTGAAGTGCAACACACTTTTATGTTAATTAAAAATAAATTAAAATACACATTAATAAAAAGGTAGGTGAAATTACAGTTTTGATCTGGTTTCCCTTGTATTTCCTCTGTCGGTTGTCCTGCTTGATAGTAACCACAACGGCTCCACCCCACTGGTGCTGGCGAAGAGACGCGGCGTCAACAAGGACGCCATTCGTCTGCTGGAGGGACTGGAAGAGCAGGAGGTGAAGGGCTTCAACAGAGGACCCCACTCCAAGCTGGAGACCATGCAGATGGCCGATAGTGAGAGGTAAACACATGTGGGGAATGTGGGGAGGATTCAGTGATTGAGACTAAGTCACAGCACTGAGCTGAACTCTTGGGACACATTCAGCCTACATATGTGTAACTGTGATTTCCTCTGTGTGTCCCAGTGCGATGGAGAGCCACTCCTTACTCAACCCCAACCTGCAGAGCAGCGAGGGCGTCCTGTCCAGCTTCAGGACCACCTGGCAGGAGTTTGTGGAGGATCTGGGCTTCTGGAGGGTGCTGCTGCTGCTGGTGGTCATCGCCCTGCTCTCCCTGGGCATCGCCTACTACGTCAGCGGGGTGCTGCCGTTCTCCACCAGCCAGCTGGAGCTAGTGCACTGAGGGAGGTGTGGGATGAGGTGAGGTAAAGAAGAAGCATGAGGTAGAGAGGTAGCAAAATAAACAAGTGAAGTTCTGTTTTCGGCTGTGTTCATACCAGAACAGAAATCCAGATTTTTGTTTATTCTCAGCCCAGATCTAGTGTTTTTCTCCGTTATATAAACAGAGAAACATCATCATGTATTGTTAGTATAAAAAAGTATTTCTAAAAAGCAGTGATTCAAAGAACAAAACTCACTCGATTGAAAACTTGAACAAACTTGCAAGCTTGTGTGTGGTGATTAACAGAAGGGCCCAGGAAGTGTGTCACGTGTCGGTCCTGTTTAATTATTGTGTAACATATCCCCTTTAAAATGAGTTCACAGTTAAAGCTGCTTTTGAAAAAGTGTGAGAGTGAGACAACATGATGCTCTTGTTTTGTTTTAACGCAGTTATACAAAGACATTTCCTCGTATAACGCCTCTTCATTTCATTCATACTGTATGTTCTGTTACAAGCTGTATATTGCCAATGTTTTGTACCTTTTATTTTCGTATTTGTTTGATCTTTCAGTTGTGTTATTTATCAAATATCTGAATCTGCATTAATTTTCCTGCATACTGTACGTTTTGTTAATACACTGCACCCTTGCTGTCTGTACCCTTCCGTTTTTTGAACCGTCATTGAATCAGTATCCACTCCGACTGGACGCAGTTAAGTTGTGATGACTGAAAGTTGATCCTCATGTCATGTCGTCTGCTCATGTACAGATTAGAGAAGCACCTTGACTGTGTGCCTTTGTGAGAGAAAGCTTCACGTTTCACGACCGCTCATTCAGACATTCCTGCCAAAAGCATGTGGCTTTATTGCATTAAATCTACCCTGTTGTTGTAAACACCATATATAGGCACAACGCTCATAAACTGTAGGATTTTGGCGGCAGATTAACAGTCATTACTTTTGTTTCTTTTTTTGTTGTATATTCATTTTATCTTAATGTCCTTGTAAACCAAGTTGATTTTATTTGTTGTAGGTTTTCCACCTGTTGATTTTCTATGTACAAGTAAATCCTAATTTAATGTGGAAAGAGAATAAAATCATGTGTATGTATGATTCTAATCAACAAGGCGACTGCCCGTGTTGTTTGATTTCTGAATTCTCTGCTGAGCGGTGCATTCATTCACAAGATATTGTGGTTACAGAGGTTGAAGTGAACACAGGGAACTGAAAATCACAGTTTAGAAATATGTATAAAATATAATGTGTCTTTAATCCACCAAGAATGCTTCTGTAGGGATTCTTGTACATGGTTGTATTTTTTCCAGTATGTTATCTTGATGTGAGGTGGTAAAACAGCCGTTTTTATTTGACCCTTCCTTGATACGTAACATTCTGCTTTCTGAAAATGGTGTTTTCACTCCAAAATGCAACATTATAACCCTTTAATCTTTTATTTGATTAATCCAGAGTGTCTGCAGGTCATTTAAAATGAGTTCAGCTGTTGAGTGTGAAAGTCCACACTTTTGATGTTACAAGTCTTTAAACCTACCACTGAACATAATACTTTTTACATCATGTTTGTGCTGCCTGTTGGCAAAAATGTAGTTTAACCTAGCTTACTCTAATAACCACATTCCTACATAAACCTAGTTACCTGCTTTTATACTGACCTGCAATGCTTGAACAAAGAAAAAAGAGGATTTGTCTAAAAATATGTCTTAATTATCTTAAAAATGATCTTGAAAAGGTTTAAACATTTAAGATACCTGTACACACCCTGTAATCAGAAACAGGTCTTCAGATATTACAGCTTATAAAAGTAAAAAAAAAAAAATATATATATATATATATATATATGTAAGAATGGCAGGGTATATGGGTCAAAAACATTTTTTTAAGGCAACCATATGCAGTAAAGGTTAATAAATCAGGCTCGGAACCAATGATAACACATCCGATCGACCATTTAAAAGCAACTAAAAACAACCATACAGTTCCTGGAAAAATATGACGTATGTAAAGGAACAGTGGCCTTGCATAGTATTACAGTTTTTCTTGATATCTGGACATGTTAAATGAAGGTTGGATTCACTTGATCATCATCACCTTAGTGCAGCAGAAGTCTTCTTATGCAAATGTGGTTTCACACCCTTTTTTAAATATAGATCTCATAGAAAGACCCCAAAACTCTATTGGAATAACTGTATAACAAAAGGAAAACACCTTTTCACAGCTGTTGGACATTACTTGCATAATTATGACTCTAGTCCAGCTGTGTGAAACTCTTGCACAACTCTTCAGTCAGTAATCAGTCCTCATCTATCTATAAAATATGACACCTCTTTTTTTTTTATTTACAAGCATGGACCAAAGAGGCCAAAAGCATGTAAAAATGAATAATGAAGGATATCAAATGAATGTTGAAAACATACTTAGAAAATGCCCCTGTCTCAGTTTCTCAGTATTTCAAAAGGGCATCTCAAAAAAGTGTAAACCACCGGCCTCAACAGGGGGTCCATGACCCCTAGGTGGTACTCTGAGTTACTGCAGGAGCGCCAAATTATTTTATAGTTTATAGTTTTATAGTTTTTCCCCCCCCAGAATATTTGAAACTTATTTGAAATTTATCTCCCTTTTCATGAAAAAACAGCCCATTTCATTTACAGTACACAACATTAATGACAGTGTTGCTCATGAATCCTCCTGCAACCATGAAAGTGAGCTAACTCACACTATTATTTTAATACCTTAGTGTTGTATGCACCAGAAGAGGGTATGTTTGTAGAAGAAGGAGATATACTTTATTAATCCCTGAGGGGAAATTCAGTGTTTTCACTCTGTTGTCACAGGCTCAAAATACACACACATGCACAAACAAGACCTATACATGCATTAAACAGAGCGCCCCAAGTAGTCCACAGTCCATATTGAGTCTGGATGGGGACTTGAACCTGCGACCCTAATTTTCTATAAAAGTGAACTGCTTGGCAACCAGACCAGGCGTCTTATTGAGTTTTTATTTGTCAAATTGTGTGGCCTCACTGGGCTAGTAAAAGGGTCTGGGCGTTTAATTGGGACTAGGCTTTTAAATAAAGTTTTAAAGTATGCACAGACTCAGTGATCACAGCCTGGGCATGGATACTAGCAGACACAGCAGACCTGGCTGCTTACAGGAGACAGGCTGTGTCAGCACTGTCCACAGAAACACACAACATCAGGACAAATTAAACGTTAAGTCCAAGATTTCATACACTCACTGACTAAAATGTAACATCTATTTGGAGAAAATAGTGTAGCCATAGATGCAGCACAATACGTCAGTGCAAGTCTCAGGCAAATAGTCAACATTAATTTCCTCATAGACCACGCTCTGCCTTTTATTTACTCCTTCACTTAATGAGGATATGTTTTTAAGTTTATGTCTATGATTATGTATTAATACATCCTTGTTAAGTGTGCCTTTAATATATTCCATTGCAGTTAACTGAATTCACTGTCTTCAATTGTAATTGTGCTTTTGGTAACACATGAAATGTCGTGACAATAAAGCTTGAATTGAATAATGTGAGGGTAAGCCAATCAGAGGCAGAGTAAGGTACAGTAAGCCAATCAGAGGCAGAATAAGGCAGAGAAGGGCGGGACATACTGTCAACATCCGGGAATGTATTTACATTAGTGACACGGATGTCCACTGGGTGTCGCTGTAATACCGTATTTTAACCTATGATTTTAACCCAGAGGCTGACTTTGTTCAACACTTTACATAAACACTTCATGACATATCCATGTAAGGTTTTTGCTAATTAATTTTGAGAGTAAATATAAGCTGTGTAAAGACGAAGGCCGAGTAAACGGAAGTGAATGCTAATTAGCTTCTCAATTAGCTTAACAGGTGAGTCAGTCAAAATGGCGGCCCTCCCGAAGGTAAACACCACTGACAGCTTTAAAATCGAGATCTACAGTTACATCAACGAGCTAAGTCTACATTTGCACTCCAGAAATGAAAACATTTGTCCATATTGTGTGTGGGTATGTTCCAAGTGAAATGCAAAAGCTTAATTTTTAATTATAACCTCATTCAAACAGTGATGTAGTGTATTTGTTTCAGTGCGGTGTTTCTCCTCGCCTCACCTCACTGTGTCAGCAGTCCAGTGCCAACAGGTAAGACCAGTTTAATAAAACTGTGAGGTACCTTAAAGCTAAAATACCTGCGTCATGATATCAACCAGAAATATGTCAGGACCAGCGAGCTCTGGGGGGTCCTTCAGGGGACTCCTGGGGGCTGGTTATTACTTCAGCCTTGCTAATAAAATGCTTTTCTTTAAATTTAATATACTACCTTCCTATATGCAGTTTTATATGTCAGGGGAAATACTTTTATCACTGTTACAGAGCTCCTGTCTGAAATTATATACAGGATAAGATTTACAATACAGTGTTGCATAGTGCAGTGTGGAATGGCTACATACTGTAATTTTATTGCCTCTCTCAACATTACATTGTCTAATAACATACGTTTTCCTTTACCACATACACATACTGTATAGGGAGAGGAGGTATTGCTACAGTAATACTGTTTTTATGATATCAATGGCTTTATAATGTGGGAAATTGTGCTAAACCATACATAAAGTAATCAAATGTACAGTATGTTCAAAACAGTGTGCCTCACTGCTATGCATCATATCACCACCAAGCCAGTACATTTAAAACAAAGAAAATTAGATTAATTAATCATGACACAGTTCCACCTAAAGTCGCTATGCAGTAATATAAAATGTTTGCCTCGCCCTCCTGTACGTATTTTTCAGTGCAATGAAGAAGGCCCAGGGTACGCTGAAACATCTGAATTAACTAATGTTTAATGCATTTTGGTGTCATTCTGAATATTTTCAGAAACATTTCAGACCAAATGTCTTGATCGTCACTTCTGGCTTTCTGTCAAGTCCAGCTTCATTGGCCGGGTGACTCGTTTTGACTTTGAAGGTATGTCTCTTTATCCTCCTGAAGCCTGTTTTCCTCCAACATGGTATTGGTTCAATTCCAAATCCGCATGTAATTTTGTACCGCTCGGAGCATTTTGACCAAAAATTAACTACAGTACATTTGGCTCTCAGTTGGAACCAAAAAATAGTAAGTTTATCTTGACCTGATGTGCAAACCGTGACAACATCAGTGAGCATGTTTACAGTTTACTTCTGTTGAGCAACGTCTTTCATTAATGACACATCCTAGATTACAGTGGTTCTGCATAAAAAATACTGAAAAACACAAGCTTGTTCGCTCGATAGCACCAAGGTTCCACGAATCCTGAATGGAACTGCTTCAAGAACCAGAGCTAATTTGGTGGGCAAGGGGTGCTTGAGAAAAATAGGAACCAGAGAGGTTCTTTGTTGATGGAATTGTTTGGATTCTGCTTCGGTATCCATACATGTAAATGACCTTTTGATGTAAACCACCAGACCAATATGGACTCCACTTCCTGTCTGATCACGAGGCCACGCTCTGTGGTTACACTGTCCTAATCGATGACGTTGGAGACCTGGTGTTTCGTGCCTCCTTCCTGGCCTGTCACGTCCACAGTGAGGTAGATTTTTCTACATTTATATACTTTGATATGTGGCAGGATTCCATTCTTAACAACCTACCACTCATGTATCTCTCCTCTGCAGAGAGGCACAGACTATCACCTGCGTCTCTGGTTTGTGAACCTGCAGGCGGATGGGAAAGCAGCAGCGTATCCCTTTCAGCTCAGCTGCTCTCTCCAGGGGCGCTGGAGCACCAGAGAGATCGTGTGTGAGGAAAACTATATGGAGGTGAATTACTAACCTGTGTAGTTATGTCATCACATCCACACTTTTTATGGTGGTGGAAGAGATTTGACAATATACTGTGTTTAAGAGAAAGAGATTTGTGTTTAATTTTAAAGGGTTTTTTTCCCCAAAACATATGCAAGGGCCAAGAGAAGATTCAGGCCATTTATGAAAGGATACAGAGCCTTATTTTTTTCCTCTCTAGGTGTCTGTGCAGCAACATATCCTGCCCATTACATCCAAAAAGAAGTTGAAGGTTAGTAAATGGCAAGACAAGAGGATTTAAAATAAATTGCATCCTGTGTGCAGGATGAATGTGCGGTTTTAAATGAGGTTTTGCTTCATATGGCTTCATAAACAAGTTGATTAGACACATCTTTGTCACTGAGCAGGGAGCTGACGAGGCAGCAATGGCTGTGATGTTCCACACAGATGACCAGTCACCAGAGGAAGCGAAGGTGTTCTCCCCGATAGAGGCTGCTGCTCTTGGCTACCACATCTCACTGCATGGCTCTCACCTCACCCTCCGCTGCCCCTACTCCTCCCCTTTCTCATACTTTGTCAAGGTATTCAGAGACGATATTCTTTGCAGGGGTCTCAGAGCAATGTTTTGTTATTTTTTCTGGATGCGGTGTGTGGGTGTTTTTCCCAGGAGAGTGGAGTGGATTTAGAGATTGTCAGAGCAATCATCCTGTACCAACTCCTGGCTGTTGAAATCACTGCTGCCTGCACACTGAGTTAGTACAGTTCATCAGTATTGCACTATTGTACAGTTGCAAAATATCAGAGTGACATGTCTCCTTGCTCTCCCCTTTCTCACCCCCAGGTGAGGCTACAGCTGATGGGTCTGACCTGCTGTGGACTGTCCCTTATATTCTCTCTCCGTTAGTCCACGGTCGGTTCAGAGACAGAGGCGTTAGGGTCGGAGTAAACGGCCGGGCTCTGAGTGAGTCTGAAAGTAAAGAGAGAGGATACAAGATGGGCCTGCAGGAGGGGAGAGTGGAGGTCAGGATTCCTGTTGGAGCCCATGGTGGACACATTAAGGTATACAAGATGTACTATAGGACAGTGTCACTGTCTCCCACTTTGTTATTTTGTGACAGATAATAAGATGATTTATAGGATGAGGAAGAAAAATTATATTTGTGTCGAAGAAAATTGTGAATTTTTTTTTTTTTTTTTGTGAATGGCTCTAAAGAAATCAGTTGTACAAAATGTTCTGTCGTGAGTTTTGTCTGCTGTAATTCTTCCAGAGTGGTGTTGTGAGGGGACAGTACAGCCAGTCCATGCCTACAGATCTGTTCTTCATGAGTCAGTGGGAGGATGAGCGCTGGCCTTTCACGCAGCATCGCTCCTTCAGGCTCCTCAAGTCTCCTCTCATCCCACAAATTCCAGTCCTCACCAACAGTAAGGCTTTCCTAAGCCACGATAATACTAATATTAACTAATATTTAGTAATATTTGGCTAATAAAAAAGAACAAAAGAGGTAGAAATACAGATTATGTGTATTTCCAATGTGGTAAACACACTGCCATCACTGATCTCTCTCTCTCTCTCTCTCTCTCCACAGACACAGACCTATCTGACAGATCGTTCTCCGCCATATTCGGCGTCTTTGCACCTGATGTTTCCCTCCAGAAAGTGACAGTAGATGGTGGTGATGGTGACCTTTTAACCTGGACCCAGAGTGACACAGACGACCTCAGTGTGTCCAGGATCTCCCACGCCAACGGGAGCCACTCCTACCAGCTTCGTTTCCCGTTGTCACACCCAAAAATAATCCCAGAGGTCAGATTGACACTGAGCCACTTTTATTTTGTTTAGAAGACCAAAAATATCTGAAACAACCTGCTGTTTGATCCCAGTATATAGGTGGTGGCTATGAGACGTACAGCCTCTCTTTCTCCTTTACTTTTAACATCTTACCCAGCGGAAAGGTGTTTTACCATCGAGCTACTATAGAGCAGAGTGTCGAATACACAGGTGAGAAATTCAGTCATCATCATAGATTTAGAGCAGTTTGTGTGGTTTAAATCAATATACTTATGATTCCCCTTCTAACCTGGTGCAGCTCCACGTTCCCCCAAGCTGGAGGGGAAGTGCACAGAGAGCAGCCTGCTGGTGCTGCTGCGCCACGGGACCAAGACCGAGCTGCAGTGGGAGCTGTTCCTCAGAGCTCGCAAGCTGGACTGGGACCTGGTGGAGATGGGTGGGTTTGTCGTGGAGGCGGAGGAGGACTACTTGTCTGTGGAGATCCCCTTCGACAGCCCTTGGATGAACTATGAGGTAACCAATCATAGCCAAGAGGTCCAGTATTGAGTGAGACCACTGTAGCCAGTAACAGCGAAACAGGCTGCAGTCTCACCTCTCAGGGCATTGGAGCACTGCCAATTTACGTCCCCTAAAAGTGCTTGTTTTGGCACTGATGGGCTCAGATTTTTATTCTAAGTGTCTGACAACATTTTGGAAGGGATCCTTACAGATATAAACCTTTTTTTTAAAAAGTATAATTTCTGTTTCTTTGAAACAGAAAGACCCTGGAAATTGCTATCGCCAAAACCACCAGATTACATTCAAATAAACACTAATTTTATCATCGTAAAATGCACTTAATTCAAAGTTAATAGAAGCAAATTAAAACTCATAAAATAACCTCTAGATGTGAAAATATGTTGGCTCCATACACTTTAAAATTACTGTTTATTTAAATGGAGTCTGGTGAGTTTGGTGCTCTGCTGTAATAAAGCACATTTTCTCCTTTTCTTCTCCCACACAGGAGCTGACATTGCAGGGTCTTGTCGCAGGAGTGGAAGTGTCTGTTGTAGACGCAGAGTCTCTGAAAGTGGAGGACAGTCTCGTCCATAAATGCATTTTTCCGGCGAGAGAGCTGCTAGGTACAAACCACAAGCTCAAACCGAAGCATATTTGTGTGTTAGTTTATAATGATCTTCACACTCGCAGTGTTTCTCTGACAGTATGTTTGCCAGAAGGGAGGATGGTGGCAGTGGTCGACACCACCCACACCATTCCACCCACTCATCCCAACCGAACCACGCTATTGGACCCCAGTTGTGTTCCCATGGAGACGGACAGTGCTAGAGCTCTGTTCAGCTTCAGCCTGGACTCCTGTGGGACAACTGTAACTGTGAGATAATTTAATTAACTTGGATTAACAAAGAAAGTACTCGCTCCGGCCTCTGTTCTGATCCTCTCATGTTTCCTCAGACTGAGGGAAGTCTCCTTGTTTATGAAAACCAGATCAGTTACCCTCAAGATTTTCTGCCTTTGGGTGATCCTCTCATACACAGAGATTCTCCATACAGGTTGGAAGCATACACACTGAACTCAGTCTGTCTTTTAACCACATGATGGTGTTGATGTAAGTCTTGTCTGTTCTAGGCTGACAATTCAGTGTCGCTACCCAGCAAACGATAGCCGTACTGTGGCTATGGAACACCCTTTGCATTCCTCTCTGGACCTTTCAGTCACGCCAGTCAAAGGCACACAGAGGGAAGCTGCAAGCACAGGTGTGTGTTTGTAAAACTCAAATGTCAGAACATCAGACCAGTCCATCTGCAATTCATATTTAGTATTTGTAATGTAAATGTGTGAATGTTTTTCAGCACAATCAGGCCAAAGAAAATCAAGAGTGAATTTGGAAGGAAAGCAAAACCTTCATCAAGGTAGTGAAACTTTATTTAAACTGTATTTGAATCATTGTGCTAAATGTTTTGTAAATCTACTTTGTATTGAAACTGAACTTGGGGGGATCATATTACAAAAATGAATTATGTGTTATAAAATTTAGTGTCATATAAATTGATGTAAAGAAGGAACATGATGCTTAACCTTTTGTTTCCTCATTTCTGGAGTTTCAGTCGGGATCAAATGGACGCTTGTCTCCATTCTGCTGTTGCTGGTTCTCTGCACATGGGTGTCTGCATATGTAACCTGTAAATTAAATAAATGAATGCTCTTTTATTTTACCTTTTTATTAGGTCTTTGTTGTAAGTTATTGAAGTGAATTCTCTGTAGTGTCTATCCTGACAAGATATGAGAAATGAAAAAAAGGTTGGGTTTTTTTTTGTGAACTTGTAATTCAGTCTGTGAGTTTCTTAAATTATTCATTATTTATTTATTTATTACTCATTACTGCTGGCATTGTCTACATCAGTGGTTCCAAACTGGTGCAGCCAGGGGGTCCACATTGCTCCATAGTCATTAGTTCAAGGTCCACACAGTTTAATATATGGGTATTCACTGGCTCAACAGCAGGAAACGGCACTTCAAAATAAGAGCCCTGTGCTGGAAGTTAATTGAAAGAATAAAGTGCATTTTTTACAAAGTTGACATGTTCGCAAGTCACTTATGGTCCATCCAGAATGGACCCACGAACCACTTTTGGACCACGACCCATCACTTGGGAACCACTGATCTACATCAAGTATCTTCAGATAAAAAAAAATAAATAATTAAAAAAAAAACTCTAACCAGAGAGAAACACTTGAATGGAAATGAGCCATCATTAATGTCATTTGTCACACCTGTGCTTTTCCTGCTGTGAGACACAGTGCAGTGATTGAAAGACAGCTTGATTGCTGATGAGCTACACATGTGGCTGTAACACTGAGGGCCTCTGATTGGTCAGTGAAGAAAATGACTTATAAAACCTGGTGTAGCAGAGAGCAGGACATGGTGCCAGTTTGATTGGGATACACCAAGCAAGTGTTCACTTCAGCTTGTGTTGGTTAGCAGGTGTAGTTTGCTAGCAGCTAGGCTAGCTTTAGACACTGCCAGCACATCAGTGGTTATGGCTTTTGGGTTTTACCTGGGGTAAGGTGCTTTCATTGCAGTTTGTGAGCTGTTAGTTGACATCAGTCCACCTGTATGTTTGCAACTTATATCTGCTTTTGTCTTACAGTGGGGTTTTGCTCCTGTCTGCGTGGGCAACTGCAAAATGTGATCCTATTCCTGATGGTAAGATTTGAACTGTTTGCATACAGGCCTTTAATTATAACTTAACTATTTTAACACACCTTGTCTGTTCATGCAGAAGTTCTTCACATGGAGTGTCATGATCGCTTCTTCATGATAGCTGTTGATCTCTCATTCACTGGGAATGAACCTCACTTTGAGGCCTTTGGTAAGTCCCGGGCAGCTTGGCCACAAATTAAAATGAAGCTGTTTAGATGTGCATGGGTGTGTTGGGTCTAATAATGTGATTGTCTTCCAGATGGGACAGGCGTGCACGCCATCACTGAGCAGTATGCAGCTCAGTGTGGCTACACTGTCAGTGTTCTCCCTCTAGCCGGCCATGTGGAGCTCCGAGCCTCTTACTTCAGCTGTCACACTGACAACACAGTGTGTATAAATAGCCTGTAATACAGTTTTTGGCTCTTACTGTACAGGCCAGGTGTGACATTTTCTACTTTCAGGATGACGAAGTGTTCACATTCAACTTCAACCTGATTGCGACACATGAAGGAAAGGAGGTCACCTATCCCATGAACAAGACCTGTTCTCCCTCTCTCCCCTGGTCTCCCAGAGAGGTTACCTGTGAGACCAACTACATGGAAGTAAGCTTGGATAGATGTAATATTATTTTGGAAGTTGTTAATATTTACTAATCCTGGCTTCTCTGTAGGTGTCTGTGAGGAGTGAAGTGACCTGTCCATCTGACACAAAGAAATACGACTGGAATGCTGCTCTACAACCTGTATGTCTCAACTTGTACTCTTGAATATTTGATTCTTGTCGCCTATGTGTATCTGGATTAACAATATAGTAAGCGGAGGCATCTATCTCCCCTGTAGGCCTACTCATCAGCTACTTCAGATTGGCAGGTGATGTTTCACAGAGATGGGGAGCAGATGATGCCTGTGAAGCTCTCTGAGGCTCATAAGCAGGGTTATGCATTTGAGTTGACTGATGGAAGGCTGGTATTTCGTGCTCCGTATGGACAACCTGACTCATTCAGCACTGAGGTAAACAACTGATGCTTGTAAAGCATGTAGTCCAAAGCAGGTTTTGATTTGGAGTCTCTCTCCAGGTGAATGGTGTTCCAGTAGAGGTGGTCCATGCAACTCTGTTCTCCAGACAAAGCTGGGTGGTCCTCATGGTCGACCTGGAGGCTGCTTGCTCCACAGGTCATTGCTACAATCTCACATTTTCCATAGTTTCTCTTTTTCCATGACGGTTAACAAGCAAAGCTGTAATGTTGTGTCTTCACAGATGAAGGATCATATGATGACAGTGGCTACATGATGTGGGAGACTCCTGAGGTGCTGCACCCACTGGTGTCCGGTCTACACAAGACACAGCTCAACATTGGAGTCAATGGTGAACTTGTGGAGCAGACAGTTGCAGAGGAGAGGGGCTACATTGTGGAGAAGCACAATACTATAGTCCAGATCAGCATCCCCTATAACGCTGATGGAGGATACAGGAAGGTCAGGAAGCATGGTCATAACCCTAATGTAGTTTATGTCTGCTAGAAGGATCAGGTTTATTACACATTGAAAAACTTCTTCACAGGAAAAATGTGATGAGATACTTGGTTTTTGCAGAGCTTGGTGTCTGGCGACCTCTACGAGTTCTACATCTTTCATCTCTACTTGGAGCAAATCTCAGTGGAAGAGGACCAAGTTGACACCAGAATTCGTTTCCACAGGACGCTGGCTACGCCTATGCTGCCACGCCCTGTTTTCACTGAAAACCGTAGGTCTGATGACAAACCCATTCATCAGGTTGATGCAGCAATAATCTGAATGCCTTTTTTCATTTCAGGAACAGTTCTTGAGGAGCGCATATTCACTGTCTACCTTGGAGACGTCCCTGAGGACGTTGAGTTGACTTCTGTTAATTTTAATGGACAAGAATTTACAGTTCCACTTACAAACACAAGCAGCCACACCATCACAAAGGTTGTTCATCCCAACAACACTTATGGCTACACTCTGAGGGTGCCTTTTGATGACCCTGTTGTCATGCAGCAGGTAAAAGGTCTTTAATTTTGAGCAGTTTTGTTAAGATGTGATTAGTTTATACATGGAAACATCTGCTCGACTCAGCCAGAATTTTGTCTCCTAGTTCTCTAAAGAAGACGCAGCCATGCAGCACACACTGGACATCAACTACACACTGACAGTTCTGCCTGAAAACGAGCCTTATCACCAAACGGTGTCAGTCATGGCCTTATCTGATGCCTGTAAGTCACTGACTTGATTTTTAGACTTGGTCAATCCTACTTGTGCATGAATTCGTTAACCATTTATTTTGTATTTAACAGCTCCTCCAGCTTTTGACGCTGTCTGTTCTGAGTCCGGCATCAGCTTCAGACTGGACCACCGGCCTTTTGACTACCTGTGGGTGATCAGTATCGACTCAGACCCGCTGACATCAGAGCTGGCAGCCCAGCACGGCTACATCATGAGCAACGACAGCCAGAGTCTGCTGCTCGACGTGCCGCTCTTCACTCATGGCTATGAGTACAAGGTGAGATGAGGAATGACTATTGACAGCAATCATTTAGTTCTGAATATGGAGGTCAGTGACTAAGATGCACATGTTTTATAGGACATTACTTTGAATGGCTTCTCTGGCGCCTTCGAGATCCTCATGCGGGATCCTGAAACATCGGAGGTTCAGAGTTCAACTGTCAAGACTTGCCCGTTCTCCAATAATGAATTCATCAGTAAAAACATCATCAGTTTTCTTTATAAGAGCAGGTGGGTCTCTATAGTTGGCACATGTTCTTAAACATGTCTGTCTTTAGTGTGTTCCACTGACGGGAGGATGACTGTGGCAGCTGACTTGTCTCTGGCCATCCCAAGTGGAGGAGTTCCTGCTAGAACCAACCTGCGAGACAAATACTGTGGACCCAAAGAGACAGACGGCACCAGGGCTCTCTTCTCTTTTCCACTCAACAGCTGTGGATCCATTGTCAGGGTACTGATTTCTAATGTAAACGGTTGCATTTAACTTAACAAGGCGATTTACATCTGGCGCCTGCATCCACATTATGCTTTTCTTTCTCCAGCTCGGCAAGGAGTATGTGACCTATGAAAACGAGATTTTCTTCAGCAAGAAGCTGCGTGCTTTGAAAAACCCAGACTCTAGCTATGATATTGACAGGTATATCTTCAACCCAACCTCTCTGGCTATTGACACCTCTTGTACCCATAAGGCAAACTATGTATCCCTCTTGTCTTGCAGAGTGACGATGCAGTGCACATATCCTCTGGCTGGACTGTTCCGCCTCTTCTCAGTGTACAGGTTTGAGTCTGACACTGTTGGTGTGGGCCGCATCGTGCATTCTGCGCACTCCACCGAAGGTAAGCAGTTCATATGAATAAACAACACTTTACATGATCGCATGCTGACAATCTGACCTTGTACTCTAGGTCTAGACAGTCCCACCATCAAGCCCACTACAGTGCCTACTACCAGGCGCACCAGAAGACCTGTCTCACTTAGACCTGGTTACCAGCCTCCTGCTCAGTACATCAAAGTATCAAGCTTTCTAAACAGAAAGAAAGGTAGGTTGGTTGCTTGGTTATTTGAAATTTGGTTAAATGTAAGCATTTGTTCATCTTGTTGAATTCTCTTCACAGGATCTAGAGGATCATCTCAAGCTAAAGTGACTCTATATTCTGGATTGTAATTGCATGGATTTTAAATAAAGTTCAATAAATGTTTGTCTTAAATGCTCTTGTATTGTCATTGAGACTTTAACTTCCTGAACATGTAAGGACAAACCTTGGTAACTTGGTAACAAACCAAAAGCTTAGTGCAGGTTCATATCTGTACATTGTTTCCTAGATACAGAGCATGATGCTTGAGCTGCTTGGTTGAACCATGAGTTAAGTGTGGTGTTGACTTTCAAAGTCTTATGGGTTTTGGAGTATAACTGCTTCTGTGTTAAGTTGTGTAAAACCTTTCAAAATCTGAGTGCCTGACAGGAATTTAAATCAGTTGGAGCTCAAGACTAAAAGTACAGTACAGGTTTAAAAATGAGAACCTTTTAGCTGGGAAGAAGAGAGCTTATTAGACTTGTGACACATTATCATTTCTGCTTGAGGCTACATCGAGCCTCTGACTGAGATTTTAGCAAACTAAGTTTGGCGCAAGCTATATGCCATAAATCTAAATCTTGGGCATCAAAGTTTGTATGCAGACTGAGGACACTTGAATTGCAGGCTACAACATGATTCAATCACTTCCCATAGGTAGTGAGCAAAGATGTTGCATGGGTTATTTCAAATGAAGCGCAACAGAGGGTCACATTGTCAAATCACAAGTTTTGTGTTTGCTAGCTACTAGGGTGCTCACCCGGCAGCTGCAACTCCTGTTTCCTTCCATGCTTCGTCCTTCTTTACTTGATCATGGTACGAGCTGGAGCACACGCACAGGCAAGGCTTCTGCCACAGCTCTGAGGTTTCCTCTTTGCTGGAATCCCGCACATTTTGCCTCCATGGCGAGATGCTATCCATCTGTTTAGTTTCAGCAGCAGTGTCATTGCATGCTGCATTTCTATTGGTTGGTTAGACGTGGGTCTTACCAGCAGTCATACTGTGAGATGTTCATTCATGAATTTTATCCCATGTCTTTGATCATAAGATCATGACAATGGCTATCCTTGAACCTCTTCCACTGTGACATAGGACCCTTTTTTTTTTTTTTTTGGTTAGAGCTACAACCGAAGATGCCACCATGTTTCTTTCACACTGGTCATCTTCTGTCTGGGACATCCCAAAATTCCACAGTATATACCAGGCTTTAGCTGGGACTGGCATAGCACACCCAAATCTTACTGAGCTGTCTGTAGTACTTGTGGGTTATGCAAGCACCAGATTTTGACACGGAAGATTGTGACTTAAAAGCGTGTTTTGCTGCATCAGTTTGATACTCTATCTTTCCATTGATTTAGCATTGCGCTCTGAACATTGCTCAAGCACAAGTCTCCTTATTGCCTGAATCAGTGACTAAAATGAGTAAGAAATGTAATGTTCTGAAAGTAAAGTTAAGTGTAGTCACTGCATGACTCCTAGATATCCATGCATGCACAAGTAAGATGAGCCCATGTGAAGGTCTTCCTGTGGCCTAACATTTCTGTCTGATACCCGACAGAATTGTCAGCTCCTAATGTTCAGTTTCCAGTCTGACATTGCGTCCACTCTGATTGCTGTGGGAGCCAGGGATTCAGTTTTCCCAAACCATCACTAGAAACCCACACCTGAATGTAACATTTGATGTCTATGTCGATGAGTAGCCATGCTTGCCGTACTTGTTTTGCCGGGGTTTTAAGGGTGCAGCGAAGTAAAACAAAGTATGATGTGAGGCAGTATTGAGAAGACATGTTGATTTACAGCCTCAATAGCATCCATCTTGTCCATAGATCGTTTCATTGCTATTCTGGTGTTAAAACACCTTTGATCCCTGTTTACTTCCTGTCAGAGTCTGCATCAACAACCTTCTAACGGGAAATACAGAGGAAACCACTTAGAATATTTATGTATGTTTGAAACGGTCTGTAGCGCTCATCATTGTTAACATTCCTCATTGGTTTTGTTGTACCTCTTGACAGCAGCTTCACAACAGTATTAGTCCCACCCATGGCGCTGAGGGGCGAATTGTCATTCCCCTGCTGCGCTCATTGGTTGTTTCTTATTCCAGCAGGTTGTTTCATGTTACAGTACCAAACAAATCAGTCAAGCCGGTGGAGTGGTCGGATTCCAAGGTCATGCACATTCATAAAACCAACATAAGTGTTTGTGGAAAACAGACATATTTGATATCATGTGACATTAGCCCTTGAAAAGGTGATGTGAGGCCCAGGTACTGTATGAGATGTGTCAAGTGAGAGGCCTTCTTTTACAGGTGACCAATGAGGGAGGCGTTACTGGCGTGTAGAGATTCCTGAGCACAGGAGGTCCCCTCACATTTCCATTCAGTCTTAGTGTGGACACATTTTTCTTGAGACCCCCACAATAAGGACATGAAAATTAGATCTTGTCTTCATGTCTTGAGGTCACCGAGCACAGTGGCTCTGACAATTCCTCTGTCTCCATTCTCAGATCTAGAGGACTGAATACTGCCAAACTGATCTTTCCAACTCCTGATCCATCGATGAACTGTGCGGCTCATTGATGAGGCTTTGAGTTCACCAACCTATGGAAACAGACATAGGAAGCCAATTTTAAAGTCCACGATTGGACTTCTTCAATAATGGGTTTTTAACTTTTGCCGTCTTCTCAGGGAACACATCAGATAGTGACACCATTGTCTGGGAATCTACTCGCAAATGCCCTGCCAAACTATCAAAGTATCCGCTTGTATTTACCATCCAGCAACAACTGAACTGCAGTGTAATTGTTACTAACCCAAGGAAACCAAGAATGGCTGTGCTTGCAATCACTTTTTTCAAGCTGTTAAGATCACAAGTTAATTATTTCGTTACACATGACACAGCTCGTTTTCTCATAACTTGTCAGTTTTAGAAAACAGATGATTTCTAAATAAGAATTTTTCACGATCACAAGATAATTATGGACAACTGAAATGAGTGCTTAATTTAATCACACCCAATTTCTGCCTTCAAGATGACTGTCATGACTGTCAGGAGACAGTCATAATTGAACATTATCAAGGCAAAGGTGTAGTTTGTTTGCTGCTGATGTCATTAAAGCAGAAACTTACAGTAACTGAAGATGAGGTTGACCAGCTCCCATCTGTCTGCTTCAGTCAGCAGCTGCTCAAAGCCTGTCAAGTTGCAGCCAAGCCAATCTTCAATGACAAGGACTGATCTAAATGCACGTCTTACAGAATGGCACAGCACAAGTTCTGCCAGTCTTATACTTGCAGTCTGATCTGTTAAAATGGTCAATACTTGAGCCGACATTCAGCTTAAGTCTGTTGTTACAGTTGTCAAGACACCAGCCGTGCATGCTGGCATGGCACTTCGTCTGAAACTTGCAATAGCGATTTGTTTCATATAGCTGGTTGATTCTCTTTGACATAAAGCTCATTTTTAATGTTAATTTTAATGTTATCAACTCATGATCAAGATAATAGCATTGAAAGAGAAATACATTTCTAAGCACAGCTGTTCTGTTTCCCAACATAGGTCCAGATGTGACTAATTTTTTTGCCATCTCCACTCTGAGCACTGGACTAACAGCTAGATGTCGCATGTTTTAGTCACATGGCAAGACAGATTGGTGTTTGTTGGGTCAAGTGGTGACACTCAATCAGGCTACATTTTTGTACATGAGAAACTCCCAATTTGTATACATAAACCAGGCTTAATATCTCAGAGCTGGGCCTCATTTCAGAAAGTGGGATTAGGAAAAATTCTGAGAAGGTTTAGTCTAAAGATGAGGGAAACTGAATTTTGTTTCAGAAAGCTAGTTCAGCTAACCCTGAGTCAGTTACTACAGCAACATGCTGAAGCAAACCTGCTGAACATAAATGCATTTAAAAAAAAAAAAAAAAAAAAGTATAGTGGTGTTGGTTGAAGTCTCCAATGACAGTCTGCTTTTTTTTAAAGAAATTTTATTGAGATTTACAGTTAAAAATACATCAAAGCCATCCTCAAACTACGTTGGCATGTACTTTGGATTGAGAAGATCCTCTGGCTCCTGTGAAGAGAATATAGTATTTAGTAAGTTATCTGCAGATCATGAAATTTAGACAGGTTTTAAAATCAAGTACTGACCTTTCTTTGGCAGATTCCTCAGAAAGCTTGATACTTTGACATACTGAGCAGGTTGGTAGCCAGGTCGTATTGAGACAGGTCTTCTGTTGCGTCTGGTAGTTGACACTGGAGTTTGAAGCACTATAGTAGGCTTTATGGTGGGACTCTGTAGACCTAGCGCACAAGACAAACAGATTCAGCACGCAATAAATTGGGGATGGGGTTTATTTAGGTGAACCACTTACTTTCAGTGGAGTGCGCAGAATGCACGATGCGGCCCACCCCAACGGTGTCAGACTCAAACCTGTACACTGAGAAGAGGCGGAACAGTCCAGCCAGAGGATATGTGCACTGCATCGTCACCCTGCAAGACAAGAGGGATACATAGTTTGCCTTATGGGTACAAGAGGCATAGATAGCCAGAGGGGTTGGGTTGAAGATATACCTGTCAATATCATAGCTGGAGTCTGGATTTTTCAGAGCATGCAGCTTCTTGCTGAAGAAAATCTCGTTTTCATAGGTCACATACGCCTTGCCGAGCTGGAGAAACACGTAGGCACATTCACTGCCAGATGCATGTTTTAAAGGAATTAAAGGCAATGGTTTACATCAGAAATCTGTACCTTGATGATGGATCCACAGCTGTTGAGTGGAAAAGAGAAGAGAGCCCTGGTGCTGTCCGTCTCTTTGGGTCCACAGTATTTGTCTCGGAGGTTGGTTCTAGCAGGAACTCCTCCACTTGGGATGGCCAGAGACAAGTCAGCCGCCACAGTCATCTTCCCGTCAGTGGAACACACTAAAGACAGACATGTTTAAGCACATGTGCCAACCATATGGAGACCCACCTGCTCTTACAGTGAAGAAGAAAAAAGACTGATGTTCTTACTGATGAATTCATTATTGGAGAACGGGCAAGTCTTGACAGTTGAACTCTGAACCTCCGATGTTTCAGGATCCCGCATGAGGATCTCGAAGGTGCCAGAGAAGCCATTCAAGAACACATCCTGTAAAACGTGCATCTTAGATTGATGTTGAGAACTAGAGAATTGCTGTCAATAGTCATTCCTCATCTCACCTTGTACTCATAGCCATGAGTGAAGAGCGGCACGTCGAGCAGCAGACTCTGGCTGTCATTGCTCATGATGTAGCCGTGCTGGGCTGCCAGCTCTTTCGTCAGTGGGTCTGAGTCGATACTGATCACCCACAGGTAGTCAAAAGGCCGGTGGTCCAGTCTGAAGCTGATGCCGGACTCAGAACAGACAGCGTCAAAAGCTGGAGGAGCTGTTAAAGAAAAGACAAAGGGTTAACCATTTAATGTACGAGTAGGATTGACCAAAGCTAAAAATTAAGTAAAGGACTTACAGGCATCAGATAAGGCCATGACTGACACCAGCTGGTGAAAAGGCTCGTTCTCAGGCAAGACGGTCAGTGTGTAGTTGATGTCCAGTGTGTGCTGCATGGCTGCGTCTTCTTTAGAGAACTAGGAGACAGAATTCTGGCTGAGTCGAGCAGATGTTTCCATGTATAAAACCAGTATTAATCTGAAAACACATCTGGTCAAAATTAAAGACCTTTTACCTGCTGCATGACAACAGGGTCATCAAAAGGCACCCTCAGAGTGTAGCCATGAGTGTTGTTGGGATGAACAACCTTTGTGATGGTGTGGCTGCTTGTGTTTGTAAGTGGAACTGTAAATTCTTGTCCATTCAAATTAACAGACACCAACTCAACGTCCTCAGGGACGTCTCCAAGGTAGACAGTGAATATGCGCTCCTCAAGAACTGTTCCTGAAATGAAAAAGGCATTCAGATTATTACTGCATCAACCTGATGAATGGGTTTGTCATCAGACCTACTGTTTTCAGTAAAAACAGGGCGTGGCAGCATAGGCGTAGCCAGCGTCCTGTGGAAACGAATTCTGGTGTCAACTTGGTCCTCTTCCACTGAGATTTGCTCCAAGTAGAGATGAAAGATGTAGAACTCGTAGAGGTCGCCAGACACCAAGCTCTGCAAAAAATACAGTTTCAGGGAAGAATGTCAAGCAGTGGTAAGAGATCAAAAAGTCCCCCACACAAAAATATAAAATTCCTAATTTAGATATGAGGAGCCTGAATGTGTCTGTACTGCAGAGTGATTGCAACTTATCAGAGTTTCCTGACCTTCCTGTATCCTCCATCAGCATTATAAGGGATGCTGATCTGGACTGTAGTGTTGTGCTTCTCCACGATGTAGCCTCTCTCCTCTGCAACTGGCTGCTCCACAAGTTCACCATTGACTCCAATGTTGACCTGAGTCCCATGTAGACCAGACAACAGCGGGTGCAGCACCTCAGGAGTTGCCCACATCATGTAGCCACTGTCGTACAAACCTTCTTCTAGAGTACACCAATATTACGGTTTTATTGCTGTCCCATCAAGAAGAAGAAGCCACAGCATAAAAATAGTAATACTGACCCGTGGAGCAAGCAGCCTCCAGGTCGACCATGAGGACCACCCAGCTTTGTCTGGAGAACAGAGTTGCATGGACCACCTCTACTGGAACACCATTCACCTGGAGAGAGACTCCAAATCAAAACCTGCTTTGGACTACATGCTTTACAAGACTGACATTAAGCATCAGTTGTTTACCTCAGTGCTGAATGAGTCAGGTTGTCCATACGGAGCACGAAATACCAGCCTTCCATCAGTCAAGTCAAATTCATAACCCAGCTCATGAGCTTCAGCCAGGCTCATGGGCGTCAGCTCCTGGTCCATCCTCTGGAACATCACCTGCCAGTCTGAGGCAGCTGAGGTGTAAGCCTTAAAAGCAAATGCAGATTTAACAGCTATTAAATAATGTTATTGTATTCCAGCTGTAGGTGAGAAGTTCCACCCATTTCCCAGACTGCTATGCTGAACATACCGTTTGGACAACAGCATTCCAGTCATCCTCCTTTGTCCCAGATGGACAGGCTACATCACTCCTCACAGACACCTACAGAGAACTCAAGGTTAGCAAGCTTCTGAATTACACTAGCAAAATGTTATGATTAAATTAACCTTACTTCCATGTAGTTGGTTTCACAGGTAACCTCTCTGGGAGACCAGGGGAGAGAGGGAGAACAGGTCTTGTTCATGGGATAGGGGACCTCCTTTCCTTCATGTGTCGCAATCAGGTTGAAGTTAAATGTGAACACTTCGTCATCCTGAAAGTAGAAAACGACAGAATGTCACACCTGGTCTGTACAAGAGAGTCAAAACCTGTATTACAGGCTATTTATACGCACTGTGTTGTCAGTGTGACAGCTGAAGTAAGAGGCTCGGAGCTCCACATGGCCGGCTAGAGGGAGAACACTGACAGTGTAGCCACACTGAGCTGCATACTGCTCAGTGATGGCGTGCACGCCTGTCCCATCTGGAAGACAATCACATAACACACCCCTGTACATCAACTAATCAGCTTCATTTTGAGGCCACACCAGGGTGATCGAAAAGATACTCGTTTTCAGGGGGGGCTAATTTGTGGCCAAGCTGCCTGGGACTTACCAACGGCCTCAAAGTGAGGTTCATTCCCAGTGAATGAGAGATCAACAGCTATCATGAAGAAGCGATCACGACACTCCATAAGAAGAACTTCTGCATGAACAGACAAGTTCAGATCTGAATACATGACCTGACGACTACAAGCCTCTGTTTTCAGACATTTCAACGCTTACCATTGGGAATAGGATCACATTTTGCAGTTGCCCACACAGACAGGAGCAAGGTCACACTGCAAGACAGAAGCAGATATAAACTGCAAGCATACTGGCACACTAATGTTATGTCACAGTTTATAAATTGCATGAAATTAAAGCACCTTACCCAAGGTAAAACCCAAAAGCCATAACCACTGATGTGCTGGCAGTGTCTAAAGCTAGCCTAGCTGCTATCAAACTACACCTGCTAACCAACACAAGCTGAAGTGAACACTTGCTTGGTGTATCCCACTCAAACTGGCACCATGTCCTGCTCTCTGCTACGCCAGGTTTTATAAGTCATTTTATTCACTGGCCAATCAGAGGCCCTCAGTGTTACAGCCACATGTGTAGCTCATCAGCAATCAAGCTGTCTTTCAATCAGCTGCAGCTGATGAGGTTAGAGTTGCTTTTCAACCTCATGGGTGAAAAAATGGACCATAAAATGTGGTGTAGCAGGACATGGTGCTAGTTTTGCCAGGATACACACCAAGCAAGTGTTCCCTTTAGCTTGTGTTGGTTAGCAGGTGTAGTTTGCTAGCAGCTAGGCTAGCTTTAGACACTGCCAGCACATCAGTGGCTATGGTTTTTGAGATTTGCCTTGGGTGAGTTGTTTTAGAGACCTACAGGTTATTGAGTTTTATATGTGTTGACATTTTTGCATCTAAGAGACATATGCTTTTGTCCTACAGTGTTGCTTTACTCCTGTCTGTGTGGTCAGCTGCAACGTGTGCTGGCATTCCTGATGGTAACTGAAATATTGGCTCACTGACCTACAGTAATTAATAGGATGTCCATATTTGAACTCTAACTTGTTTGTGCACACAGGAGTCATTCATATGGAGTGTCATGATCGCCACTTCATGGCAGCTGTTGATCTCTCCTTCACTGGAGAGGAACCTCGCTTTGAGGCTGTTGGTAAGTGCCAGGCAGCTTTGTCATGCTCAGCCATCATCACCTAAAACAGGGCTAGGCAAACATGTTCGTCATCTTGATTTAAAGGGATATAAGAAAACGTTTCTTTAAAAATATATTCAGTTGTACAAAATGCTGAGATTTAGGCCATTTCTGTAAAGAAAGCCTTTACTCTCTGCCAAACAGCCTTCTTCTTTGTTAGAAAAGTACCCAGTTAAAACAACCGAAGAGCCCTTTTAAAAATGGCCAAACACCAGGGAAAAGAAACTATGAAAAACTCCCAAAAAGAAACAAAACAGTATAGACAGAATTACTATAAAATATCAGGAACTCATGTCTTGTGTAATATTTACAAGAAATAATCAGCTCAAAATAATTCAAATCGCTCATTTTACACAATTTTCCTGCAGTTATTGTGTTCACTATTTAGTTAAGTGTACAGTTTATCAGTAGTTCTCTGCTGTTATGCATTGAATAGAATATGAAATATCCTTAAAAGATATGTCATTTAGTCAGGGGTATTAGGCAATGATGGACAAGGGATCCCTTAAGGAAAAAGACTGGGAACCACTGAACAAATCAATGAGATCTCATCTACTTTTCAATAACAGGATTGGAGTGAATGGTGAGCTGCATTACTGATCTAATATTTCTCTTCCAGGTGGGACAGGCGTGCACGCCATCACTGAGCAGTATGCAGCTCAGTGTGGCTACACTGTCAGTGTTCTCCCTCTAGCCGGCCATGTGGAGCTCCGAGCCTCTTACTTCAGCTGTCACACTGACAACACAGTGCGTACAAGTTGCATATAAAACAGTTTTTGACTCTTACTGTACAGGTTAGGTGTGGCATCCTATAATTTTCTACTTGGTCTTTCAGAATGACGAAGAGTTCACTTTTAACTTCAACCTGATTGCGACTCATGAAGGAAAGGAGGTCACCTATTCCATGAGGAAGACCTGTTCTCCCTCTCTCCCCTGGTTTCCCAAAGAGGTTACCTGTGAGACCAATTACATGGAAGTAAGCTGGTTTACGTCTCAGATTTTTCTTGTAATTTCTGGAGTAGTTTCAGATGTTGACTGTTGTGTTTTTCTCCCAGGTGTCTGTGAGGAGTGAACTCACCTGTCCCTCTGGAACAAAGAAAGATGACTGGAATGCCCTCAAACCTGTATGTTTAAATTATTTTTAGAATTTCTCAGTCAAGTGCCACTTTTTAACACCTTAAATCTCTTTCAAGGCACATAGCTCCACCACTTCAGACTGGCAGGTGATGTTTCAGAGAAATGAGGAGCAGCTGCCGCCCGTGAACATCTCTGACGCTAGAAAGCAGGGTTATGCATTTGACTTGACTGATGGAAGGCTGGTATTTCGTGCTCCGTATGGACAACCTGACTCATTCAGCACTGAGGTAAACCACCGATGCTAAACATGTTTTGCAAAGCACTTAGTCCAAGGCAGGTTTTAATTGAGTCTCTCTCCAGGTGAATGGTGTTCCAGTAGAGGTGGTCCATGCAACTCTGTTCTCCAGACAAAGCTGGATCGTCCTCATGGTCGACCTGGAGGCTGCTTGCTCCATGCGTCAGTATTTTTCCTTACTCTGTGGCTTCTCTTTTCCCTTTTTTGAAAGACCCTAGTTAAAGCTATAATATTATTGTAATGTCCACAGATGAAGGGTCATATGATCACAGCGGCTACATGATGTGGGAAACTCCAGATGTGCCGTCCGTGACTCCAGACGCCACACAGCTCAACCTTGGTCTCAATGGTGAACTTGTGGGGCAGCCAGTTGCAGAGGAGAGAGGCTACATTGTGGAGAAGCACAACGCCACAGTCCAGATCAGCATCCCCTATAATACTGATGGAGGATACAGGAAGGTGAGCAAGCACAAACTTAAAGTAGATTCACACGGGGCTTGGTAGCCTAAATCACAAAATTGCTCATCAGAGCATGCAATAGAAGAAACTAACTCTTAATATCTGAATTAGTGTTTTACTTGTAGTTTGAAGGAATACTTGCATGCATCTGTTGCAGAGCTTGGTGTCTGGCGACCTCTACGAATTCTACATCTATCATCTCGACTTGGAGCAAATCTCAGTGGATAAGGATCAAGTAGAGACCAGGCTCCGATTTCACAGGATGCTGGCTACTCCTCTGCTACCGCGCCCTGTTTTCACTGAAAACAGTAAGTCTAATGACAAACTCAATCATCAGTTTGATGCAGCAATCATCTGAATATCCTCTTGTTCCAGGAACAGTTCTTGAGGAGCACACCTTCGTGGTCTACCTCGGAGACGTCCCTGAAGACGTTGAGTTGGCTTCTGTTAATTTGAATGGACAAGAATTCACAGTTCCACTTACAAACACAAGCAGCCACACCATCACAAAGGTTGTTCATCCCAACAGCACTCATGGCTACACTCTGAGGGTGCCTTTTGATGACCCTGTCGTTGAAGAGAAGGTAAATGGTCTTTTCAAAGTAGGTTGACTTCTGAGTCTTGCAACTGTCTGTCCTCAGTCATGTTTTTGTCTCCTAGTTCTCTAAAGAAGATGCAGTTCTTCAGTATAAGCTGGACATCAACTACACACTGACAGTTCTGCCTGACAATGAGTCTTACTACCACCCGGCATCTATCGTGGCATTGTTCACCAACATCTGTAAGTCTACTAAATTTGATAAAGTTAGATAGTTGTCATTGCTGTTGTATTGTAACCCTTTGTCTTGTATTTAACAGCTCCTCCAGCTTTTGACGCTGTCTGTTCTGAGTCCGGCATCAGCTTCAGACTGGACCACCGGCCTTTTGACTACCTGTGGGTGATCAGTATCGACTCAGACCCACTGACGAAAGAGCTGGCAGCCCAGCATGGCTACATCATGAGCAACAACAGCCAGAGTCTGCTGCTTGATGTGCCGCTCTTCACTCATGGCTACGAGTACAAGGTGAGATGAGGAGTGACTTGGTGGAAGCATCGACCCTTGTGTTGAGTTTTGAACATGATGATCAATGGCTGAGCTGCATGTGTTTTTATAGGACATGAGTTTGAAGGGTTTCTCCGGCACCTTCGAGATCTTCATGCGGGATCATGAAACATCAGAGGTTCAGGGTTCAACTGTCAAGACTTGCCTGTTCTCCAATAATGAATTCATTAGTAAGAACATCCTATCCTAATTCTAAGAGCAGTTGTGATTTCTGTATAAAACTGACGCAATTAAACGAATCTTTCTTTAGTGTGTTCGACTGATGGGAGGATGACTGTGGCGGCTGACTTGTCTCTGGCCATCCCAAGTGGAGGAGTTCCTGCTAGAACCAACCTCCGAGACAAATACTGTGGACCCAAAGAGACGGACGGCACCAGGGCTCTCTTCTCTTTTCCACTCAACGGCTGTGGATCCATCGTCATGGTACTGCTGCTACAAATCTAAAAACTATCCAATCCGAATGTCACAAATATTCACTATTTGCATGTTTCACATACAGCTCGACAAGGAAAATGTGACCTATCATAACGAGATTGTCTACAGCAGGAAATCCCTCAATATGAACAAGGGAGCTTCTGATAATGCCACTGAGAGGTATGTTAAATGCTAAATTGTCAAAGAGATGCTGTTTAGCATGAGATAAATGAGGTAGCGGCAAATAACCTGTCCTCTTGTTTTACAGGGTGATAATACAGTGCACATATCCTCTGGCTGGCCTCCATCGCCTCTTCTCAGTGTACAGGTTTGAGTCTGACACAGATGGTGTCGGCAGCATCATCCACACTACAAAGCCCACAGCAGGTAGTGTAGTTTCATCGCCTGCTGGAGATGACCGGTTATTGGTCACTCGTATCACAATTTGAGCATTCCTCCTCTTTCTGCACTGCAGGGCTGCTGATTCCTGCCATCAGGCCCTCTGCACCACTGAAAACTACACCTTCTACTACCAGCAGGCCAGCTAGACTACCTGCTGTCCACCCCCCTGCCCGCTACATCAAAGTTTCTAGGTTCAGAAATCTCTTCAGTAGCATGAAAAAAGGTGAGACTGACAATTGAAAATCAAATTTAAGCTCTAAAGTGACACTTTGTTGAATGTTCTGAACTCTCTTCACAGGAGCAAAAGGATCCTCACAGACTAAAGTAAATCCTAGCCAAATTTGAAGGAAGTCCTAATATTTTAAATGGAAAATTTGGAATTTAATAAAGTTGTTGTTCTTAGAGTGCTGTATTTGTGTTTTTATACAAACTTGTCGAACACCTACTACAGACAAATGATGCAGACACAGGAAGATTAACACTTTGAGACAAACTGTCTGTTAGGGTTGGATGTGGGTGAAAGCAACTTAAGGTTTGTACATATTAAAGGTGGTAATGAGGATAAACCTGTTACTGCACCAAAACTACCTACTCAAAACTGCAGTTTTCACCAGTAAACCTGTACTTTTTATGTAACTCTAGTACCCATACTCTGCTATATTTCAGAGGAAAAAGTACCTTAGTATCACGCAGCTATAGTACCCAATTACCTCACAGGTAAGATTGTAAACGACACAATAGTGTTAAGTAGTTCTAAGGTTTATTTGCACAAAAGCAACAGAACAATACAAGTTGTGCAGGTGAGATGAGAAACCTCTTGGCTATAAGGAATGTCACTTTAATAAGCAAATGCAGTAGTCCTATAATCAGGAGAATTAAACAAGCGACAAAGGGTTGATATGCAAACAAAAGCAACATATCAGGCAAAAACAATTTAAAACTGGCTCCACCTACCAGATGCAGCGTTTGAGGAAAAGGCCTTTTTTCATAGCAAGAATTTTGACTTCACAGGATAAGCACAGGTATTGCTGATGACATGAACAGTGGCTCATCTCAAGTGTTTCAGTGAGTGATAGTGAGCCAACAGGCACAACACCAGGAACCAGACATAAAAGCAGTTAAATGAAATTCAACCATCATTAATTAGTGTAAGTAATATTTACACCTGTGATTTTTCTACTGTGACAAGTCAAAATGTCTTCCATGAAAAACCCCCAACCTCACAAGTCGTTTACAATGACTAACTGCTGTCAGGGCACAACCTTGGTGAGGGCAACGAGTGTGCAGATGGACTGTTTCTGACTCTTTGTTCAGAAAATCTAAGTTGCACAAATAATTGTTGCATCAGCTGTTTAGATGGCCGGTGTCAGACAATCTTGCAGGCAAAGATGCTGGATGTGGAGGTCCTGGGCTGATGTGGTTACATGGGGTCTGCTGCTGTGAGGCTGGTTGGATGTACTACCAAATTGATGGAAACAACATTAGAGACGATTTATGGTAGTTCATGGGCAACAGCTTTGGTAGACACTCCTGCAGTCAGCATGCCAATGGCACGCTCTTTTGAAACTTGGGACATCTGTGGCATTATGATTGATCAAACTTCTTTAATTGTGACCAGCCCAAGGCACGTTTAATCAGCATCATGATATGCTACACCTGCCAGGTGGATGGGTTGTCTTGGAAAACAAGTGCTGACAAGGATTTTAACAAACTTGCGACCAAATTTTTAAAGAGACAAAAATTTAGATTTTGAGAATAAATTCAAATCGATGGGAATAAAGTTGTAAAAGTGAGAATAAAGTCGTAAATCTACAAGAATTAAGTAATAGATCTACAAGATTAAAGTAGTTAATCTACGAGATTAATCTACGGGATTAAAGTCGTGAATCTACGGAATCAAAGTTGTAAATCTACAGGAATTAAGTCGTAAATCGTAAATCTACAGGAATAAAGTCGTAAATCCAGGGAATAAAGTCGTAAATCTATGAGAATAAAGTTGAAATATAAGATTAAATTCGTAATCTTTGGAGGAAAAAGGCCACAGATTATCACTGGAAAGTCGGGTAACATTGTCTAAAAATTGACGAAGGGTGAACAAACAGTGTTGCGGGTGACAGTAATATAGTTTTAGCAGGACCAAAATAATACTGAAAACTGCCAACAGGATTTCAAGTCATACAACTACAGTTACAATGTCACATAAGGCGTTACCACCCGGAAACTGTTTATTGTATTCATTAATTTCTGCCAGTGGGTCACCAGAACAAACATCCCCTGGAGGTTGTTGTGTCTAAGATTTTTTGTTCTTTGACATGGCCCTAATCCTTTTTGTAGAATTGTACCTGCTGAGTGAGTTAAAAATCTTAGCTCTCTAACTTAAACCTGTGAGAAACAAACAAACAAACTTCTGTGTAAGGGAAAAATTCAAATATCTTTATTAGTTTGATAATGGTGAACAGGGAGATAAACGGGGTCTCTTAATCCAACCAGCAGGGGGCGCTAGCTGCTACCAGTTAGCTGCTAATGGACGTGACAGTTTATTCTGGACTTTCTCCTGACGACATGTGAGCTCGCTACTTTGCCAGTTAGTTGACTCTCCTCAAGCTGCTTAATTAAACAAGTCAACCATGAGCTACAGTGATGGACAATGCGCCGTGAGTTTTCTGTCTAATTCGTCTTTCAGCCCAAAATTTACTGTGACGACACAAACATGGCCCCATGTTTCTCCTCCAGCAGAGGTCCAGGCAGCCCACCCTGCCTCCTTACTCCAACAGGACCCTGCACCACCCCTCCTTTATGCCTCAGTACATGGCTGCAGCCTTTGCACACCATCACACGGACTTTACAAACCAAACAGGTGAGTCAGTTTTTACCCACATGTCTGTTTTTAAAGTTTCAGCTGAGCGCCCATCCTCTCCTCTCTTCCCCAGTCCATCCCAACATCCCAGCAGAGTTCTTCTACACTGATCCCACCATGGTCTCTGGGATCAGGATCCCCAACATAGTCAGTGAGCTGAGGGTAAGTGAACTGTTGCCATGGATACCCTCATTCATACCTTCAATAACCTTGGGAGTTAGTTCTTAAAGACAGCATAAAGACACACATTCATAAAGCTGAGTGTTGCAGAGATAGAGAATGTGGTACAGTTTTGAAAATACAGTAGTTAAATGTCATTTTCAGCACCACGCATCCAAAGGGAATCAAGACTGGATGAACGACTAACTAATCAATGCAAAAGTTAGGAATACAGGTAGTGAAAAGGTCCAGAACCCAGTTGTTCTGAAGTAATGTGATCAGATTGGATCAGATCTTTACAGTAAAAAGGGATTCTGAAATCAGATTACATCATGTAATCCAGTTTTGGTTTTGATCTGGATCAAATATTCAGCATGTGTTGTTAAAAAGTTTTTCGTAGGATTGGAACACCTTTGATCTGACTTGTAGAGAAAACCCTCTGCACACTGTCCAACTTGCAAAAATATTGATGTTAATGCTGCAGCGTTTCCATGACTACACCATCATCAGGCACAGTTTTGTAACAAAGAGAAGCCATCTTAAGTAAGGGTGTCACATTACCCTCGTGCAGTGTGAAGGCATAAATATCAAACATCAATTTGTGTTACAATCTACAATCAACAATATTATACATAGAGATAGAGGAGTAAAGAAGTAAAAATTACTTCTTGCATCTTGCATACCTTTGATCCAAAAATGGGGATTACTCTGATCCCAGCAGAAAAGGGTGGATTCAGGATGGATTTCAAGGACAAAATGCAATTAAGCTTTTAAAATTGTTAAATATACATATACTAGGTGTGTGTGTGGGGGGGTCAATATAGTGTTTTTGTGTGGCAATATCGTATTGAGGCACAGATGCCAAGTATCGATTTTTTTATGACATAAATTATTAATTTTCATACACAAACTGAACTTTTTGTAGTCCGTTAGAATAATATCAATTGCTTTTTTCAGTCCACTAGATACATGTTGCTGCAATAATAATGACTAATGTGATAAACGGATAAACGGACCAAAAACTTTATATAACAGATGTTGACAAAGTTTTGCTTTGGGGATATAAATTAGCAAATGAGGGAAAAGTATTAAATCACAATACATTGCAATATATTTTATCCCAATACTCAGCATATTCCAACACATTTGAAATCCCAATAATATTGTATCGTGCCATAAGTATCATGTTAATATCATATGGTGGGGCCTCTTTTAATTCCCATCCTTAATATATTACATTTACCTACACCGATCAGCCAAAATATTAAAACCACTGACAGATGAAGTGAATACATCGATTGTTTTTGTTCCAATGCACTGTTCTGCTGGGAAACCGTTGGCCCTGGCATTCATGTAGATGCCGCTTGATGTGCTCCACCCACCCGAACACTGTTGCAGACCAGGTATCCCTCCTCATGGCAATGACACTCTCTGATGGCGATGGGCCCCACAGCAGGACAATGCCCTTATTCAGGAATGACCCAAGGAACGTGACAAAGAGCTCAAGGTGTTGACCTGGCCTCCAAATTGCCCAGACTCAGAGGATCCTCTGCCAACGCCCTGGTGCCAGACACCACAGGACAACCCCAGAGGTCCTGTGTCCATGTCTCGACAAGTCAGAGCCAAGTCTGAACCAAGGAGGTTCCACTGAGGCCAGGTCGATGTCTTGAGCTCTTTGTCACGTTCCTTGGGTCATTCCTGAACAGCTTTCGTAGTGAGGCATTGGGCATTGTCCTGCTGTGGAGGGGGCCACTGCCATTGTGGAGTGCCGTTGCTTGGGGGTGTCCTTCGTCTGCAACGGTGTTCGGTTGAGTGGAGCGTGTCAAATGGCATCCACATGAATGCCAGGACCAAAGGTTTCTCAGCAGAACATTGCATTGTTACCTTAAGACTTTCAGTACTGTTGGAGCCATATGTTTGATTTGTGTTAAATGTAATATCCCCCCAAGCCACTAGGTGGCTCATGTCACTGGCTGAGGTAGGTCATGGTATTTAATGATGAAACCATGACTGGACTGATGCACTGCACTCCTACTAACTGCAACAGTGGCTACAGCACACTGTAATCAGATGTGATATAAAATACAGTAGAATGTGGTGCTCTCTGTGCAGTGAGAGTGAACATCATTTTATGGTAAGGGACACTTTCATTTTTTTAAATCAAACATTTATTTAGACTGTGAGAATGTATTGTGCTCAGGTTGAGGTGACGAGGGGGGTCCTGATGTTGTCCTCTGTGACCTTTGGGTGGTGGTGGTGGTGGTGGGTGTAGAGCGTAGAGCTTATAGAGGGGCTCAGACAGAAGAGGACATTTAATAAGATCGGCTCAGTGCTGTCAGACAGAGCTAAGACCCTGACCAGGGGGCTGGAAGGAAATTGAGACCAAAGGCAAAAAAAGGGGCAATGTGTTCTGACAGTGAGACATAGAGTCAGCTTTATAGCCTTTAAATTTCAGGGCAAACTATCAAAGACCTGAGATGTTTGTATATTGTAAAGGGATTCACAAAATAATTGGAGAGCAGCACAGAAAAGGAAAGAGCATAAAACAGATGGCGAGGATGGCAAGAAAACAAAAAATGTATTTCTGTAAAAGTAAATATTGCAAACTAGAGTTGTTTGAACGTATGTCGTGTTAGTTGTTTAGAAATTAACACGTGTGTAACGCTACACAAGTCCATACTATTAGCCTAAATCACATACTGGGGTCACAACTAAGCCCCTATAGATCAGATCCCATAGACTGCCAGTGTTTTCTAGGGATGTACATGATCAGCTGACTAGTTGATTAAACACTGCTACCCTTGCTAATCGGCATCAGAAACATTAGTCGGTTAAAAACTTTAATCATTTAGTAAATATGTATTTTCCTAAGAACATTGCTATACACCACCACACACTTCTAGTGGGTCACAAGAGATGATGGAGATATATCGCTTTTGTTCTATTTTTCCAGTAAAACCTCTCCACCCTCATTTCTCTCCACCAGGCTTTCGATTGCTTCCAGCTCAACACTCCTCCACCAATTATGTCCGCCTGCCTGGCTCCACCAACCTGTCCTGACCCATTCAGATTAGCACCACACCCTACCCGGAATCTGGGCAGCCTCACCTTGAAAATAAACGCCCTCCACCCTCAAGTGCAGCCAAACCAAGTCATCGTCCAGCTCACCCAGGAGGAGGACCAGGCCGTCACTAACCTACTGACACTGCACCACCAACAGCCGATACAGAGTGAGGACACCCTTACTGGTCCGCAAATGGACTTTTCCATCTCGTTCCTTCACCCTGAACTTATGGACTCGACGTCAGCTGAAGGAGACTATAACTGTAGCGATGTGCAGTATCTGAAGGAGGCCAATTTGCAAAGTGAGTTACAGCAGGGAAGATGTTGGTCAGACACGGAGCTTGAGGCAGCCAACACCCTCTTGAGTTGCTTCAGCGTGATGGAGAAGGACAAAATCTGGGCGCAGAACTGCAATACGTTGGCGGTAACACTTCCTGATCCTGTGTCATACCAACGTCACGAGGATGCATCAGTGAGCACTGGAACCCAACAAGAATTTGAGACTTTACCTCTATTAATAACTAATGATTGTACCCAAAACAACGTTGGCTACGTCAGCTTCAGTTGTGCCAGGGAAGAAGGAGAACAAGGCTGGGGGGATTTGGGGTTTGTGGAGGGAAGGGATGCTGATGTCCATCTGCCAGTTGGCGAGTCGTCACCGTCCTCAGACTCTAAGGTAAAGAGCAGTTTGAGTGCCGCTGGAGGTTATTTCAAAGTAAAGGATTGGACGCTCTTAGAGTCTGAGGACGATGCTGTGCATGTGCTCTTGAGCCTCGGAGAGACAGGAGCATTGTCTTAAACTTGAGGGTCTTCTCGTCCCAGGGTGAGTTTTTAAGGGACTTTTTCACTACCTTGTTCTCATAATGGAAGCGACCAGTTGAGGGTTTTTTGCAGTGGTTTAATCTTTAATGTCTTTGACCCAGTATACCCTTAAATATTGTTTCCCAGTCTACATTTGAGTATTGGTTATTTACTGTATCAGTGTTAGATAAAAATAAACAGTTGAGCCTCAAGCTAAAAAGACACACATTTTTATTAAAAGCACTTCTACTGTTTTTGAAGGAGAGAACCCCCCACTCAATATTTACAACATATTGTACATTTACAGTCTATCCACAGACAACAACAAGCTGCATGGGGAGCTACAGTATTAGTCCACAACGGCTACTGACACAAGCTAACAAGCTAACGTCATAATGGCAGTACAGCTCAGCCCACATTGACATGCATTTTCAAAGCTCTTGTGCTTGATCCTGATAGAAGTCCCGGTGTGTAGTCCTGCGCTCTGAGTTTATTCAAAGGCACTTCCTGATTAGATTTCTTTTAACAGTAACGGTTTGTTACGTGGTGAGATAAATTCCTGTTGAGTTTCAGTGAAGATGATTCATTTACAGGATTCTTGTATCATAAAAACATGTCATATCTTGTATTCTTGGCCACCATGGTGACACCAGGTTGTTGTGCATGTCAGGAATGAGAGGATCTAACTTGTTTGTGCATGTGACAAGTAGGACACAAGAGGCGTTTGCAGGAACACCCAACTCTTTTCTTCGCAGCAGGTCTGACATGTGCACAATCAGGTCTGGCAGTGGCGAGAATTATTGGCATTTCAAATGTGCAGTTTCAGTTTGTGCAGAGCAAAGGTTAACGCAGGGCTACATGCTCACAAGAGGAGGTACACTCAAGATGCTGATATCTGTAATATAATGCATGCATGTTCACATAGTTTGTCAGTGCCAGTTGTAAATGATCTACCTCGAGCTCCCAGCTGCTTAAGTGCACACTCACGTACTTGATCACTGCAGGTCTGTTATGACGTTTCATGATCGTCACCCTTCTCCTTTTATCTTTCATTTCCCGGTTATTAGAAACCGACACTTTAACTATAAAGTCCCTGAATAGTCTTTGTACAGAGTTAACTCCTGAAGAGTTTGTATCCATGACAACAACTCAATGTAGACATCCTCCATCCATCGATCAATGAGCGGTGTTGGCCTTGCTGTTGGCGACCAAGCTCGCAGCCTGCATGACTCTGTAGCGCTCTCGGAGGTTTCGCCGCCTCACGTGCTCGTTGGTGATCTCTATGACGTTTCCTACAGGGAACCAGCCCTTCTGACCGTCGGACAGGCGGATGCCTTCATAAAAGCCTAGGAGGAAGTAGGAGGAGAGGAAGGGGGGGTGGGAGGAGAACAAACAAGGGAAGATTGGAGGTTTCTGTATCGTTCATGCAGAGAAAGTGAAAACAAATCAATAAACTGCTAAGGTGAGAGGGTTGGAGGATTGAGGAAGTTACAAGGATCAGGTTGTATAAACAAGCAGAGTCAAAGGAAGGGGCATAATGATACAAAGTCATGTCAGTACATTCGACTTCCACTGTCTGTTCCACATTTTAAACCTTCGTAATCTGTTTAGATCCACAGACACTGATAATGCCAAATGTAGAGACGTGGAAAAATTAATTTGACGCAAGAACAGATTCATATCACTTTAGTTTCAGCTGCAGTTTTGTTCTGTAAAAGAGGAAATGTTTATAATCCTTTTATGATCTTTTTTTACATGTAACGGCCAGCTTGTTTCCATGACAGTCTGAAAAACAAATTTAAAAACAGCTCTTTGGTCCAGGTTTCCCTTCATGTTCTTACCCTCATTGGCTTTGCGGATGACGTTGATGATCTCAGTGGGCTCCAATGTGAGCTCGTCTGCCTGCTGGGCAATGTACTGCTCCACGCACTGCACCTGAGGACAATCTGACACACACACACACACACATAACCGTAAGAAACTTCGGATACAAAACACAAACAACCACAAACTGTAGTTTCACTTTGTGTGCATTGTGTGTGCGTGTCCTCACCCCAGTCCTCGTAAATCACTTCATTGTCGTCTGTGTCTGGGTTGGTGGGGTTGGGGAAAGCTGCCATCCACCTGTGCATGTCTGACCTGTTGACAGAAACAGCTTATGAAATAACAATCAAACAGATTTGCATTTCTTTTGTTGCAACATGAAGGTTGTATTTTGGTGAAATGCAAATGGAAAATCGTGTATCAACAATGTCTCATATTGTATTTAAAGCTCCTTTGTGGACATTTTTCATGTGACTGCTGTAGGAATTTGTATGTTATAGTGTATGTAGAGCGTAAGAATAGATTTACTATTCTTAGGTTCTTAGAGCTACTCACTGGGTGGGAGCTTTGAGCAGCCTCTCCATCATGCGTCCCTGGTGGTTTTCCAGCAGCGTGAGGTTGAAGCAGTGCTCGTATGGGCCGCAGCTGCCCCCACTTTCATCTATAGACTGCACCTGCACCAGAGAGCGATGGGCGTGGTCGAGTACCACAAAACGCTCCGCACTGTTCAAGAAAAAGAAGGGTGAGTCGTTTTTTGTTGTTGTTTTTGGGGATAAAGCGGGAACATATTTGTGATAGTGATAAACGGTGATAAATGAAGGTTTATGTACTGAGGTTTATTTTATATGTTCTGTGTCATTGTTTCTTTTCCTACCTGCTGTCTATGTTGCATCAACAGCAATGTTTGAATTCTACTTTTCTCTTCCTCTCACTTCTCTTTAAGCACTACTTCCTAATACATTTGAGGAAGTTTGGAGTCATTTTGCTAGTGATAACACTCTGTTTAAGAGTCATGATTGCTTCTGCGGTCAGTGGTCACATTGTCCATGGTTAAGGTGGCATTATGAAAGCAGGTGGAGAACTTTCCTCTGCATAGTTTCCAAGAGGACTGGCTGCATTCTTATACAGCCCAAATGTGAAGCACCGTACTGAACAGTGAGATAAGTGGCATTATTTTATATCTATTATTTTCCAGAAGCAGCTTGAGCAAGGCTTACTAGCTTTTTATTGGCAGTAGTTGATCGTTGGGTGCTGATTCAGCTCTGCCTCATGAATTATAGGCAAAGATGCTTAATATTGCAGGGCACAGCGTGCTGGGGCTGATGTTTGACACACATTGTTTTATGTAGGTCATTGTAATGTGAGGAAGTGCTTGGCACAACTTGACTTCTGCAGAAGTTTAAGAGGAACGTGGCTGAAGTTGCTTCACAAGTACAGACAAATTTCTATTGTTAGATTAAAATCATGAGAGCGTTATCTCGATTAGCGCACCTCCGTGATTTGGATGGTTTGTTGTAACGTGGTCATAAAACTCAATCCGAGCTGTCTTAAATCAGTCTTTCTCTCATCCTCACATTACAACAAAATCAAACATATTTAATACTATTGTAAGTTTTAACCATGGCTCAAGCAAAAAAAGAATTTCAATGATGTGAACATTGTCAACACACAACTGTGCTCTCTTCAGCACTAAACATGAAGCAGCAAACCCAGTGGACAGTAAACATGTAGAGTTATGGATAGAACAAGAGTCGGTGTATTATTCGGCGTCTATCAAATTCCACCAGCCAGCACTTATTTTAGTGAGAAATCTTAATTTTGAATTGGTTTACCCCTGATTCCCACGGTCTCCTACTACTATTATAACACAGCAAACCAACGGAAGCTAGTAGCGAGTTTAGGCGACAAAATCCAACATGTAAAGTTTGTAGGCAAACACAGTTTATCTTCATTACTTGATGTCGAATTCACAAAAAATACTGTCAGCATATGACGCCTTTAATCTTGTATTTCTAGAGTTATGTGTGAGTGCGTGACTAAAAGCTCACATTGTCTTAAGATGTGAGAGGGTTTCTTTTCAAAGTCGTCTAGTGTATGGTAGGCATAAGAGTCTACAGCCATGCTATATTAAACTAGTTATACTAGCTCTAAACAGAAAGTACAGCTGAGTCTGATGGAAATGTCATTTGGTTTGCAGGTATTTGGTCTTAAGCCAAAGGTTGGATGACTTGAAAATGTGGCCTGATGCCTCTAGGGGAAACGTCGGAGGATCACAAAGTCACCAAGTGGTGGACCTAGCAGCCTACCCCAGACAAACACATTGCCCTCCCTAGAGCCACGCCACTAGCGTGTGTCTCTAACTGGTGTTGAACATCAGTCAGTTCTGCCTCACCCTTTCTTGGCAGCGATGATGAGCAGATCATTGAAGAGGAAGAGGTAGACGGGGATGAACTTTGCCCTCATGTTGAAGAGAGTTCCTCCTTTGGACATTTCCTGCAGCTCTCCCTTCTTCTCCAAGTATCGTGTCTGGGAGATGATCGGGATAGCCTGGAGAGGAAGACACAAGCAAAGGAAGGACCGTTTAGCTCCTTTACAAAATAAATGTGCAAGTAGCTCAAGTCCAACTAAAATTCTAACAAATAATGCAAATAATGTGTGTAACTTTACCCTGAGCTTGTCAAATTCCAGTGTTTGAGAGACATGAATCAGCTCTTCCATCTGTCTCATCTTTCCCACCTGCGTGTTACACTCGTCGATGATCTGCAGGAGATCATAGGAGAGGAAAAAAGAGAAAGAGAAGAGTTGAAACTTGCAACTACCTGCAATGCAGCGGTCTGCAATTATCTGAAAACCTGCCAGTTTACGCTAATGCGACTAGGGGAGACAGTGTATTGTCTCCATAGCAACAACTGTACTTCCATTGTAACTTCGAGCCATTTTTCAACCTGGCTCTTGTTTCCCCATGTTTTTGTGTCTAAGTGACAAATGGGAACAACAATATCCAGTATTGAGAGAGAGGGCAAGTGTATGACAACATTACTGAAAGATCCCTAGAGATAAACCTTTTTGTTAAAGAATAAGATCCTTTAGTTTAACCAGAAAGGGCCCCACAATTGCTATTGGCAAAGCCACCAGACTCCATTGAAATAAACAGTGATTTCATCATGTATAGAGTCAGAATATTTTCACATCTAACTGGGTGAATTAAGGTTTTATTTCAGTCAAACCAGAGCTGGTGATTGTTCAGTCAGTGTAAAGACAAGTTGTGTGTTTTATTTTGCTTCTGTTGACTTTGAATGAAGTTTGTTTTACCATGATAAAATTACTGTTTATTTAAATGGAATCTGGTGGCTTTGACGATGGCGATTTCAGGGCGGTTTCTGGTGAAACAAAAAAGATCTTACTCCCTAAGAAAGGTCTGTCTCTATGGGGTTCTTTTGCATGATGTCGTCAGACACACAAAAACAATCTGAGCCTGTCAGTGAATGTACACTGCTTGTACATTGCAGCACTCTCGCTCAATACTGGACCAGTTTCAAAAATTGTTTTCAACATTAGTCATTGAAACACACAAACATGGTAAAAGAGGGTCCAGGTTGAAAAACACAGGAGTTACCCTTGAATCTACAGATTATTTTTCTCTCCACACTTACAAGCCTCACATTGCCTTCAGCTGTCCTTAGATAAAACTGGCTGCTCCTCATTGGGAGCATCAGGTTCGTTCCTTTCACAAATGTCTCCCTGTTTGAGAAAACTCACACTCTCTTTGTCCTTAGTGACACATATGACTCACTGTCACTGCGGAGCTCATTCAATAGGAAATCCTTCACTCAGACAATGGCTGACGTCAAATATCCAGAGGCATGCGAAGCACTCGGGAGTCAAATGATATGGATTTGTAGGCAGACAAGAGGGTGAAGAGTGAGGGGCGTTTACCTTCGACACCGAAGCCAAAGCCTTGGAGGCTGTCTGCTCCTCATTCGTCCTCTCCTTTGTTCTCTTCAGGATGTTCTGAAACAACAAACAACTTCTTTTCTATTTCTGCAACGGACAAACAGCATCAACAGGATACATTTTTTCCATCTACATGCAATTAAGGTCATGAGGTTGAGCCAAGGTGTGCCCATATGTTTGCTCGTAGGTCAAGAGGCAGTGACGGGGATCAGGGGAAGATTACGCTGAAATGTTGACATTCCACGAAGCAACACACCGTGATAAAGTCAGGCTATTGGCTTTCAATGACGTGTAGCACGAAAAGAGAAGGGTCAGTTGTACAGAATGTACTGTGGTGATCCGTTCAGACACGAGGAAATAATTAAAAGGTTGCAAAGACTAACTGCATTGTGGTCACATACCAGTGACATAACTGTGACACAGACCTCTTGAGCTTCTTCCTTAAAGGAGAGGAAAAACACCTGCACACTGACTCAAAACCACAATCTGATTAGTCATTACTACCCTACAAAGATCAAAGATAGCGTGCGGGAATGACTTTTCTACAGATGCTGTTTTCTAGCCAAGCTTTGCATGCACACATGATGTGTATAATTATGTTGTTACTTTTCTACTTCAAAAGATTAACCCACATTTTGGGAAATATCCGCATTTGGGAGTCAGATGAGAGGACTGGCTACAACTCATATGCCTCTATGTTAGGTACTGAGCTTAACCTAGGGGGCAATTAGCTTAGCTTAGCTTAGCTTAGCTTAGCATAAAGACTGGAGACAGGGTACCAAAGCTAGCTACTCTGGCTCTATCCAAAGTTTTAAAAAAAATCGATATAAGCCTCTAGCTCAGTGATTAAAATGTTGTCTCTGTTGTTTAATCTGTAGAAATTGAAATATAAAAATGCTCAATTGTGGTTTAGCTGGGTGCTTATGACCTGTAGCTATATTTTGGCTAACAGCAGTCAAACACAGAGCCAGGCTACGATACTTGGCAAATTGCTAGATTCATTGAACTATGTCTTAACTATTAAAGTCAGGCTTCTCACACAGTTCTACTAATGAATTTTCCAAAATTTTTCCTTAGATTTTACCCCATTTCCATGACTTTATCGAAGTACTTTAACATGGGTTGGCCTATATAGCAATACAGCTATACATTATTAAACATGCACTTTACCGTTAAATGTATAGATGTTCAGACCACGACACCTATTGATTCATTCAAGTATGTATATTTGATGAAATCACCAGGTGATGTTAGGCTAAGTGTTGTCTATGTCTATAAATAACCAACCTGTAAATAGCCAGCTGTTTGATCTACAGGCTGAGATTTCGTTGGAGACGACAGCTCAACTGTATGACTGTACTGCAGCAGCCCCCCACTCAAGCTAACGTTAGCTATGCATCAGTAGTAACCAGCACCATTTCAAGATTCACCAAACTGACAGTGAATATTAACGTATCTTATGTGCTTCAAATTAAAAAGCCTTGGTTAACCTGCAAAAACACAACAGCTTTTCGGAATTTTCATGTGTATTTACTGATTTGACAAAGAGGATACAGCCTTGGCGATGATGCGATGCCAGGCTGGGCAATGTGTATCATGTAATACTGGGGACGTTTTAACGGCCACACAACACAACACTAGATTTTAAATTAGCATTACAAGGAACGTATTTTGCAAAACGTTAACACGTGTTTTGGACAATCCATCCATCCATTTTCATCCACTTATCCGGAGCTGGGTTGCGGGGGCAGCAGGCCAAGCAAAGCATCACAGACATCCCTCTCCCCAGCAATGCTTTCCAGCTCCTCCTGGGGGACCCCGAGGCGTTCCCAGGCCAGATGAGATATGTAATCCCTCCAGCATGTTCTGGGTCTGCCCCGGGGGATCGTACCAGTGGGACGTGCCCGAACCACCTCTAACAGGAGTTGCCCAGGAGGCATCCTGATCAGATCCCTGTATCACCTCAACTGACCCCTTTCGACATGAAGGAGCAGCTCCCGCCACATGTCCGAGCTCCTTACCCTATCTCTAAGGCTGAGTCCAGCTACCCCACAGAGGAAGCTCATTTCAGTTGCTTGTATCCCCAACCTCATTCTTTCGGTCACTACCCAGAGCTCATGATTATAGGTGAGGATTAGGATGTAGATGCTTCGCTTTCGATTTACTGATCCAAAAGCTGTTTTGGACAATGTCTATTCAAAACGTTTCCGAAACATTTTGCTTACTCGAAGCCATTTCCAGGCCAAAAAGCAGTTTTTCTAATTTGGTTCCATAGGAATCCTGTAAACGGGAAACAGACATCTTTTCAGTCCCCCACCACAGTTTCCCAGTGGTATTATTGTTGGCACCACTGTCGCAAAGACAACCAGTTCGTTTTCCGTTGTCCTCACAGCCTAGCAGCTACCAACGACAGAGGACACATTGCTTTTGTTTTCCACAGTTGTTCCACTGTCTGCCTTTTCCACCACTAGTGATAGTAACTGCAAAGAACTCACACTTTGGTAACTGTGGATAGCTACGAGAGCTGTCCTCTTGCTGTTTTGATTTTGTAATGGTTGATGCATTCTCTTTGTGATCTAAGTCAGGACTTCATTTTCCTAGGTGACCGTACCTGGTTGCAGTCATTATTCTATAGCCATTACATTGTGTGAACAACATTTACTTAATGATGATAAAGCAAAAAAACATTACCATTGTTCCACTATAAAAACATTTCTACAACAAGATTTAACCAGTGTTCCTGTGATGTTTCTCACCTCAATGAGCATTTTGATGCGTGTTATTCGCTGGAAGGGCAGCAGCAAGAAGGACATGAAAGGCAGCCGCTGGCATTGAGGCGACTCTTGGAGACGAGTGATGACCGAAGCAAACTGAGAGTTGTTCTTCCTGTAGACACACATATATGGTATGTAATGCAGCTGTAAGATTCATATGGTTGTAAAACAGATAAAGGAGAGAGCACGGTGGTTTCAGACGATACAATATCTGACAATGAACTCCTGCTTTAGCATGTAGTTTTCTTGGCATATACAAAATGCTATCGATAGATACAACAGAGAGAAGGATTTTCCCCAAATTCCCTGAAATCTTAAACTAGTATAACAACTTTAGAAAATTCCTTACATGAGTGAAGTGTAGATCTTCTCCTGGTAGATCTGGTTGCGGACGTAGTCGATGTAGGCAGGGAAGTTGTGCTGGGCGTGGTAGTGGATAATGTCACAGATGTCAGGGAAGACCAGGTCCTTGAATATGCGGTCCTCCAGGTCCTTCAAGAACCTGTAGAGTCAGACAGCAAAGGGTTCATCAGACACATAAAACCTTGTTGAACCATGAAGACAAAGACTTACAATGCCTTAACCTACCGTGGCCCGGCCTCAGTTCAGGAAATGACTCATTGCATTTTTCCTTTTCCGTCCTATCTCTTGGTCGTGAGTGACCTCATGCTAGATCAAGTCATAAATCACCTTCCTATTTCCCTTTTCCTTTATCTCCCTCCATCCTGCCATTTCTCACCTCTCGCTGACCTCTCGGACCCTCAGGATGTTGGAGAAGAGGGTTTTCTTGTCTCTGATGATCATCGTCTCCTCCAGCTCCCGGCTGTCTAGGAAGTGTTCGGTCAGGACTCGCAGGGATCGAAGGTAAGAGGCCTCAGATGTCAAAACCTCGAACATACTCTGCCAGGGAAAAAATATTAACTTTAGGCTTAAAATTATACTGTGGTGCATCCTATTCTGCACAGAAAAAGCAGGGCTTCTTTGTATCCGTGGTTTCCTGTATAAAACATTTGCAATAGTTTCCTACTTGGATGAGCAAAAATTCAGGGTTCTTTCTAACACCAGCATTTAAAATATTCCTTGTAAATGCATCACTAATCTGTCACTTCCTGTACTTAGAGGGATTTTTCCACTTGAAAAGTCCTGCCTGATGTTGGAAAGTCGGAGCAGTGACTGTAAAAGCTTTCATGAACTCGGGATAGGAGAGTGAATCGATATTATATTACAGGAGTGAGTGATACCATGAGGCCAAGTGGACCTTGATTTAAATAAAAATATCACATTATTACTTTAAGATGTGATTTGAAACCTGATACTGCAACTCTCCCCATTTCTCATCATTGATCTCTCATTCTCTCTCATTAGCCTCTCCCTCCTCTCCTCACATCAGTCCCTCACCTCCTGGTACTTGCACTGCTCAGGGGTGAGCTGCTCCAGCACCCCTGCCTCCCGAACAGCTGGGAGGTCCTGCCACAGGGTGCTCTGGCCCGGCGTTGGAACAGGGCTACTCCTGGGTGCTCCATTACCAGTTGCAGTTCCAGTCCCTGACTGACGGGCTGTCCAGTCCATGGCGTAGTCCGCACTGGTTTTACTGATGTTGCGACAAACTGTCTGCCGTCGGATCTCCTTGGTGATGACGGTGGCGCGGTATGTCTGGTACAGAGGCTCTAAGGGTACACAGGTCACAAATATTCACAATTGTAGACCCCACAATATAATGGTGATGGCTAACATGACAACATACTGACAATGTGTTTCAGTGGCCTGATTCATCGTTGTCTTTTTATGTTTTGTTTGTTACAGGTGTCAGCCTTACCATCCTGCAGCCGGGACTCCCAGTTGAACGAGGACTCCCTCCTGAGGGAGCCGCTCCTGACTGGACGCCTGAAACAAAAGTGAATGACAAAGTTAATGACTCCTCCGTACACACAACAACACCAGTCTTCACTTAAAGGATATGACCGATTCTATATTTTTCTTCATGTCAGCATATCCCATAAAAGGCCAAAACCAACAAGGTGTCAACTGCATCTCTTAATACTACCCAACGTCTGTACTCTGACTGTGGCTCTCAGCCCATTTCTTCCAAATTGAGACTTGAAGGGAAACATAGCAACTTTTTGTGTCTAAGTGACGAATGGAAACAGTTTTTGAAATTACCCCAACATCGAGAGAGAGCGCTGCAGCTGTAGCAGTGAAACAGGCTGCACTGTTCTTCCAATGGGCAAGTGTGCATACTTAATTTAAGTCCACTAAAAGTTCTTGTTTTGCCACTGACAGGCTCAGATTGCGTCTGATAACATAATGGAAAGGACCCTACAGAGAAATTTCAGTTTTTCTGTACCTTTCATTGGTCTGTTTGTCATTGTGACCAAGACTCGCTCAAGGAGAAGTCTCATGAGAGGTGACTTGTTGCGGGAAAAACAAGAATGGAAACATTAGTGAGGGTTGGAGACAGGACTACTGGGAAGAGTTTGTTGTGTTGGAGAACAGAAAGTGAAGCTACGTGTTATCGTAAGAATTTCAAAGTCATGGCTGAAAAGTTGGCCGATGTTTACAATGTGGAAATGTCAGCGAGATTTCAGAACAAGATTTCTCCTTGAGTGAGACTTGGTTGCACACATCAACAAACAGACGGGATGAGTAAAAGGGTCTTTTCCATTATGTTGTCCGGCACTTAGAATAACAATCTCAGTCTGCCAGTGGCAAAAACAAGCTCTTTCAGTGGACGTAAATATACAGTGCACACTTGCCCGCAGGGATTACATTGCCGCCTGTTTCTCTACTACGGCTGCAGCAGTCTCTCTTAATACTGGACCAGTTTAAAAAATTGTTGTTTCTAGTAGTCACTTAGACACTAAAACATGGGAAAATATGATCCAGATTACAAAAAAAGTAGGGCTGCCCCCTATTAGTCGACCAAACGTTAGTCCGTGCTCTTGAAAGCTGGCACAAAAAAGCCACGAGAGTAGCATCCAGCGCCCGACCTGACATCTTCCAGGCGGTTAAAGACACGGCATGTGTACGGCCCCTAATTTCCAGGGCTGGTACCTGCAGTTATTCCACAGGCCAGTTAACAACATGTCGGGCAGGAAATCCAAAGTGTGGGACCATTTTGAGAAGGTGAGGGACGAACCCAAGGTGATATGTAAACTCATCTTCATTGGTCGACTACAAACATGACGTATCATCTGAAACATGGAAGTAGCTACATGCCCATTAGCCACTTAGCTTGATTAAAATAAGCTACGGTGCCCATGTTCATGGCATTAAAGAAGCATGTCATTCAGTGCAACAGTGCGGCTCACTGGTGTGCGTTTGGACAATAATGGATTTCTATGACTCAGAGGATTAAGCTACATCAGGCAGACAATACCTATTAAAAGGATCAGTTCATTGATGGTTTTGGTCTTTTCATGGGATTTTTTTTTACAAATAGAAAAACATAAAACATCCTCAGCCTTATCATTTTAAACAACTGAACTCACGGTTCTTCAGCTGTGTCCTCTCTCTCTCCTTCATTCCCTCCATTCTCCTCTCCTTCTAAAAAGACGAATCCATGTCATCATTGCTTTTGATTACACAGAAAATTAGCACTTTGTAAATCATTCATGTCTCATCAGGCAAAAGTAATAATGTTTGTTCACTACAAACCTTTTTTCGGTGTAAGGGATTGCAGTGAGGCACTGCTGAGCCTCCTGGGGTCTGTCTTTGGCGGCGGAGGTGGGGGTCTGTGAGGGCTGAGTGGGGGTGGAGTGATGGCCCGCTGGGGGCTCAGCCCGCTGGTAGTAGAGCCGCTGGGGGACGAGGGCCGCAGGGTGCGCCACTCCTCCAGTGTGGGCTGGGGGAGAGGAATGCCGCCACGGTGCACTGGCGTGAGGCTGCGGCTGTCCTGAGCCACAGGCATCCTTGGCGGGATGGCAGGCGGCACGTCCTCTGGGCTGGAGATGGGTTCTATGTTCATCTGAAACTCAGATGTTGGGTCTGAGGTGCTGTAGGAGAGTTTAGACCGGCGGGCTGGTTTGCGCACTTTGATTTGAGGAATTTCCAGGTGTGTAATATCCACTGTGGTCTTTTTAGGAGTGGGGTCAACCACTGGCACCGGAAGTGTGGCCTCATAAATGTTTTCTTCTTCGTTTTGGGTGGGTATGTTGTGGATATGTGGTGACTGAGCTCGTTTTGGGGGAACAGGGGGGGACTGAGAGCGAGTGACAGCGAAAGAGGTGAGAATAGAGTGAGGGCCCGGGTCCGAACGTCTCCTGTGACCGTCGGCGATCAAAATATCCAAACACTGGTGGAACTTTGCCTTTTCTTGTTTCAACACTTCACCCTCATCGACCACTGACGTCCTGTCCACCTCATCCCCTGCCTCGCTGTCCCTTTCCCCTCCCCTCACTTCCACATCAACCTCCTCCCAATCCTCCACATCCTCATCCCTCCCCTCTTCCTCATCAGTCTCAACCTCCTGTCCGCCTCCATCCTCCTTCTCCCTGCCCTCATCCGCGTCCACGGGCACCCATATTAGTTTCATGCCAGGCCACTGGAGGTGGCACACACAGCTGCAGCTTGGGTCGCAGCATGGACTGAGAGGCGTGTTTGGACTGTGCTCCGCCTCCACTTCACCTCCCCCAGTTAGCTGAATCTCCACCTCTTTCCCATCAGGCTCTGCGTCGAAAAGAATCAACAAAGATTAACAGATTTGAAATGTTAATGATATTTTAGTCCTACCTAATGTTACTGTTGAAGGAAACACTGAGATGCCTATTTTCCTTCAGGCTAAGCTAACGGGTGTGAATGACCTGTTTCCTGCGCACTTCTTTCCTACATGTGTATCCCCAGATAGGGCAGCTCACTTTCATTAAGAGCTTTTTTTTTCCAGCTACACATGGCACACACTGGACTGTCTAGTCAGCAGTTCATCACTATGCAAATACAGCCCGTCTGCAAGTGGTGTCTTCAAATATTCATGGAAAGTTTGGAGCATTTCATGGGGGGGATCCAATATTGACAAAAGGAAATGGAAGAGGTGGAAGAAAGAGAAAGGAGAGAGAGGATGAAGGATGAAAGGGTCAGTGCACGAAGACATTAAAGAAGAAAGTCAGTGAGAGATAATGAGGTGTTTTGAGGTCAAACTAAATCTTACTATAAACCAACACAGATGTCATTTTAGAATATATATATTTAAATAAAGATGGATAGAAGATTGAACTTTTTACACTTTTGTATAACATGCAGGAGTTGCATTAAAGCTTAATTCCATCTCTGATATAGCTTCAGTATCACCAGTAGGGATAAAACCATTAGTCGATTAACTGATCAGTTGATATACAGAAAATAAATTAAAGTGTTTTGATACTGGATTAATCGTTGAAGCAATTTTTCGGCGACCCACTGGCAGTGGATAAACAGGAAACACCTGATAGCAGGAATTAGTGAGTAGCTAGTAGCAAGAGGGAAACGCAAACCTGACAGACACTGTAAAGATGAGCAACTAGGGAGACACGTCACTGGTTACACGCTGAGCTACACATTTTGTTACTTGCTCACGCGCCCCATTGCCTTGAAAAAGTTGCATTCTGTATAAACAAAAGTAGGTAGGTGACATTTTGCCGCACTCCCCCATTTTGTTTTTATACTGCCAATGCTGAAAAAAAGACTGATTGGGCTTTCCTGCAAATTTGCACAATTCCTGTTTAAAAAGGGCTAGAGAGTCCGATGGGTGTCAAAAGCCACCAGACTCCATCGAGAAAAATAGCCATTTTAGCTCAATAAGCACGGGAGCTGCTGGTCTACTGCTTCTTCCATCAGTTAGTGTTATTTTGTGATGTTTGTGAATCCAATCTTACCCTTTTAAAAGCCAAAGTCACACAACAACACAAACAAACTATGAGATCGAGGCAGCAGGAGACCAGCAGGTGCCGTGTTTAGCAATGTTAAATCACTGGTCTGAGTCTGGCTTTGAAGAGAACGATACAATGGCTTTATTTTCCCATTGGAAATCACTGACATAAAGGTAAAGCTGTGAAAATACTCTTAAAATAGCATTCACTTCAACTAATATTGATTTTTTTTTTAAGTGGGAATTTACTCAACACCAGTACATGGCTTTACTTCTGTGTCGGACTCCAGCCTGCGTCTCCAAACTGGGGATGTGCTGACTGACATCTACTGTTTGATAAGTACCTTAGACATCCCCACTTCAAAAAATCTGAACTATCCCTTTAAAGGCTTCTTGTTGCTCACAGAGAACCAAAACAAAGAAGTGAAAGCACAGTGTATATATATACCTTGGGAGGGGACACACAAATCTCTATTTAATCAGGCGGCCAATAAAATGTCTTTGGCTTCCTCTTTTGGTGAGTCAGCAAAGGACGTCCCCGTGTCAATGAGCTACAGTTTAAAATGCAAGGGAAGTTTCAGTGTGCTCTACTATACGACCGTGTAATCACAAACACCATCACGAGGAAGAGGAGGTAACAGATATAAATGCTTCTGTGTTATTCTCTTTTACTGTAAGTAAGCACAGTGGGCATCACTTCCTGCTTTCACATTACTCAGGAGCATGCACACACACATATACTCCCTCTTGCCAACACAGAGACGTGATCAGCTGACTGACGGAACCTGTTTACTGCTGTTGGTGCAGCTTAGCCAGCGGCACCACACCTGTCTGTTTTAGAGCTCACGGTCAGAACAATAACCCGACTGCACTGTAGATTAAAATCAATGAATGTACGCGCACACACACTCATATGCAAAACCCTGTACTTACACACTTTCTGAATCGTTTATTAAATGTGGTCACGCAAAATTCTCTAAAACTACAATCAGTGCAGTGTCTGTGAAACCGGCCCTGACTTTAGTTACACTGCAGGTTGTGTGAGACTCAGAGGATACAAGGAGTAAAATACGGTTCATAGCTTTATCTGATCTTTGTCCTGCAGACTGCAGACTAAGAGCTGCGATAAGTGTCTGCAATTGTGTGACACATTTTAATTTCATTTTCAAGAAGTCACATGACTAGACGTTTACCATATCAAGCTAAACGAGCTGGAGGAGAACTGCTACCTGCAACTGTTTTAGTGCTACCCTCGCCTTAATGTGTGCATATTTTAAAGATTTGCGGTGAAAATTTGGACACCAGGCATTAAACGTACAGAGCACAGGAAAGTACTGGTGACAGTTATCTATAGTGAAAAACATGTATACAAAAAAATACTAAATAAAAAATAAAAAAGCAGCAGACAGAAACACCAAGACCCAAGTAAAACCCACTGTACCTGATCGACCTCCTGTCGCACTGATGCCATCCTCCTGCTCTCCTCCCTCCGTCTCTTTCTGCTTCTGCAGGATACGACTCCTCTTCAAAGGCAGCGGAGGCGCCTTCTCTCCCTCATTCCCAAGCTGAAGCTGCAGACTGGCGCGGCCCGGTTTGGGCTTCACCGTTGGCGGCCTTTTGGACCGTTTAATTGCTTTTACCTCTGCAGTACCATTGGTGGATTTCTCTCCTTGTTCATTTGACTCTTTCTGGCTAAACTTGTTCACAATCCTCTTGACCTTCCCTCCAGGAAGGCTCGTGCTGCTACTCCTGTCTCCCAGAGGAGGGGAGCTAGTTTGTGATGATGGTTTTGGGGGGATCTCCGGTCTCGGTTTGGCGTCAGTTTTGAGGGGCACGGGCGACGGGGGCCGCTGGGATGCTTCCTGGACGGACATGGCAGCTGGAGTGTTCTCTTGTATCGGTGTGTTTAACTCCCAGCTCTGACCAATGTGTGGTCAGGCTTTGAGGGCGTAGGTCAATGTTATTGTGTCATCATCACCTGATGGGTGAAGAAAGAGGAAAAGAAAGATTAAAACCAGTTGCATTTGATGCATTTATTAGACAGTAGAGAGCTAAAAGGGAATGAAGGTAGAAAGAGAGAAAGGTCTAGGAAAGAAGAGATAACGCAGTGAACGCCTTAAACCTCGAGGTCAGTGGTTCTAAACCTTCTCGTCTTGTGACTCCCTTAAAAAGCACAACCCACTTTAATCACAGTCATTTTCTGTAGCCGAACTAAACATTTACACATGCAATAAACACAACATAATTCAGTATTTCCATTACAGTATAATCCCACAACCAGACTTTGAACTCTGCATTACCATTCCCCACTGTAAGGCCTCACAGGAGACTGAACTTTGCACTGTAAGGAGCCCACTCATTGAGTGAGCACACGTCCCCGCAAAGAAAACAAGAGATAATACAGAATCAGCTGAGTAGCTGAAGCTGACAGGTCTGTTTACTGCACCACAAAAAGACGCAGTGGAGAGGTATCCAGCCATGACTAGAGAGAATTGATTTTTCCCTGATGTCTCTGTACATCTCCTTCAGTTGTTGTCTATTAATGACTCACAGCTGAAAGGCATGATCTTATTTATTCATTTACTGCCTGGGATGCCGATCAAACACAAGGTTTCGATTTCAGAGAAGGTAGCTGTCAGTGAGAGTCAGCCTATGGAAGCTATTTTCAAATGTAATATTAATACAGCTGGAACGTCTCTGTAAAAGGAAATCAGCAAACATAAATGTCAGTTCTTCTTCGGTCTGCTGTTAATCCATGCGTCATACCTGAACAGAAGCTGACGTTTTAACGGTATCATATGATTCATGACACACTGTTGTAATTCAATTAACAGTTAACCACTGTTTCAATAACTATCTAAATCAATAATCACTCCACCCTGTCCACTGGTGCACGAACAGGTTGAATAGCTTCAAGCTCCTCGTAATCTTTCACCTTACAAGCACTCTGAAAATGTTTGTACGCCCCTTCAATATTTCTTGTGCAGCAACATTGTCTGAGGTCTTTGCATTCTGTAGACGCCCATGTTTTAAAAATATGACCCCTTAGTGTGTGCTGCTATGCCTTACACACAATCAGAGCTGATCCATTCCTCCAACACTGACGATTTCCTTATTCAAAGCACTCTAGTCATTCAAATGAAGCAGTCAAATGAGACGCTGCTTTCAGCCAGAAAGCGTCTATAAAAAGAAACGTGATGACAATAAGGTGAAATTTCCATTCTGGGCGACCAAGTGGCCATGCTGCACATTCTTCTGACCATATTTTTTTTTGATACGTGTGCAACAGCTGATGCAATACCCAACCAAACCGGAGTTACTCATCGTCTGAGTCATGCACAGACCAAGCAGAGATCCAGAGGGAAACGTGACAGCACTGCTCTGTGTGAATCTTTGATTGAAACTTTTTGCACGCAGCTGCTTTCATTTAGGATTACTCACACATCATTGGAAGACTGACAAACAATTAACTGATGATTAAAGTAGTGATTATAGTTTGGTTTCACTGATAAGTGTGTAAAATAAAGACAGATGCCTGTTACAGAGACCAGTAAGCAGCTGTTAGTCATATGAACCTCATGTATTTATATTTCAGCCACACTAGCAGCATTTCTCTATGGATGTAAACCTTAATGTTCACCTCTTAATATCTCAACAGTTATTTACAAATGCTGAACCAATCACTCAGATCATCAGTCAGTTGATGACAGATATTAAACCAAAAATTATTCTGATGATTGACACACTGGTCGCAGCTTCTCAAATGTGAGAATTGCCAGCTTTTCTTGGCTATGCATCGCTAACAATTTGGACTTTGGAAAAAAACAAACCTTCTTAACACATCATCCTTGGCTCAGAGAAAATGTGATGAGCATTTTTAACCAAGAGATTAATTGATAGTTAAAATAATAACAAGTAGCAATTCCATTTAGCGTTGCTGATAAAGAATATAAATAAGAATTTGCAGCCTACAGAGTGCTTCAGAGGTGATGTTTTTCTGTCGGCCAAAGCGAAAGTTAGTGTCACCCTGGTTCCCTTGTCAAAAAGCCTATGGGATTTTTCCATTGGATTTTGGGTTATTGCCGAAAATAATCTCTGTGGCAAACAAAAGTTTACGATACCTTCAAGTTTTGTTCAGCAAAATAACAGGAACACCACTTTCTTTTATGATTTTGAAGTCTAGTAAAAAGCTAACGCTAGGCTAGAAGCAATCTACACTTTGGTTTCATGACTGTAATGTCACCACCCCGACAAAGCTGTAAAGCCATGTTTGGCGGGAGGACTCACTGTAGTCTCATTTAGCTTCTTGTTAGCAACCACCTTTTTAAAGACATATAGCCCCTTTTCCACCAACATTTCCTGGAGCTTTCATTTCCAGGTAAAAGAATTCCTGGTAATCTGTGTGGTTTGCGTTTCAACCGCATCTCAAAGTTACAGAAAATTTAATCAAATCATAGGCTTAAGTTTCTTCAACTTTTCACGAATTTGTTTTTCGGCGTGCACCCTATATTTAGCGCCACCAGTTTGTCGGCCATTCTTCCATAGACTTGGTTGTTTCGAGGCGCCAATTCGAAGTCCTGCTGAGCCTGGACCTCGTCATCCGTCCACTTCTCATAGCTTCTCTTCTTTTGCTCCATTTTCCAAACACAAACAAATTGAAGCTTGTAGAAATAAAATAAAGGTTGCCGCCACACTGGCACGGAAGTGCGGAACGCTGCAAGTGTGAGTTCCACCAATTTGCGTTCTTCATCAAGAATTCTGGGGAATCTGAAAAGTCCTACCCCCCATTAGGTACTTTTTTCAGGGAAAGTTTTGGATTGAGGGGGCGTTTTTCCCCCAGCTAATTTTGGTGGAAACACGCCGAGGTTTTTCAAAATCCCGGGGAAATGATAAAAGTTTTATTTAGTTTTTATGTACGACGTATTTTATGTCATACGACAAAACATTAAAGTCTCTTCAGCTTGTATTAACCACAGACCTTTTTTCAGGCATCTAACCAAAAAAAAAAACATGTTCTCCATGAGCACTCTATAATCAATTTATGCTCTTATTACTGAGTTGCTTTATGGGAAACGTAGGAGTATATGTTTCTGGCTGACATCCCAGCCTCTGCTGCATCAATTCTGACCTTTATTTTTAAAATCTCTCTTCCGTAAGTCATCCAACTTTATGCAAGAGCAATACGGTAAAGTGCTCCTTTAATGGAGCATTCACAGAGTGTTCAATGCTTTGTGAAAGATTAAAAGCTGCTCATTTTTCATATGGAGTCGTGACCGTACCACACAACAATTTAAATAAATTAATCAAAAGTAGTGCCTAAAACCAGCAGGTGAACAAAAGCACCACAGACAGCAGCTACTTTTTTTGGGGGGGACGTCTACAGAGTTTTTTCCACAGAAGTAACTTGAGTCAATAACACACGGCCAGTACTTGTTTGTCATTGAGAAAGTGCACCAGCTCGTCTGACCAGTTTGGAAGGGATGTGCATGCTGCACAGTCAGTGAGCTTATAATAAAAAGACAGAGAGGGCTTCATGTTTCAGTCTGACGAGAAGATATTCCTGCGCTGACAAATAGCGCGTATTAGGTAATAACAAAATGACAGAGCAGGAACGCATGGCATGAAAACTTCAGGAACTAATTAAAAAACGTTGCTCCTTTATAACCGTGCTGCACCAATCTTCATTTTCTAACACAGTGTCTTGATTGTGAGTGCTCAACTTGTTTTATAATCTCAGGCATTGGGAAACATGACATCACCACAGCAATGTGTGTGTGTGTGTGTGTAATGTAAGTCTTTCCAGGTTTCAGTTTGGGCCCTCTGGTTATTATCATTGTCCACAGGGTGACATATAAACCTCGAACGGGAGGGTGTGTGTGCGCCCACAAAGCACTCATACACACAGTGGGGATAACTCATTTTGATGGTGTGTTAATGGACTTGCAGAAGTTAAAGAATAGACTTGAGGTTACAATTCCCCATTCACTTTCTTTCAGTCGGCCCCCACCAGACTCTTTTGTCTCCCTTTGCTCTATTGACCTGGTTAGTTCAATGGCTACGTCCTCCAGTCTCCTGGACCCTACACACACTCAGGCTGGGTCAGTGGGCCAGTCATTCATTTTGGTAAGTGTGTTTGTCCGGGGAAATCCAATAAATATCAGATATGGTGTGATCCCTTAAATCAGAGCAGCTTGAGAACAATCCTTAAGTGCTTAAAGGGGGCGTCCATTAACACAATGCTCACTCTCTCCGTGTGTGTGTGTGTGTGTGTGTGTGTGTGTGTGTGTGTGTGTGTGTGTGTGTGTGTACAGCATACCATCTGCTCTGGACACTAATGGGTCAATCTGTGTACAAAATGGGTAGGGGGGGCTTTAAGCGAGAGCTACCATTACAGTACATGTGGTGTGTATGGAAGCTCCACGTTGGACAGGAAGAGGGGACGGAAAAGGTGTGTCAGAAAGGAAAACACACACACATACTCACTCATACACACACATACAAGAGGTGGGAATACAGGAAAAAGGAATAAGAATAGATCTGGTTTAGTGACATAAGGTGGGACAAGAAAACCCTACCTATATGCAAATGTGGACATAAGGTTGTGAAGCTGCCAACTATTGTATATTAATTATAATAAAAATCGTTTCCCAGCATTGAATTCATAAAGACGAATTAATTGTCAAGGTCAGACTGTCTATAATATGGTCAAAATAAAAGTTTCCCTGCTACTGTCTTATTTGAATCCCTAAAATCGCCTTATATATAAGGTAGTCCTGTGCTGTTACTTACCTACATTAACAAAATATTAAAATATGTCAATAAATTCAACTCCATATATTCAATAACAATACCACAGGGGTTTAAAGAAATACTTTTCAGTAGGATAATGTCAGTACAAAGCTATAAACCTTTAGGCATGTATTACAATGGTTTCTCAGGGGAACAGGTGCCTCCAGTCTCAACCATCAACCAAACCGCACCTGCTAAATCACCACTTATAAACTAATCTAATTTAAAATATGATTTATATGAGGAAAACTCACCGATGTTAATGAGACATGTCTGACTCCTTCTCCTCAGTAATTCGGCTCTACTGTTGGCAGTCCAACATGGTTAGCTTTGGCAAGAAAAGACGTTTTAGGTTAAAATGGGTCCAGGCGCAGGTCGCGCTACTGTAACGTTACTTTAAACTTAACTCGGTAGTTAAATATAGTGTTATTGAAATTATCCGCAGCGTAGAAGAAGCGAACCGGCTCAGTTTCTTATTGTTTCTGTGACAGGCTTGTTGTGTGAGGACCCATCATCCCCCTGTTGTTGTCTCCTTTGTTACCAGCAGCATGTATGAGAGGAGAGGACGGGAGGTAGGAGTGCAACAACCCCCCTGAGGGCTCCAACCGACAAGGCACACACGGTAGTCTCTATAGCTTCCGGTTACGCTTTTCAAAATAAAACAATGTAAACTGGGAATAAATGCTTAACAGCTGTATAATTATCTTCTGTCTATGGAGGCTATAGTTGTTAAGAATACATGCATGTAGCTATGTATCTATTTTAGAAATTCAATTCAATGTATTTATTGTTACTTAAAACTCATGCAGGGAATTACCTCAGAACAATTATTTCATAGAGTCAAACAGTTAAATGCTGTTAAAACTGTTTAACTGTTGTGTATTTTAACCGGTATTTTAAAACAGTGTCATTTGCTATATTTGCCCTTGAAAAAGGTAAACCTAACTCTTTTTGTGAAATAGTCAGTAGTATCTATAACAAAAATATATCCTTATTCCAAATAAACTGTAGTAAACCATTAAAATAGTTCAATTAAGTTAATAATTCATCACTCTCTTTGGTCATTTTTGTGATATATATGCAATGATGATTGCTGTGTTATATGTATGTTAATGTTATCCAATGTCAAGTCTGTGTTCATGTGATGAGACGATATCTTCATGAAAGTGTACACTATCGGGCCCTTCATAACAGCATGCACTTGAGCCTATCTTTTCAAAAGCATTTTCAAAACAGACACATCAACAGTCTATTTTAAAAGCAAAAAAATTAAATATAAATTAAATAAGTGACTAAAAAAAATCTACATGTCAGACGGGACTTGGCTTTCCAGTGCTACAGTGTTGGTAACTACAGAGGTAAATACAAATGAAGAGATTTATTCACACATTATTTCACACAAGAATAGAATTATGAATTCTATCTTTGTATTTTTTGCATGAGATTCACTATCTACTGTTCATTTAATATTGCTGTATAAAAGTTGTGCTGCATAAAATAAACGCAAAAATATCCTCAACCCTCTTTTTTTTTTTACTCTTGCATGCTTTACCCTTTTACTCTTGTATGGTAAATTTTTTGTATCCTATATTCTTAACCACAAATCTTGCTTTGATGATTAGGCGGTTTCATTTTAGCACTCTTATTTTGAAATCCAAAATGCCATACTTCCGGCACTTTCTATATGTTTGTTGTGAACTTCACACATCTTTCTTTCTTTCTGTCTAACACCCCAGAAACTATAATAAACCTCTGAATATTTTTCTTTTATGGCTGGTATCGCAAAAGTGTGCCTATTATACTTTAACCTGTTCTTTACAGTAAAGTCTCTGCTTGTTTCAGCAATAAACAGTGAACACACTGCTGTCACAATAATTATTCTGTTAGACCTACTTTTTACGAGCACATAATGACACAGGTCTGATATTGTGCTATGGTAACTGCAGCCTGTAAATATATATCACATGATACAATAACCCAATAACCATAGCTTAACAGGTGCACAGGAGGAGGTGCTTGGCTGCTGAGACGTCCTTCCCTTCACTCACCTCTCTGTATGTTACTTTTGTGTCCTACCGCCACCTAGTGCCTGACTTTGGAACAGACATTAAGTGTCCTGTAGATTAGAGAAACTGAATTCTTCACAGATTATATTTCATTTGAGATGTTTATTGTTTCCACTGCTGTATGTGAAGTCCAAAAGTATTTTTGGGCTGTAAATGGTAAAGTTTTAATGCAAATCAATATGTTATGGAAGCCTGGGAATAGAAAAATAAAAAGAAGAGAGATGTGATAAACATAAAAATACTCACGATGAGACAATTTTTTGACTTATCACTTTAACTTTGGGTTTACTATTTCCACAATTTTGGTCACAATACATTTTTAAACTTAGTAATCCAAACTTTTAACTTATTATCTCATCATTTTTGACTAATCTTCATTTTTTTTTAAGTATTATCTCATATTTTGGGTTTCATAAATCAAAATCTTGACTTACTGTCTTATAACTCTACTTGTAATCAGACACTTGACTTGGATAGTTAAATGTTATATTATTATCAATGATTTTAATTTAGTAATCCAAGATGTAACTTTATATCTCATTATTTTGGCTTACTATCATGATTTTTTACTTTGTACGTCAACATTTTGTTTACTATCTCATAACTTTTAACTTCTTTTTTTTTTTACAATTTGTATTTCACAACTGAAGATATTTTTTTATTTCATTTCATTAATTTATTTTCTATTATTTTATTTATTTATTTTTTTTTACAATTATGACTTGGTATCACAAAAATGGCTTAACATGTCAAGTTTGTTGAATTACTATCTCCAGTGTTGGTTACTTTTGAAATGTAATAGGTTACAATATTAAGGCCTACTAGTTACCCTATTAAAAATGTAATAAATAATGTAAATATTTTAATTACTTTACCAAAGTAATGTAACTTATCACATTTAATTATTTTTGATGACTTCTCTAACAAATGTTTTAAACTGGGCAGTAAAGCTGAAAAGTGTCCGAAAGAAAGAAGATATTCCAGTATGGTGAAAAGATGCAAAGCAAAGAATGAAAGTTATATTCTATACATAAAGTTTTAAATGTAAAGAATATATTCAGATTTAGACCCTCTGTAATCACTAAAATTTTGATTAGTAGCTTTTAATTAATTGTATATTTTTTCTCAGTAACTGTAACTGATTACATATGAGGTTATTTTGCAATTTAATTACATGGGACTAACTCTCATAATTTATATTTACCATAAGTATTTTTTATTTTTAACTCTCTGAGCTGCATAACCTGGGAGAAAGTACGATGCTCTGACTCCTGTAGAGCACACAGGCCATTATGAATGGTAAGTAGACCCGGTCAGTTTGGTGGACGTGAGACGTTGCAAAGGGCTGAAAACTTTTAATATCATTTCATTTATTGATGACCACTCAGGACACCACGTCTAGCTCTTTAACATCTGAATATAACGGCAGGGTGGGTATAGCGAGACTAAAATCACCTGGATCTACTTAACTTGGATGCTCCTGTTGCGCAAAGATACTGCGGCATTTGCTTTATACTCAGTGAGTCGCAGTGCATGCCGGTATCGCTCCGCCGGCAGAGGAAATGCTCCTAGACCAATCACATCTGTGTTTACACCATCACCTGTCAGACACACACCCTCTGCTATATTTTCTCTCTGAAAGGTAGGAATTCTCTCTTTATTTCATCTTCCTTTTTTACCTAAATATGAAGTGTGTACGAGTCTACATATAGTAGCGAGACAGCCGGTGCGACTGTGACAAGAAGCAGCCGGGGTTAGCAAGGTTAGCGCCCCCGGAGCTAGAGAGCTGGAACTGGTTATCTGTTCGCCTGGCTTGTTTTTTAGCCGATTATCAGAAAGTCCTTGCGCCTAATCATCCCCCCGGCTGAGGTCGGAGCACAGCGGTGTGCTAGCTTAGCGAAGCAGACTAGCTACTGTTTGAAACCCAATTGTTCGCCTACGTTTGCAGAGGTTACCACAGCCGTTAAGCTAACGGGACCAGCCATGCAGTGCATCCTCAAGCTAGCAATAAAGACGTCGGCTCGAGAGAGATGCGTTTAGCGGGGCTGTTAGCTAGCACGGTGCATGGCTGGATTAATTTCACCGTCTTTATGTCTTATTTATCAATTGAGAGCCAGCAGCAATAGTATTAATAGTCCCAGCCGCTGCTAAACGTAGTGTTAAACTGTGTTGCAGTAAGTCAAGTGCCCTTTGTTTATTTAATTTTGTTTTAGTTTCCTCGCTCATTGCTTTTCAATATAACGGTTAGCTATCAAAGTGTTAGCAGGTGCTGCTGAGCCACGATGGGAGACATGCAGCAGTAGTTACTCATTTAACCCCCTTTACAAATGGTGGAAGAAGTATCGTGATCAATCACTTAAGTAAAAGCAGAAATACTGCAATTAAAGTCCTCCATTCAGAGCTATTATTTGTTGTGTAATTGTGTGTGAAGTAGTTGTAAATATACCCACATATTAACAGAACAATATGCATTAAGTTTAACAAGTAAAAGCACTCATGTCTCAGTCACTTCATTTCATTATAATTACACTCATTAGTATTGCTGCATTCATGTGTAAGCAGCCATTTACTGTTGAATTTGGTTTAGGTGGAGCCAATTCAAGCTACCGTATTTGTTATTGAGTTGTTTAATAATGATATAAATGTGTTTGTATGCACACTTTTATTTCTGCAAAGAAGCTATTGCTGTTGAATAACTGGAGATGGGGATGTAGATGGAGTAAGATAGTTGCATCTGTAATGTAGTGTAGTAGAAGTGGCTTACAATTGAAATGCATGTTCAGTACTTGTGTGAATGTACTAAGCTGCATGCCATCATTTCCCCTAACATACAGTTATCTTCCTTGTTTCGACATAAGTAGCATCTTTCTTACTGTTTATTTTAACAATACCCAACTGAATTTCCTTATTTCCATGAACTATATAATACAAACATAGGTAGGAAGTTACAGGAATTAGTCTATGTTGCAGGTAAATCACAGGTTACAGGAGTTCAAGTTCAGGAAACTAATGACAGAAGAATCAGGTCCAAGATAATTCAGATACGGCAGCCAGACTTTGTTAAACATTTGTAAGATATTCTGCTCAAAAATAACTTTACACCAGCCCTTAACAAAAGGGCCCTTATCACTAGTCCACTGTAACAGCATATTTTTTCCTTGCGGCACAAGTAAGAATATTGCATAACCTTTTGCTAGTTGCAGCAGTTATATTTCTACTTGGGAGGCCCTGAATAAAAGACACTGGATCCATTTCAAAGTCCTTGACACATATTTTATCTTCTTCACTCTTGTTGGCATCATATATAATATGTATCAGCTCGTTTTGCTTCTTTACTGAAGCTTTATGGTGTTTTTACTTAGTGAAATATTTAAACCCAACACTGTGATATTTTTGGGTGCACCATATCCAAAACATTAGCCTGGCATTTTTGGTATCTTTGGAAACTTTCAGATCTCCACTAGAATCTTAACAAAGTTGAGCAATCCTTGGCTGCACAGCATGAGTTTGTTATTCTGATCAACTGGCTGCTATGTGTTTATCCCCCGTAATCTCAACATAACACACCAAAGGCTGAACCTATAAACTAGTGAGAGGCATCATGTTTTTGTAAATTGGCTGTAAATTGGTCAGTGTGCTCCAGTCCTTTGTTTCTCCTACAACACAGGTTATATTTGCTCTCAGATTTCCTCGGCTGTTGAATTTGTAAAACTACAAAGGAGGGACGATGGGCAGAGAGATGTGGAGAGGGGAGGGGAGGAGAAGGGAGGAGAGTGAATCAGATCCAGACAGTGTAAGGTGCAGTGCAGTGTGGGTGTTCACAGTATTAACTCAGCCTCCGTGCTCTATAGCTTTTTGATTTACAGTCTTCACTTTCAGCCTTTTTTTTTTCCCATCCTGTGCACCCAGGAGCTGAAACACACACTCACACTGAAGCGCCTACGGTAGCCGCTAACTGGACGGACTCTCTGGCAATTGACCTTTTGCAGGTAAGCCTGGGCTCACTTTGTACAGTACGGTAAAGCTACTTCTGTTTTATCTTCCACAGCTTTGACTCAGTGTTACTGTATCCTGCTATATTTCCCCAGACTTGCTTGTTTCCTCACTGAGATGCATCTTCTACTTTTGTTAGTGTAGTTACATTTTTGTCTTATTATAGAGGGGCTTAGGCAGAGTGTTTGCCAGCAGGCACAGATCTCACATGGCAGCAATGACTTGAATACACATAGGGAGTACACAGTAACATTTCAGGAGAAACAGCCCTACTGGAGCATGTCACAGATATTAGATAATAACACAAAGTCGCTGTTGTGCTGAGCCAGAAGCATCGCACAGTAAGGGAATGGATTTGCATGGCTGTTTATGTAGTGAGAAAAACATCTTGGTTGTCAAAGATATTAAAGACTTCATCTTAAAGGCACAACCCAGGAGTACAAGTAAGGGATGTAAGAGAGGAATCCTCATTTCCTTCCATCTGTTAATTAGAGAACAATTTTTATGAGGGTCTCGGAAAAGTGCGTTTTTTAACATTTTAATGATTTTTTTTATTTTATTGCTGCACCAGCAGTTAGTCGCCATAAAAATGCAAAATCCTCCCTAAATCATGAGACTGTCTCTGTGTTCATAAAGATGGTCTAACATTCACAGCCAGGGGAGCAGCAGCTTAATGATTTGCAGTCTTTTGATTTTCAAAATGCTCAGAGAGGACCCACTGTTGACAAGATCCTGTGATTCTGAATCACAAGGAATGTCCGCAGTAGTTGTTTTTAGACTAAGACAGCTCTTGGTGTATGACTTGTGATAACCCTGTCCCCGAGGCTTTTTTGGCAACGTGTGTTTGTCTGAGGCTTGTAAAGTGTTAATTGGAGCATCTCAGGTGTAACGTGCAGCACCGGTGCAGTGTAGCAATGCCACAGAGGCAGCCTCAATCTTCTGGGGCTTGTGAAAAGAATCCTAGAGAGAGGGAGGGAAGAAGAACAATGACAGAGACACAGTTTGAAACGAGCTTATGTATTTCTGATGGCGTCTTGCTGTTGAATTGTCCAGTTAGTGCATGAGGAATATAACATTTCCCGCACGTATAGCAGCTAATGTCTTCCTCAGAGATGGCACCATTTGTTCTTATTATCTTGCACTCCATCTTTCAACACCTCTCTGTTGTAGTGGAATAGCGGAATAAGTCTTGAACCATGAGCTCAGTGGCAGTGTTGACCCCGGAGAGCTTTGCGGAGCATCGCAGTGGCCTCAAGGACCAGGAGATTACAGGTAACGTCTTGCCTGCCATTCACTTAACCTGTTTTTACTTTTGACTGAAGGCTTTCACCTCAGTCGCCCAAGCTAGTCACAGTTATTGGCCCAAGAAATCAGGTCTTCTACGTGTCTTTGCTTTGTATTCTCAGTTTTCTTGTACCATATATGATTATATTTTATGAATGTTTTTTTTTCTGAGGCTGGTATAATTTTTGAGTTATGGTGTTTTGCGTCTCAACTCTTCTTAACTTTAATGATCCTCCTCTCTCCATACACACATGCGGTCTGTTTTCTGCCTCCATCTTTGCCTTATTTATCTTTGTCTCTCCGGGCCAGGCTGTGTCCCGGAGGATGAGGCCTACATCCCCACCTACCTGGAGGCCTTCCCTCCGCTGCCGGAGAAGGGGGCACCAGGGGAAAAGGCCGGGGAGCCGGCTTCAGCGTGGGGGAGCAAGATCAGGCCCATCAAAGCCTCTGTCATCACCCAGGTCAGGCAGCTGCTGACTCTGTACACAAGTATACATGTGATGAGTTACTGTAGACACCCACTTTCTAATTTGCAAACTGCTTTGAATATAACAATGACTATCATTCATACCAAGAATTACATGCACCAATACTACAAAGATATTAAAGTAAAACATCCTCTGCTCTTTACATTTTTCTTTGACAGTAACTAAATTCTGCCACAAGCCACATTAGTGGTCAATAACATGCACCACTTATGGGAAATAACGCAAGTGAGACACGCTGCCTGCCTCCTCTCTGCTCACCCGCTCTGTGTGTAGGTGTTCCACGTGCCCCTGGAGGAGCGTCGCTACAAGGACAACAGCCAGTTCGGGGAGGGCGAGGAGGCCAAAGTGTGCTTGGACATCATGCAGCGGACGGGGGCCCACATTGAGCTGTCCCTGGCCAAAGACCAGGGTCTGTCCATCATGGTCACCGGCAAACTGGACTCTGTCATGAAGGCTCGCAAGGAAATCGTAGCTCGCCTGCAGACGCAGGTAAATTCACCGCAGTTGTTTGTGCTTATAGTTTGTCATCATTGTTGGATTGTGGGAGACTGAGTGTGTTGTAGGATTGTTTTGTTGACTAGATCTGTTTAAAAATGCCATCTTTCCTTTGCTAAATAACAGCAAATTGATTTTCCAAATTAAAATGGATATAAGTTGTTGCTTCTGCATGCCGTTGTGATTTAATTGTGAGCTTTGTCACACAGTAGTGGACAGTCGTGAGATTATCACCTTCGGTAAAATTACTGTCACTCTGCCAATTTAAAAATGCCTCTTGTTACCTATTTATCTTGGTACATTGTGTGACAGTGTATTGGTCTAAGCACGGTGGGTGCTGCTGTTGTACAATTTGTTTTTTAGGGATTATGCATTGCTGTATGTTGGAACCTCACACAGCAGTGAGTGAAATATAAAAAAGGGGGTTTTGTCTTGATGGTGAATACCATTGGAAAAATACCAGCGGGTAACAGATGTTTCTTTGAGGAATAACAAAGAGTCACATCACCACCTAAAGTGAAGTGATCAGAGAGGTTTTAATGTGACAATCTGTTACTTTTAGTGGTATTTGCTCCTTTTACGCCCTCACTGAATCGTATAGTATATTTCGTTCTAGCTGCAGCTTGAAGAATCCTATCTGTGCAGGCAGGCCGCTTTAGGACAAAAAGTTGAGCTGAAAAATGACCGTCAGCTCCCGTGGGCGGCCTTTCTGGGCTTCAGCAGTAAACATGCTGATTTCCACTTCAATTGGTGCACTGAGGTTCACCTGTTTAGCTGAGCTGCAGTTATTGATACAATAGTGCAGAAAAACACTCTGTCCTCTTCGCAAGGTCGAATGCTTTTGTTTTTGTTTACCTACTGAAAACTCACATACTCCATTTATACAGTTAAGTTTCATCCAACCGCTGTCCTTGGTGAACTAGGAATGTGATGAACTAGAAAACTAATACTCTCGCCTCTAATATCATAAATGTTGACACTGAAGCTGCTACATCTACAAATGTAGATTTTTATGGATATGTCTGAATGTTAACTCCAAAGAGAGATTCATATAATGCAAATGAAATCAGTTCAGGCATGACAGTGAGCCCAGATTCACTGATCTACCACAGTTTCACAATGTGTAACAATGCAAATCTAACTCCCTTCCTCCCGCTACCCACCAGGCCTCAGCTACGGTCGCCATCCCCAAGGAGCACCATCGTTTTGTCATCGGTAAGAACGGTGAGAAGCTGCAAGAGCTGGAGCTTAAGACCGCCACCAAGATCGCTATTCCACGTCCTGACGACCCCAGCGCCAACATCCGCATCACTGGCACCAAGGAGGGCATTGAGAAGGCTCGACATGAAATACTTCTGATCTCTGCTGAACAGGTGAGCTGCGGGGTTCAGTCTGTGATGTGATTTTTTTAAAGTAGGCCTGAAACCAGATGTAGTTGAGGCTTGATACATACATTATTTATTTTGGGTGTGACTCGGCCATTACTGCTGAATTCCCTTTCTAGATTCTACTTTATTGCCTCTCCAAACATTGCAGTTACTGTTTACATGTTCTGTTGCCTGATTGACTCTTCTGTTTGCCAACTCCTCGTTCACACTCACCCGCTCACCAGGACAAGCGTGCAGTGGAGCGTCTGTCCCTGGAGAAGGCTTTCCACCCCTTCATCGCTGGCGCCCACAACCGCCTGGTGCAGGAGCTGAGCCAGGAGACGGGCGCTCGCATCAGCATCCCCCCACCCAGCCTGCCCAAGGACGAGATTGTCATCACCGGGGAGAAGGAGGCCGTCGCCTTGGCGCTGAACCGCATCCGAGCCATCTACGACGACAAGGTGTGTTCGCTCAGAAGAAGCGGTTTCCTGAGCCCTTAGTAGCCTCATAGTATCACCCCATTCTAACTAACTCACGCTGGCTCCTGAATGAGTTTAGAATTGATTTGTAATGTTTAATTGATTCTTTTCAAAGTCATTAGTGGCTCAGCAACAGCTTAAACAACGGAGCTTTTATCTCCATTTGTGCAAAGCAGTCTTTAATCTAACTGCGATCTATCTTAGTGTCCTGGTGGAGTAATGATAAAGACGTATACCATGTGACTGTAGCATTCACGCTCCAGCTGGGGACCTTTATTTCACGGCCTACGCCTCTGTCTACTCCCTTGTTTGCTGTCTCTGTTTTTACTAGGGGTGTAACAGTGAACTAAAGTCATGGTCTAGCTCATACCCCAGATTATAAGTCACAGTTCAGTGGGAGTTCAGTACAGCTGAAAAAACAGCATAAGGATACACTTGTTTTAAAGTATTTTGAATAGACAGTAGTTGAAGCATCAGACAGACAAACTCCTCCTGCTGGGGATTGACGTAGCATTTTGCCCACTTATAACTTAAGTCAGTTATTTTCATTATAAATAGATATTTCAAACACTTTGGGTTAAACTGCACAGACACTGTGCAAACACTTTCCAAAAAGGCAACAGGTCACAAGCATCTCTTACATTTAAACATTTAAAGCACCCAAACATTCATCATCCCTGTAATCAGCACATCTGGGTGAGTGTTGAACGTTGTTGAATGTGTGTTAGCATGTTAACCTCAGCGTATGTTCCTTACAAGATACAGCTAAAAATTCCTGGGCTGAACTCCCCTTTGAACTTTGGTTCCACGTTATGCGCATTAATCGACATACTGTGTATTGTTGGTGCGGCTGCATACACCAGACCATGAACCCTGTACTGTAACGGGTAACTGTAACTGTGCTGATTGTCTAGGTCTTCTGTAATGCCGTGTTGAAGATGGGTGTGAATTTTTTTTTTTACATCTTTGCAGCAACATTAATATTTGAAGCGTTGTCTACTGTCAAAGCCACATCTGGATAGACATGGATACACACTGTTACTGCAACTCGACTAGTTTGTGAAGGCATGCAACCACAAGGTGGTACTTCTAGTTCATCTACATATTTGTTTGATAAGGTGCTGCGGATATTTTCATTCTATCACTTCTAGTATCCTCAACCATATCAATGTAAGCATTGTAGTTTAGACGGAGAAGCAAACAAGGAATCAAACAAAGCATGAAACTGGATTAGTGACAGTGAAAGTGGGTCAAGCACTTGAGACAAGTCTCAATTGTTTGTTTACATCCCTACCTGCTGTTGTTCTTGGATCATTCAGACATTTAGTTCAGTAATTAATGCCAGCCTTTGATCTGTGCTCGACTTACGCGGAACAACTTGCTGTGAGGGAGCAGATTGGGGTTTAGTTTTGGCTTCATGGCCCGACACGTGATGGCAGATGCGGACTTTATTGCTCTGTCTTCACCACAGTCTCACTTTAGTTGTTCACTCTGCCGCCTGGATCTTAAACCTCATTTGTAATAATAATGTTTAGTGCAGCTAGATAAACTGTGTGTTTTCAGAATAAGGAGGTTTTTATCTATCACACAAAAGAAACTCCAAAAGATAGATGGATAAAACGTGGAGAGGAAGCGTGTGTTTGTTTGTGTATACCAGATGAGTGCTGGTGATAGGCAGGCCGGAGATAGTGTGGAGAGAAAATTGGATTTCACCAGAGAACAACAGAATGAGAATGCTAATGTCATTTAGTGCATATGCATGAGAGGCAAAAACAAATATTTTCTCCATTGCCCTCTCGCTTTCAATCACTCTCCTTTACTGCTCTGCTCACCTCTTTCCTTCTTATTTCCTCTTCTCCTTCTGTCAATCAGTCCTCCTTTTTCCGCCTACTCATGCCAACTTTCATCCATTCTATCCCTCCTGTTTCCTGACTGTCATTCTTCTTTCTGTCGCCTGTTGTGTTCCCATTCATCCTTCACTGTGCTCCTCAATTTGCTCACTTCCTCCTGCCGTCCTTCCTTTCACCACCGTCGTTTTTTCCATGCTGCTCACTCATCATTTCTAATCTTCTCCCCATCCGCCCTGCAGAAGAGGAAGACCACCACCATCTCCGTGGAGGTGAAGAAGTCTCAGCACAAGTACATCATCGGTCCAAAGGGCAACACCCTGCAGGAGATCCTGGAGACCACGGGGGTGTCTGTGGAGATGCCCCCTCTGGACTCTGGCTCAGAGACCATCATCCTCAGGGGGGAGCCCGATAAGCTGGGACCGGCGCTCACACAGGTGTATGCGAAGGTGAGGAGGAGAGGGGAGGCTGAGAGTACATGATAATTACCTGTGGGTTCGCCACTGTGAGCGACCCCTCTCGCATTACATCTAGTCACTTGATCCAATGTTACGGGGGACCTGTTATGCACATTTTCAGGTTCATGTTTTTATTTTGGGTTGATTCTACAACATGTTTACATTCAAGGGTCAATTAACAGTTTATTGTCCTCAGACTGTCTGTGCTGGAACACCAGTATTTACCCTCTGTCTGAAACGCTCCATTGTAGCACCTGTCTCTTTAAGCCTGAGGTTTTTGCTCACTTTTACATACATTTACTTCATTATTTGAAACTTAAGCCATGTTAATACGACCATCTGAGATTGTAACATTTGGCTTGACAAAAGTAAGAAGAAGTATCATAGGTCCCATTTCATACAGAAATATGTTAACGCAATTTCAGTTTCCAGACAGTGATTTACTTTAGGTGAATCAGTCTGTAACTATATAAGTGATTACTTCTTCCGACATTTCAGTGAGGTGGTGTGAATACAAATAGGATTCTTACTCGTAAGTCTTTTGTCCCTGTGCAGGCGAAGAGTGTGATGGTGGTGGAGGTGACTGCTCCGGCCTGGCTGCATCGCTTCATCATCGGCAAGAAAGGACAGAACATCGGGCGGATCACACAGCAGCTACCACGGGTGAGGGGAGAGGAAGAGAGGAGGGGGTGTACTTTGAACAGTGCATGTTATGTAGGAGGTCACAGATAATTTAGAAGTGACAGTTGTAGCGTGAACTGAGATTTGTTTTGTTGACCTTGAAGCAAGGAGGAATCAACACAATGCGGGGCACGAGACGATGCACTGGTTTATCTTTATTCGTGCGTGTTTGTGTAGGTTCACATAGAGTTTACGGATGGTGAGGAGCGAATCAGTCTGGAGGGGCCGACGGAGGAGGTGGAACAGGCTCAGGCCCAGATACAAGAGATCATTAAGGACTTGGTGAGTACTCACACACACAAACACACACTACAGAGTCATCTGTCATAGAAATATTTTCTAATTGAATTGTTGAAATTTTATTCAATCTATCGTAAAACACAGGGTTCAGAATTTTTTTTTTAAAAGCACAGAATTTAGGAAAAAATAAAACGGAACTTGGAAAAATATAAATTGATTTTGTAGGGCCCTGCATCTGAAATTAACCCAAATTTAATTTATGGGATTAGAGCTAAAACGATTAGTCAACTATTGGATTGGTCAATTGATTAGTTAATTGTCCAGAGTCAGTTTTCAAGTATAAATGGCCTCAGCTGTCCAAATGTGAGGATTTGCTGCTTTTCTTTGTTTCATATCATGGTAAACTTCATATTTTTGACTTAATATTGTTTTGAACTTTTGGTCAGATACAACCAACACTTTGAAAGTGTCATATTGGGCTTCACGTGATTGTGATTGGCATTTTTCACCATTTTTTGACATTTTATAGATTAAACCTTGAGTCAGATAAGCAGGAAAATCATTAGCAGATGAGGTGATTACGAAAACAACTGTTAGTTGCAGCCTTAGATGGGATATTTCTTGTGATAAGAGGATCAATTTTGATGACTAACTGCTTTAGTAAAAAAGCTCATAACACAGTCAAATGCTCCTGATATTATTTCCAACAGAATTCATTTCAAGGTAGTTGTAACATTCCAAAATAAGATGGGGCATTGTTGTCGAGAGTTAACTCGAGTATGGCAAAATTTCACCCAAATATTTAATTGAATAAAAAGATTATATTTTATATCCAAAAGATCGAAAAGTCAGCTGCACTGTGGCATAATAGTATTCTGTAGAACCACTTTTCTGATGATGATTTAGCGCCACAACTCAGGAACAGAAGGGGAGACATTTGGTCTGATACTGCAATGGGGACTCTAATTTTGGGTGCCCATCTTGAAACTGAGCTGATTTTATAACTCTTCTGTGTTGCCGGGTTGGAGACGTGTGTGAAGCATCCACGTTTTGCTCACTTGCAACATCCATATTTAAACCATCGTCAACTGTCATGGCTACATACAGTACAGTATGAGTCTGGACAGACATGGATGTGAACTGTAACCTGCCTGGTTCACAGTGGCATTCATCTGCGAGCCTGTAATTCTGGTTTTATATTTGTTATTGTTAAACTTTGTGTTATCTATTATAAAATGTAGCACAGATGATGAAATGTTTGGAAAGCCGAGAGATACAGAGAAAGAGACAAAACAGATACAGATTTGATGAGGTTCAGTACTGCAGCTCAAGGAACAGTGTCATTGACAAATCTTGCTGCTCTCTGTGTTCAGCTGGTGAGGATGGACTACACCGAAGTCATCATAGACCAGCGTTTCCACAGACACCTTATCGGGAAGAACGGAGCCAACAGTAAGTACACTTCTGTTCTGCTGATCTCAACAGAAAAAAATCTGGGACATCGACACTGCTGAGGTTTAGAGTTCAGATGTCAGTGGGAGCAGGCGTTTCTTTTTCTGTTTTTTTTTTTTTTTTTTTCAAGCCACTGACTCAGTAAGTTTTTATGCCACTGAGTAAAGACATCCAGTGAAGAGACCCTGCGTCAAATTCTTGGTTCCACCATACACGATGATATCTTTTGTGGCATCCTCACATTGTGTGTCTGTTGTAATGATCATACCATGACACAGTCTGAAAATAGAGTTGGCTGTTATTATGTGCGTCTTGACAGGCAATCTGGCATGCCCCAAAACCTTAAGGGATACTTTGCAGATTTTTAGCCAGCTTTGTGTCATAGCAGTGTGAGTGGTATCTGTTAATGAACTGTGGGAAACTTCACTCTGCCTTACCAGCTCCCAGATCTTCCTGTTCATCTCAGTTAAAATCCGTTCTGAGTTTTGCTTTGTCCTGTGGATTTTCGCTGTCTGAAGACACACATTACAAAGCTACACACAATAGCACATCACGAATGTATGCCTGTTAAATAAAAGCAAATCATGAAGACCATAAAATGAAAATCAAAGTCAGTGGGCACAGAGCAGAGCAGCTTTTAACAGATTTTTTAAGTTGATTTTGAGAGTGCTGATAGAGCTGCAGCGCCTCACATCGTCAGGCAAGGTGTTCCACTGATTTGTGGCTTTCACAGAAACGCTGATGCAGTGCGGTATAATAGTATATGGTACAGTCTCAGTTTCAGATTCAGCCGTCCTGGAGCACAGTGGCTGTGGTCGGCCTGAATTCATGTGACTTACAGTGGACTTCGTTAGAGACTAGTTTTTAGAGTGGAAAGCAGAGAAGTGGATTATGATGATGGAGGGCTGTGGCAAGTTTGTGTGAACAGTTTGACGCACCATAAACATTCAAACTGAGCACAGCTAATGTGCTCCATGACAGACAGAGCTACATCCTCTTCACAGAAACCTTTCCTGCAGAGGATTAATGTTTTATCCTCAAAAGATTTGGCTTAAAATCTTCTGGCACATCTTTGAAAATGTAGCCCCCTAATTTTAACTCTTCTTTCACACCTTCCATCCCCCTTATGACAGTCAACCGGATCAAGGAGCAGTACAAAGTGTCGGTACGTATCCCCCAGGACTCTGAACGAAGTGGCCTGGTGCGGATTGAGGGAGACCCTAAAGGAGTCCAGTTGGCACGCAGAGAGCTCATTGAGATGGTCCAGAGAATGGTGAGAATGGGGTCAAAGTTTAGGTTGGTTCATTCATTCATTCTGCTGGCCAATAAAAAGCTCCGTACACAGAATCCAAAGTCGCCTGCTCACACTTGTCTTTCCTGATTTCCAGGAAAACGAGCGCACCAAAGACCTGATCGTGGAGCAGAAGTTCCATCGGACAATCATCGGCCAGAAGGGAGAAAAGATCAAAGAAGTCAGAGACAAGTTCCCTGAGGTAATCGTCTCTGACCCTGCCTGCACTTTATCTCGTCCATTCATCATTGTGCGATAATTTGTTTTGCTCCAGTTCTAATTTAATTCAACAACCATTATGTCATCTGCCTCCAGGTCATTATCAATTTCCCCGACCCATCGCAGAAGAGTGACATAGTCCAGCTGAGAGGGCCGAAGAACGAGGTGGAGAAATGTGCAAAGTTCCTACAGAAAATCATCGCCGACCTGGTACGACCCACCATGCTCCACCCCCGTCTTTTTATCGGTCTCTGTCTGCCTACACTTGACCTCACAGCAGTTTTCTTTCTCTTTCAGATTGAGAACAGCTTCTCGCTCTCTGTTCCCATCTTTAAGCAGTTTCACAAAAACATAATTGGTAAGGGCGGTGCCAACATCAAAAAGGTGAGAAGTGCATTTTGAAAATGTGAAAATGATCACTTCAATTTAAGCATTCATTTTAGTTTAAGATTTCTAGTTTTTAAGCCGTATAATGAAATGAACCAATATTGAAAATATGCATAATGGCTGAAACCTTTATTTAAAATGTCACCAGATCCGCGAAGAGACCAACACTAAGATCGACCTGCCGACAGAGAACAGTAACTCTGAGATGATCGTCATCACAGGCAAGAAGAGCAACTGTGAGGCAGCCAGAGATCGAATCCTTTCCATCCAGAGAGAACTGGTGAGAGACGTCAGACTCTTTCTGTCATTTGTTGTAGCTAATAGATCTTTGTTCTTTTGCAGTTTCCTTCTTTCATGGTCCCCGCAAAAAGTTACTTGACATTTGACATGAGATGGATGCATAATTTAGATTACGTTTTGATAATAAAAACTTTCAACCAGCTCTGTGTCACCACCGTTTGGGGAGTGTGTGCAGATAAACAGTGTTAAGACATCCCCATGCTCAATTAAATAAGTTTAAATTAAATATAACCAAAATTGCAACCCAACAAATTTAGATTAATTAAAGAAGAATTAAAGTTTAAGGTCTGAATATTAGTTGTAATATTCCTTTACATATTTATATATGAAGGCAGGATGAGGTGAAAGACAAATACTGCAGTTGCAGCTATATCCCAACATCTCCCTGACTCTCATTTCTCTTGTCACCCCTTCAGGCCAACATCAAGGAGACAGAGGTCGCCATCCCTGCCAAGCTGCACAACTCTCTGATCGGCTCCAAGGGCTGCCTCGTCCGCTCCATCATGGAAGACTGCGGCGGCGTCCACATCCATTTTCCCTCCGAGGGCTCCGGCTCGGACAAGGTCACCATCAGAGGGCCTGCCGGTGAAGTGGAGAAGGCCAAGAAACAGCTGCTGCAGCTGGCTGAAGAGAAGGTGAGTGGGGACAGAAACATTACAAGAGATGGAAACAAAGAGTGAATGAACAGATGAGGTGACTTAAAATGACTGAGAAGTGAGTTACCATGGAGATGAGGCGAAGAGACGCCAAATACTTACATCCCTTTTTCTGTACTCTGTCCTCCTTTCTGTACTTCCTGCCGTTTTTAGCAAGTCAACAACTTCACAGCTGAGCTTCAGGCCAAACCAGAGTACCATAAATTCCTGATTGGCCGTGGTGGGGCCAATATTCGCCGTGTACGGGACAAGACGGGGGCTCGCATCATCTTCCCTTCGCCGGATGACACAGAGCAGGAACTGATCACCATCGTAGGGAAGGAAGAAGCCGTCCGTCAGGCCCAAAAGGAGCTGGAAAGTCTGGTTAAAAACCTGGTAATTACTACACTGCATTTGATGTTGAAATTATTCACTCATCTTATGTTCATTTTAAAAGTCTCTTTTTATCTGCCTAGATTTTTCGTGCATTTTACTTTTTAACCATCTGCCCTATTTATTGTCTTCCTCTCCAGGACGACGTGGTGGAGGACAGCATGGTAGTAGATGTTCGCCACCACCGGCACTTTGTGTGTCGGAGAGGCCAGGTGCTGCGGGAGCTGGCGGAGGAGTACGGCGGAGTAGCTGTGAGCTTCCCTCGCACGGGAGCCAACAGTCAGAGGGTCACTCTGAAGGGAGCCAAGGACTGCGTGGAGGCCGCCAAGAAACGCATCCAGGAGATCATTGAGGACCTGGTAAGAGTGTTTGAGGAAATTAAGAAACGATACAGGGTGAAATTCAGGTCATCACTAAACAATTTTTTTCTGTAATTTTCTGCACAGATGAATATTGCTGTTTAGGTCAAAGCTAAATTAAAGTAGTTTAATCCAAGTATTGAAATTTTGCCAGTAGTAGCTGCATTTTAAATATTAAAAAGGTTCAAGAGGTAAAATCTGAGCGCAGCAAACATGTCCTGTTGTGCTCAATGATCTCACATCCAGAAGTGATGGAATAATCCTAAACCCATGATGTGTGTTTGTTGTTGTTACCCAGCTGTCTGCTCTCTCCTCCCCCTCTCTCTCGAGCAGGAGTCCCAGGTGAGTGTGGAGGTGGCCATCCCTCAGCGCTACCACCGAGCCATCATGGGGCCTAAAGGCTGCCGTATCCAGCACATCACCAGGGAGCACGAGGTCCAAATCAAGTTCCCAGAGAGAGACGACAGCGCTTCAGGTTAGAAACACAACACACGAGACAAGTGTACCTGCAGATATCATGCTAATGCTGTTGTTAATATGCTGCCACCTCAAAGAGAGCAGAAAAGAGCACAGAAATTATATCTGGTGGCACATTATGAACATATAACTAAAAAAAAAATGGCAGATCATTGTAAATTAGTCAAGATTAGAAATTACCACCTTTTGAGAAAGGTTAACATGTGATATTTTAATCCACAATACGGCAGCCAGTGGAGAAAAATACTGTATTTGCAGTAAAGGAAATTGCAAAGTCTTATTATGTTTACACAGGAAACAGGCAAGTCATAAACTGGCTTTTAATCCATCATCTGTGGTAAACTTCCAGGTCCGGATGCTCCACCACAAGAAAACGGTGAGGTCAGCCCAGAAGTGGAGTTCGTGCCCCGCAAGTGTGACATCATCACGATTGCTGGGCGTGCAGAGAAGTGTGAACTGGCTAAAGCCGCCCTCCTTGTAAGCACCATTGTAATCTAATTCCAGAAATGATGCTGTCTGTTCTTCATCATCCATTTCCTCAGTAATAATCCTGTCCATGCCTCTTCCTTCAGGCGCTGGTGCCCATAACAGAGGACGTGGAAGTGTCTTACGAGCTGCATCGCTACATCATCGGCCAGAAGGGCAGTGGGATCAGGAAGATGATGGAGGAATACGAGGTGAGTTTACGCGCTCTGGTGCCACTTCTGGCCATGGGACCTTTCACACTGCTGGTCAGAAGGTCTGCGTCAGTGATGTAATGAGAGAAGCTGTTTTAAAAATGCTTTGTTATTGCGATTGTTTCATCGACCATATTGATTTGGAAAAAAGTTGGAGTGTAATTAAAGGAGACTTCCAAACAACACAAGTCATCTCTGATTGATTGTTTGCATGTTGTCTGTGTGGTTTTGCATGTGCAGGTGAACATCTGGGTGCCGCAGCCAGAAAAGCAGCTGGACGTGATCAAGGTCACGGGCCTGGTATCCAACGTGGAGCGGGCCAAACAAGGTCTGCTCGAGAGGGTCAAAGAATTGCAGGCTGAGCAGGAGGACAGGGTACACACACACACACAAGTCTTCAACATAGTTCTGTTATCATCACATTGTAACGATTCTTGAGTGTCTGAGGTCTTTGCTGCCCCGTCTCCTTCTCAGGCCCTGCGCAGTTTCAAGGTAACCATGTCCGTAGATCCAAAGTTTCACCCCAAGATCATCGGCCGCAAAGGAGCGGTCATCTCCCAGATCAGGAAAGACCACGACGTTAGCATCCAGTTCCCCGACAAAGGAGACGAGCAGCAGGTGTGTGTTTGTGTCATGCTGTTAATGATGTAGTTTTCATACCTCTGTGCCAGCAACAGCCGTGGCCGCAGGCATCATGTGTTCATATTCTCCACCCAAACATCCGCTGCTATGTAGTTTTTAAAATCATATACACCCACATTTTTTTACCTGCACCCTTTGGTGTATTTGTCCTTCGTTCATGATCGCATTTTCCTTTTCAAAACTGGCTTTATTTTGAGCTTAAATACATGCTTCTTATTCCCTCTTTGTCCACTTCACATTGTTTCCTTCTGTCTGACCCTCTGTTACATGTACCTATCCGTTTCATCTTAATTAATGACGCGTGTTTTCCCCGGTTGTGTTTTCTTCTGTCCTGGGCTTCCCCTCCCAGGATCTGATCGTGATCTCGGGGTACGAGCGTAACGTGGAGGAGGCACGTCAAGCCATCCAGCAGCTGGTGGCCGAGCTGCAGGAAATGGTGAGCCAGGATGTTCACCTGGACCCGAGGACCCACGCACGCATCATCGGAGCTCGTGGCAAAGCCATCCGCAAGCTGATGGAGGAGTTCAAGGTTAGATGTTTGTTCGGGAGTGTTACACACGTGGGAGAAAAGTAAAAGTTCTGATTCTGTTTGTGTTATTGTATCTTGTTTGATTTTCATCTGTTGTCCCCTTGTTCCTCCCGCTCTTGTGTTAAGGTGGATATCCGGTTCCCTCAGCCAGGCTCCGACGAGCCCGACAAAGTGACAGTGACAGGCCTTCCTGAGACTGTCGACAACGCCATCGACCACCTGCTCAACCTGGAGGAGGAATATGTGAGACTCTAGTAGTTGCACACAATATAGAATTCAGTGTTTTTCACTCCTGGCACTAAAGATAAAAAGTGCAAAAGAAGTTTACTGTTTGTCCTTTCTCCACCTCTCTCAGATGCTCAGCGTGACGGAGACGGAGACCTTGGCAGCTTACATGAAGCCTCCATCTCGCTATGGAGGAGGAGGTGGAGCAGGAGGAGGTGATGATAGCAGCGGGGGTCCAGCGAAAGGCTTTGTGGTGCGGGACGCTCCCTGGAACGCAGCAGGGAACAAGGTTAGTTTTTAGCTTACGCTCATTTATGACTGTAGTATTAGGGTATTATGTGGTATTAGGGATAATGATCCTAGGGAAGTGAAATGATCCTTTGTTTATCTCTCTAACTGAATCTTAATCAGATGAAATATTTTGAAGTATTTAGGGCCACTGATAGTACCATGATTTGCACATCATTTGCAGCCGCTAACCACCCCGGTGAGAATTACAGTTTCTTTTTGTTTGGCTTATTTGTGCAGGTTTAGGGGCTGTAAAAGCTGCCAAATCCTTTTGTGAATTAGCCCCTGAGAGTCTTGTATTACATCCAGTTTTTAGTGCAGCGTATCAAAGACTTTGTATCTGTTCCAGGCTCCTGACATGAGCAGTGCGGAGGATTTCCCTACTTTTGGGACAGGTGTGGCTCCAAAGCAAGCATCCGCCTGGGGTCCCAAGAAGTTCTGAAGCTGCTCATGTGGAGGAAAACAAAAAAAAACTTCTGTAAAGTAGATGATGAGAGACAAAGTCTCTGATCAAATTGCTGCTCGCCTTCCCTCCTCCTCCTCCTCTTCTCTTTAGTGACCTCCCTTTGTCTCTTTCTCTGTAAACCCCTTGTACTGTCCTCCCACAACCAGCCACAATGAATTCTGGGAGAACTATCCCTTCTTTTTTTCCTCATCTGTCTTTCCTCTTAGTACCTCCACCTCCTCCTTCCCCCTGAGAGAAAAAAAGAACATTGAGTGCTCTCTTCATAGTTTTGCTGTCCAGCTCTGCCTCTCGGTTGCACCACCCCTGCCGGTCTCGCTGAAATATGTCAAAGACTGTCCCCTCTTTTTCACCCGTGACTGCCAAACTCCTCCACAAAATCTATCACCTGACTCCAGCACATTAGAAATGTTTAAACTCTTCACAGTCTGCTGAATCAGAGGAGTGGGGTCAGAGAGCACTGGGGAGGTGGTGGTCGTGTATCCAAGTAACAATTGCTAAATCTTGGATTTTTAAGCTAAAAAAGAAAAGAGGTCTGTGTTTTACTGTGCAAAAAGAGTTTGTAAGCAATGACATCTTCTTTTCCTGTGGTTTTCACAAAGAGGTTTCTCGTTGGCTCATCTTACCAGACACTAATGTGGTGCAGCAGGTGAGGCAATGAGCCGTGTGTGTGTGCGTGTGTGTGTGTGTGTGTGTGTGTGTGCGTGTGTCGGTGGGTTCAGGAGAGGTTTTTCACCCACAAGTGTTTGTAGATCCCCCTTTTTATTTATGTTTGGGCGGGGAGCAAAAACAGCTGCTGTAGTCGACTTTCTGGAGCTTTTTCTTTTTAAACGACGATGAATCAAAAGATGTGGAAGTCCTGCGCCAGGTGTTTGTACTGAAGGTCATTTTGTCACTGTTTATTTATTCAAAAATGAGCCATTTTATTTGAACTACTGTGATCATGCGTTTTTATAAAAGCACTCACTGTAGCTTGATGCTTACAACCTTATGTTTGGGAGTGAATGTCGTACGTCAGGGTTTGGGAACATGTTAACAGTTGTTATGTGTAAGTGTACAAAGAACTTTTCGCTATTTTTTTAAAACTGTGTGGGACTTTTTTGTTGTTGTTGGTTTCTGGCATATTTGGAAGACTGTATGTATGTATGTATGTGAGCGCGCGTGGAAGTTAAGATGTATATTTGAATGAAGCTGAACCAAACTTTTACATCGTCTTTGTCCGTTTGTCTATCTTTGCATTTAGAGGTTTGTACTCTCTCAACTTGTCATAAACACTTAATTTTTTTTCCTGTCAACATGCATATAAAGCTGCTTAAAATCTGACCTCCCCTCCCACAAAACAAACTCAGTATCAACAGCTGCACTTTGGTTTTCCCTCATGCAAGTGCTTCACATGTATTTAGTGATATTTTGTAGCAGAAACCTTGTTGCCCCTTATTCCTTTATCAAGATCTGAGAGCGATGTGTCCTGTTGCTAAACCATTCAACTGGTCCAGATTTCAGTCAGTTAAATCAATGCTTCCTTGTGCCTGGAAGTCTTAAAGGAATAGTTTTACAGTTTTGGAAACACACTTGCTTTCTTTCTGAAAATTAAATGCTCTTTATACGACATTTTGAGAATTTATATAGCAGCAAGCCACTGCAGCGGGTGCAGCTTAAATCGGGAAGGCGTCATCGCAGAGGCATAGTGCCCATCCCCCGGTTCCACCCTGGTTAACACTGTTAGCTCAGTCAGCACTGTTAGCCGCTGGATCAGCCCCCTCCATGTTAGGAACCGAGTCCAGGCAACTCATACACTCCGAATTTCCTATATTAAAAGAAGATTGTTATCACTCTCAAGTCTGTACGATTGGTACTTAGCATAGCATAAAGAACTTGTTTACTCGTTTTCCAGCAACAGATTGTACTTTAAAGTAGAAATATTGGATTTAAATGTCGTTTATGTCTCCAGCAAACATTTTATCATTGTGGGCAGATAACAAGCATCTGTATCAGGATACCAGGTCAAGCTAATATTTTATTGTTATGGAGTGCTGAGGTTACAGATGCTACCTGTTTTCATTTGATTCCTGTAGAGATGCTAAACTAAACTAAGCTAAGATAAGCTAGGCTAAGCTAACCACGTCCTGATTCCAGCTCCGTACTAATAGCACAGATATGAGATTAATCTCAATCTAATAATCTACCATCTTTCGGAAAGAAAGCAAACTTCTCAAAATGTAAAACTATCTGACAGGGCCAGGAAGAGCTCAGGACCAGATTGGCAGCTCTACGTTAGACTTTAGAACAAAAACAGAAAACTCAGGGTCCAAGCTAAAAAGCAAAGCTGGTGCAGAAATTACTCTTTAAAGCTGGCGACAGATTAGTAAACCAAACCGACTATGCAACCCAACAGGATCATACGGCAGATCACTGTCCGTCAGTGGTACTTTACTGTACTTTGCTACAATTATGGCGTCATTATAGTTGTGTGTTTTTTGGGACAGCAAACTAGTAATTTGTTTATTTTTAGTTGATGAACTCATGGCTGAGTCTCTGCATTTTTAAATCACTTCGTGTGTGTCTGTTCTTTAATGGCAGGACAGAGCTGCCCCCTGAAGCAGCCACTATTTCTGTAAAAAGCTATGAAAAAACCCACTATTGGCCTTAATGAGTAATTAGTACAGCATTTTGGGAAAGGTGTGATTGAGAACGTATGCAACACTGCAATAACATGTCAGTGATCAGAATTTTTTTCCTACTCTAAATAAAATTAAATAAAAAAAAGAACCAAAAGCACCAGTAGGTTGTCTTTCTTCATGGTATCTTTTTGTTTTACAGCCCCTACCCAAAAAAACACCACAACTTTAACCATCCTTCTGTGCATACTGTCTGTCAGTTTATTTTTCCTTTAATTAATCAGAAAGATATGTGTTATGTAACAGCCTGTACAACGCAACATACAGAAAACAATACAAATTAAATTGTACGTAAGTGTATTGTGTTATAAGTGTCAGGGTTTCATGTTCTGTAGCAGGTTTATCAAATTGGCAACAGGGCTGACAACTGTGGAAAAAAACAACACTTTGGAAAGCTGTTCACATACAATCAATCATTAGTTTGGGATGTTTGGGATTAAATGAAAACCCTTGTAAAAACATTTGACAAATGTAAATCCATGATGTTAGCTGACGTAAAAGAACTGCAGAGCCCTAATGAATAACATTCACATGTAAACACCAGCAAAGGTCGTTGAATGCAGACGACATGACGGCCTGCTGATCTAGAAACTACACCTTTTTGGCTCTGGAGGTCCTGCCAGGTAAACACAGTCGGTCACAACTGACGCAGAGATCAGAGTGGAGGTGTGAGTGGATCTAGAGTAAACGATGAGGGGGAAGTGACACAGTCGGAGTGATGTGGAAAACCACTTAAACCTTTTGGATTCAGCACATTTACCTGCCTTTTAGTTTATTTTTTAAAGTACGACATTGTGGCTTTTTACGACATTTCACTTTCTTGCCAAGAGCTTGCTTCTTGACGACATACTATAGTATGACTTTTTTCATCGTTTTTCACAACATACATGATTTTGGACGACATACTATATACTGTGACTATTTTTGGAAGACATACTACACTATGACATTTTTTCATGATTTTGGACAACATACTATACTATGATGTTTTTTCGACGTTTTTGAGGACGTATTATACCATGTATATTTTTCATGATTTTGGACAACATACTATACTATGACTTTTTTTTCATGATTTTGAACGACATACTATACTATGACATATTTTCATTATGTTGGACGACATACTATACTATGACTTTTTTTTCATGATTTTGAACGACATACTATACGATGACCTTTTTTCATGATTTTGGAGAACATACTATATACTATGATGTTTTTTCATGATTTTGGATGACATACTATATACTATGATTTTTTCTCATGATTTTGGAGAACATACTATATACTATGATGTTTTTTCATGATTTTGGATGACATACTATATACTATGATTTTTTCTCATGATTTTGGAGAACATACTATATACTATGATGTTTTTTCATGATTTTGGACGATATACTATGATGTTTTTTCATGATTTTGGACGACATACTATACTATGACTTTTTTTTCATGATTTTGAACGACATACTATGCGATGACCTTTTTTCATGATTTTGGATGACATAATATATACTATGATGTTTTTTCATGATTTTGGACGACATACTATATACTATGATGTTTTTTCATGATTTTGGACGACATACTATATACTATGATGTTTTTTCATGATTTTGGACGACATACTATGCGATGACCTTTTTTCATGATTTTGGATGACATAATATATACTATGATGTTTTTTCATGATTTTGGATGACATACTATACTATGACATTTTTTTTCATGATTTTGAACGACATACTATGCGATGACCTTTTTTCATGATTTTGGATGACATACTATACTATGACTTTTTTTTTTTCATGATTTCGAACGACATACTATACTATGATGTTTTTTCATGATTTTGGACGACATACTATACTATGACTTTTTTTTTCATGATTTTGAACGACATACTATGCGATGACCTTTTTTCATGATTTTGGAGAACATACTATATACTATGATGTTTTTTCATGATTTTGAACGACATACTATGCGATGACTTTTTTTCATGATTTTGGAGAACATACTATATACTATGATGTTTTTTCATGATTTTGGACGACATACTATACGATGACCTTTTTTCATGATTTTGGACGACATACTATATACTATGATGTTTTTTCATGATTTTGGACGACAGACTATATACTATGATGTTTTTTCATGATTTTGGAGAACATACTATATACTATGATGTTTTTTCATGATTTTGGAGAACATACTATATACTATGATGTTTTTTCATGATTTTGGACGACATACTATGCGATGACCTTTTTTCATGATTTTGGATGACATAATATATACTATGATGTTTTTTCATGATTTTGGACGACATACTATGCGATGACCTTTTTTCATGATTTTGGATGACATAATATATACTATGATGTTTTTTCATGATTTTGGACGACATACTATACTATGACATTTTTTTTCATGATTTTGAACGACATACTATATACTATGATGTTTTTTCATGATTTTGGACGACATACTATATACTATGATGTTTTTTCATGATTTTGGACGACATGCTATACTATGACATTTTTTTTCATGATTTTGAACGACATACTATGCGATGACCTTTTTTCATGATTTTGGATGACATAATATATACTATGATGTTTTTTCATGATTTTGGATGACATACTATACTATGACATTTTTTTTCATGATTTTGAACGACATACTATGCGATGACCTTTTTTCATGATTTTGGATGACATACTATACTATGACTTTTTTTCATGATTTTGGACGACATACTATACTATGACTTTTTTCATGATTTTGGACGACATACTATACTCTGACTTTTTTTCATGATTTTGGACGACATACTATGCGATGACCTTTTTTCATGATTTTGGAGAACATACTATATACTATGATGTTTTTTCATGATTTTGAACGACATACTATGCGATGACTTTTTTTCATGATTTTGGAGAACATACTATATACTATGATGTTTTTTCATGATTTTGGACGACATACTATACGATGACCTTTTTTCATGATTTTGGACGACATACTATATACTATGATGTTTTTTCATGATTTTGGATGACAGACTATATACTATGATGTTTTTTCATGATTTTGGAGAACATACTATATACTATGATGTTTTTTCATGATTTTGGAGAACATACTATATACTATGATGTTTTTTCATGATTTTGGACGACATACTATACTATGACATTTTTTTTTCATGATTTTGAACGACATACTATGCGATGACCTTTTTTCATGATTTTGGATGACATAATATATACTATGATGTTTTTTCATGATTTTGGACGACATACTATACTATGACATTTTTTTTCATGATTTTGAACGACATACTATGCGATGACCTTTTTTCATGATTTTGGATGACATACTATATACTATGATGTTTTTTCATGATTTTGGATGACATACTATACTATGACTTTTTTTTTCATGATTTTGAACGACATACTATGCGATGACCTTTTTTCATGATTTTGGACAACATACTATACTATGACATTTTTTCATGATTTTGGACGACATACTATATACTATGATGTTTTTTCATGATTTTGGACGACATACTATATACTATGATGTTTTTTCATGATTTTGAACGACATACTATGCGATGACTTTTTTTCATGATTTTGGAGAACATACTATATACTATGATGTTTTTTCATGATTTTGGACGACATACTATACGATGACCTTTTTTCATGATTTTGGACGACATACTATACGATGACCTTTTTTCATGATTTTGAACGACATACTATGCGATGACTTTTTTTCATGATTTTGGAGAACATACTATATACTATGATGTTTTTTCATGATTTTGGACGACAGACTATATACTATGATGTTTTTTCATGATTTTGGACGACATACTATACTATGACATTTTTTTCATGATTTTGAACGACATACTATACTATGACATTTTTTTTCATGATTTTGAACGACATACTATGCGATGACTTTTTTTCATGATTTTGGAGAACATACTGTATACTATGATGTTTTTTCATGATTTTGGACGACATACTACACGATGACCTTTTTTCATGATTTTGGACGACATACTATATACTATGATGTTTTTTCATGATTTTGGACGACATACTATACTATGACATTTTTTTTCATGATTTTGAACGACATACTATGCGATGACCTTTTTCATGATTTTGGAGAACATACTATATACTATGATGTTTTTTCATGATTTTGGACGACATACTATATACTATGATGTTTTTTCATGATTTTGGACGACATACTACACAATGACCTTTTTTCATGATTTTGGACGACATAATATATACTATGATGTTTTTTCAAGATTTTGGACGACATACTATATACTATGATGTTTTTTCATGATTTTGGACGACATACTATACTATGACATTTTTTTTCATGATTTTGAACGACATACTATACGATGACCTTTTTTCATGATTTTGAACGACATACTATACGATGACCTTTTGTCATGATTTTGGAGAACATACTATATACTATGATGTTTTTTCATGATTTTGGACGACATACTATACTATGACTTTTTTTCATGATTTTGGACGATGTACGATACTATGACTTTTTTTCATGATTTTGAACAACATACTATACTATGACCTTTTTTTCATGATTTTGGACGATGTACGATACTATGACTTTTTTTTTCATGATTTTGAACGACATACTATACTATGACTTTTTTCATGATTTTGGACGACATACTATAGTATGACTTTGTTTTTCATCGTTTTTGACACATCACTTTGTGTGTGTCTGTTCTTAAATGGCAGGACAGAGCTGCCCCCTGAAGCAGCCATTATTTCTGCAAAAAGCTATGAAAAAAAACAGTATTGGCCTTAATGAGTAATTAGTACAGCATTTTGGGAAAGGTGTGATTGAGAACGTATGCAACACTGCAATAACATGTCAGTGATCAGACTTTTTTTCTACTTTAAATAAAATTTAAAAAAGAAAAAAAACCACAACTTTAACCATCCTTCTGTGCATACTGTCTGTCAGTTTATTTTTCTTTTTTATAAATCAGGAAGATATGATTTGTTATGTAACAGCCTGTACAACGCAACATACAGAAAACAAATGAAGAAAACAATACAAACTAAATTGTACAAAGCAGCACTGGGCTGTAAATAACCCATATAGTAATAGTTTTCACATTTTTTGATTGGAAGTTTCTCCTTCTGCCAAACCCCATAGACCTTCCATCAGTCAAATCACAGCTGCTCTTAGAAGGTGACTGAGCTTCTTCAATTATGATTTTTGAGTTTGACTCAACAAAACTGTGCCTTGAAAAGTGTCAGGGTTTCATGTTCTGTAGCAGGTTTATCAAATTGGCAACAGGACTGACAACAGTGAAAAAAAAAACAACACTTTGGAAAGCTGTTCACATACAATCAATCATTAGGTGGATGTTTGGGATTAAATGAAAACCCTTGTAAAAACATTTGACAAATGTAAATCCATGATGTTAGCTGATGTAAAAGAACTGCAGAGCCCTAATGAATAACATTCACATGTAAACACCAGCAAAGGTCGTTGAATGCAGACGACATGACGGCCTGCTGATCTGGAAACTACACCTTTTTGGCTCTGGAGGTCCTGCCAGGTAAACACAGTCGGTCACGACTGACGCAGAGATCAGAGTGGAGGTGTGAGTGGATCTAGAGTAAACGATGAGGGGGAAGTGACACAGTCGGAGTGATGTGGAAAACCACTTAAACCTTTTGGCTTCAGCACATTTACCTGCCTTTTAGTTTATTTTTTAAAGTACGACATTATGGGTAGTTCACTTTCTTGCCAAGAGCTTGCTTTTTGAGAAAACTGATAGCACTCACTTGTTTGTGTATTGAGGTGAAGCTACAGCCAGGAGACAGTGAGGTTTGGGGTCAAAGGTAGCTGCTCACCAGCATGTTGTTGTTTCCTGTAATTTGTTTTATCTGTAAAAAACCAAAGTGATACAACGACATTTCATCTTTTACAAGGGGTTTTGTGCCAAACAATTTCTTGGTTGCAAGACAACCAGCTGAGTCTCCGCTGGTTGCCTGGCAACTGATCCTTGCCAAGAAAGACTGTGGCATGTAACACTTTATAAAATGGCAAAGTGGTGTTCTTACTCTTTGGTTTTTGTATCAACAAAACAAACAAAAGACGTGTGAGCTTTGGAGGTGCTAACAGGTGGACTTGGCTACCTTTAAGACAGCGCTATGCTAGCTGTGTCTCCTTGTTTCAAGTCTACATGCTACGCTAAGTTAGCAGACTGCTAGCCGGAGTTTCATAGTTCCCATTAGAACATGAGAGTGGCATCAGTCTTCTTACGCTGCTCTACAACAAAGTATCGAACTTTGACTTTTTCCCCTTTTCCTGTATCAAGCCTGCCAAGTCTAGAAGTAAATGTATATTTTTTAATTTCATCATAATCCTCTCAATATGAACACATATGCTGTCAGGCTGGAACATCATTTGCAATTCATAATCTCCAAAAGTCTGTTTTTATGTCAAACCTTCCAGTTTTCACCACAGTTTAAAGCCTGTGAATGTTTTCCATTTGACAAGATGAGTCAGACGTGATGCCGGGCCACAACAGAAACGCAAACAGGACTGATAAAGTAGCCGAACTGCTAACGTGGAGACATGACGAGGACAGCGACATACAGTTGTACATGTGTAAACATTTTTTTTTCTTCCTCCAGTTTTAAACCCCCCCCCCCCCCCCCCAAAGAAGTCACAATCACAAGACACTCTCAGGTTCATTCTCAGATTCAAGTGTCTTTCTGTTTTTTTTTATGAAAACATTGTCACTCTTTTTTTTTCTTTTTTCTTTTTGACCCACGTTTCAGTCTTTTTAGGTGACAGTCCTTTAACGTGCAGATTGGCAGGGGACAGCTCCTCCCAAATCAAAAACACTCATCAGAGCAGAGGTGATGAGTGTTAAAATAAGTGCCAAAATTTAAAGGAAAAAAAAAAACAGCTGTTTGTGAGTGTGGAAGAAAATATACTGGGAAGGATGAGAACAAAAAACGTGGCAAAAAGAACTAACTGTAGCGAATGAACAAACGTGTCGTGTCGATGAGAAGTTAGTTTAAAAATCGCCCACGAGTGTCCAAAACATAAAGTGCAGGCAGTGTCTGTTCTTCTTTGAAACCGCCGTAGCCCCCGGCCATTAAAAGAGTCCAAGAGCAAACAACCAAAAACTGACAAAATAAACAAAACAAATCAATAATGCTGAATTGTCAACAATCCACAGTAGGAACAGCTGGATTCCAGAGGAGTCTCTCGCTCAAGGCAGGGGTTGGATTTGGTTGTCAGTTTATTAAAAGTACGAGGAGCGCCGCATGGACCCTCCCCACTTCCACCCGAATGCCTCCCTTGTCGCAACATTCACTCGACCCGGATGAGCAGTCCGTAGAGGAGCGTGCCGCCCTGCTCTTTTGTAATCCACTCAATCTCTGAGTTGCTGAAGCGAGGGTCCAGGGACTCGCTGTGGCCGAGTGTCTGGGGTCCCACCTTGTAGGAGCCTGGACGCACACACACCTGGAATCCCACCTGAGCATGGTGACTGCGGTGAGAACGCGGGTCCCGAAATCTGCATGAGGAGAGAGGAAACTATCAGTAAGTGCTCTTTGTCCCGTTGTTTCCTGTTCGCTCTCCACTGTAAACGGGTAGGTGCAAACAAATCACATGTATCAGTGAAGCAGGAGGTCTTACTGCACTTTAGGGGCAAAGATCTCCATGCCGGAGTAGCGCATAGTGGGGGAGAGGCGCACTCTGGGAACCTCCCTGCCTGGGGCACTGTTCTCCTCTGGCTCAGTGTAGCCATTAGGCCCCTCCGCCTTCACCGGAGACACCGAGAAGATGGATGATGTTCCTGCAACAACAAAATTACATTTATCATGAAGGTCAAGTTTGGCTCGCTGGCCAATGACGGCCCTCAGAAACATTTTATACAATCTCTGAACTTCACATTGAATGCATTCTTTGTATTTGGACAACATATTTTACTATGACATTTTTTCATCGTTTTTGACGACATACTATATCATGACTTATTTTTTTTCATCGTTTTTGACATACTATACTATGACTTTTTTTTCATGATTTTTGACGACATACTAAACTATGACTTTTTTTTCATGATTTTTGGCCGACATACTATACCATGACTTTTTTCTTGATTTTGGACGACATACTATACTATGACTTTTTTTTTTTTCTTTTTTTTTGGACGACATACTATACTATGACTTTTTTTTCCAAGATTTTTGACAACATACTATACTATGACTTTTTTTTTTTTTCAAGATTTTTGACCACGTACTATACTATAACTTTTTTCATGATTTTGGACGACATACTATACTATGACATTTTTTTCAAGATTTTTGATGACATACTAAACTATGACTTTTTTCATGATTTTGGACGACATGCTATACTATGACTTTTTTTCATTGTTTTTCACGACATACTATACTATGACTTTTTTTTCAAGATTTTTGATGACATACTATACTATGACTTTTTTAATGATTTTGGACGACATACTACAGTATGACTTTTTCATCGTTTTTGACGATATACTATACTGACTTTTTTCATGATTTTTGAGGACATAGTATACTATGACTTTTTTCAGGCTTTTGAATGACATACTATACTATGATGTTTTTTTCATGATTTTGGACGACATACTACACTATAATATTTTTTTCATAGTTTTTGACGACATGCTATACTATGACTTTTTTTTCATGACATACTTTTTTCACATTTTTATGGCACTCTATACTATACTCTATACTGTGACTTTTTTGACATATTATACAATGACTTTTTAAATCACATCCTTACAGTGTGACATTTTGAGTACATATTTGACATATTATTCTATGACTTTGATGACGTGCTATATGATAACCTTTTTTTCATTAATTTTTTGCATACTCTACTATGACTTTTTAAATCACCTTTAAAATTACATGCTATAATGTGAAGGAAAAAAGTCATAGTTTAGTAAGGTATAAGAATGTGATAAAAATGTGCTGGTATAGTAGGTCATAAAAATGTCATATGTAGCATGGCAATAAAATGTCATGAAAAGGTAATAATATATTAAGTCATAAAAATATTGTTGAAAAGTCACAACATTTAGTCAAGGTTTTAGTTTCAGGGACATTTCTTTCAGTCAGTTGTTGAAACCTCTTCTCAAAGTCACAGAGTTTGTGTCTTTATAAAAAGGAACCAACAATTTTCATACCAGGCAGCAGCTGGCTGTGGTCCAGCGTGCGTCGCAGGGCTCCTACACTGGTGCCGTGGTATGCGATGTGCCACTTCTTCAGTGCATTAGAAACCTCACAGTGGGGCTTGATCCTAAACAAAGAAGATACATGCACTTATATAGACACACATTCAGCATTGACAGGGCTCTGCTGATGTCAATAACAGACCGACAGACATCATGTGATTTTTATTTTATGTCCATTTTATTTCATGTTATTTGTAGTAGTAGAAGTAGAATAGCGTTACATACTGGCAAGGAAAATTAAACAGGAACACAGCCATTTACAAACTTTCACCCTGTTATCTCAGTGCTCTATCATGTATGTGACCCATGAGATTGTCCTCCCACCTGAGGGCGAAGCGGCACCATCCAAAGGGCAAGGCGTAGTCCCGAGGCGGCTCTCCTCTCTTGTAATAAGCCTCGTCACCCCGAAGCTTGTGGCAGGACTCACAGTAGCACAGGTTGTATTTTGCGTCTTCATTAAAATAGCCATCTTACAGGTGGTGGTAGAGAGGAAAAAGATTGGGTTGTTACATGACTTTAGATCTGAGGCAGAGATCATGGCAGAAAGGCTTGGGATAAAACTCACCTGGTAATGTGAGCAGGTCCTTAAAGCGTGAGCAGAGTGCCTGGTACTCGCAGGTCTTGTTGGGGTTGACCTCTGGAGGGGGCGTCCAGCACACACTCTCTTTGATTCCTGTATATAAAAACAAAACAGATAAAATACAAGACTGAACAGAAACATTTTCCTTTTGAAAATTCCACACTTTTCCTGACTTTCCTGTAGACTTTTTAAACTGTATTTGACAAATAGCTTGATGTTTATTATGTTAATAAATGGTTTGAAAATCCAGCTGTTACCATGTATGTTACATTCTGACTATATTCTATAGTATTTTTAGAAACTGTGGATATTATATTATAAAAAGAGATAATGGGCAATACTCCAGAAATGCAAGTATTTTTTCTACACTTATCCAAACCTGGAAATTACAAAAATTAAAATAAAATTAAAAATCCATATTTTTCCAAACTGTGCAGGACCCCTGAATAAATGAAAAGATAATCTGACAGTAAAACACAAACTTCTTACCGTCAACCATGTCTGCCTTCTCCATGTCGCCCTGACAACGGGTCTCACCACTCTCTCCGCCCACAGCTGGCACGTTATTTGTTACTATAGTAACCTGCCATGACGACACAACATTCATTAGGATATCACCTTGGGATTTAGATCGTAGTAATGTAATCCTGAAATACTACTGATTAGTCAGTTGTCAGAACATCAATTGCCAACAACTATTTTTCTTTAGATAATTGTTTATGGAAGCTCATTTCCGCCAATATGGAGTTAGTATCTGCAAATAATTTTGAGAAAGGCACAAACAGGCTTCCATAATTGATCAATCATTTATGTAAACTGTCAAGAAAAAGCGTCAAACACCAAACTGACATGACCGTTTCAGTGTGTTTATGTGTCTGTAGTGCTGACCTGTTCACACTGGCCGTAGAGGTCGATGAAGGGGTAGCAGGGCGAAGGAATGTCCTGCGCAGCCACACCCTGATCCATGCCGTTGACATAGAGGTGGAGACAGCTGTTGGCGTCCACCAGCAGACCCAACACCGTCCCCTCTGGACAGGTGTCCAAATTAGGACCATAATTCTCACATATCTGTTGAGTGAAGGAAAAATGGAAGAAAAGGAGAGACATTAGCGAGTGAGAGAAAATAACAAGAGAATCAATCAAACAATCGATGAGGCTGATGTCAGAGAACACACTCCGTTTGTCATGTGAGGCAAAAATCAATAGAGCAGTGCAACATGACAGACAGATTCTGTGTGTTTAAGAGTGTGGGTGTACCTTCAGGGAGTTGTGGAAGACAGAGTCTCTCTGCAGCAGCCAGGCGGAGCGTTTCAGACAGCACGCTGTGGAGGGGAAGTTGAGCCGGTCGGGGGAGTGACCTATCACCCCTAATGACAGCGATGACGTCCATGACGGGTTCAGACGGTCGATTTGAAACTGGTGAGGAAAGAGAGGCTGTTGACACACTGGAACAATCACCGCCTAAACACCTTGCCATCGCATTCTATATATATTCTACTAGTAAGTACTGTACACTAGTGTTGTCACGGTACCAAAATTGGGACCCACGGTACGATACCAGTCAAAGTATCATGGTTCTGAGTAGTATCACGATACCAAAGCAAAAATTAGGCAGATGTGCCTTTTGTCAAATATAAAAAGTTAAATCACTTTTCTATTACACATCAATGATATTTCAATGGAATAAATTACTACTGTTTGACTCCCTGACGAAGGCTTGTATGCCGAAACGCGTCAGAGTTTTTAAAGGTTTAAGATGACCAAGCCATAACAATAAAGGCTTTTTAATTTTTCCAAAGAGAGTGCCTTGAAGTTCCCTGAGTTTTGGAATAAATTACTTACTGATGTATTCATACTTCAAAAACAGCATCGATAAGTGATTAACATAGGGGGGATCAAAATAAAATAAATAAATGAAATAAAAATCAACCAGCCACCCTCCTCCCCTGATAAGCTAAGAACAGTCCCTAAAGTGCGGTGAGGTTTGTGGACCGTTACCTGCCACAAAGAGAGAAATGTGAACACCTCGTTTCTCCTCTGACACGCCACATACCTGTGTGCCGCCACGGCTCGGCTGTTCAGGTACTACTGGGCAGTCATGACACCAACAAAGAGGAAATTATTGGACCTGGAGTCGGGCTTCTCTGTCGCCGGTAAGCCGTTATATTGAGGTGGCCATAGTGCTCCGCCGTATTCCTGTCTGTGACCCCTGTTCAACCCACAACCGGCAGGATTCGCCTTTCGTTTCTGCTGCTGGTTGAAATCTGTACTCGCACAGCCTGCTCCTGAATGATTTCTTTTGCTCGCGCAAAAATATTTTTAGTCGCAAATGCGAGTAAAATGCTCGCACCGTAGAGCTCTGTGGAAAACAAATCACTGCCTACAAGTAAGAAATAAATAATGACTTTCACTGCTCAAAGATCCTCCGCCGTTATTGGACGGCTCATGGACACTCACCCTCTTGCCATTGGACTTTGAACTTATCCCACAGTAGTGGTACCGTGAGGTACCGTAGTACTACGGTACTCCAACATTATGGTATCATATGTACCGTGGAGTTTTAGTACCGCGGTCTACCGTTGGTACCAGTATACCGTGCAACACTACTCTACACTATGTAAATACTGAAATTACAAACTCAGTTATTAAAAGTAAGACAAAGAAGCTGAAACATAGCCACACAGGTACATTACCTGGAACAGCTGCTGGCGAGCTAGCGGCTGGGCGGTGACCAGCAGGCCCTGGTTGTAGCTGGATACTCTGGCTGCTGTCAGGTTCTGGTTGGACAGCTGGATGTTTTTGCCGTGGTTTTCCAGGAACGCCATAACAGTGGGCACCAGTACACACGGCTCAGTCTCAACCTGGAGGCGACATGAAGAGTTTCTCTCAGGAAATTCAACGATGCAGTGAGCAACATGTTTTGTTAACAGACAGACTGGTGCTCCTACCTCTCTGACAGGGGTGCTGTCTTCTTCTCCTTCGCTGCAGCTGTCAGAGGAGAGCGAGGGCGCCTTGACGCTTTCCATGTCTTCCATCAACGAAGAGCTCACGATGGACACCGCCGTTATCCGCCCATACAGGTCCAAAACTGCATACACATTCTGTGAGGAGACAGAGAGAGGGGCTGAATGACAGCGTGGGGCCGAGTAGCTGTGTACTGAAAATGTGTGTGAGTGTGTGTGTGTGTACCTTGGCTACTGCAGTGGCTGCAGGTCCCATGTCTTCACCATCGATGAAGATGTGCATGGTGTCATCGCTGCACCTCTTCACACCAACACGGTTCCCAACCTGAGGAACAATCATGTTCAGTGAAGAATTAAAAACAGTTTTGAGATTTTTTTTAATTTAAAGAAGAGCACAATATCTTCTGACAAGGTGAGTATAACAAGCACTGAGTGTGGCGTGGGTTCCTTATTCGCTCTGAGGATCCAAGGACAGAGGGTGTTGTATGTTGTAAAGCCCTCTGAGGTCAACTGGGATTTGTGATATTGAGAACTTTGACTTTTTAAATGACTTAAACCAATTGATTATCAAATTAGTTGTTGACTAATTTAATCATTGACAACTAACCAATTAATCGTTGCAGCTCTAACAGAAAATAATCAAGATTCAAATGAGTGAACTTGAAGATTGATTTTAAAATAAATCACAACATAATTCATAGCCTTTGTTACCTTGAGTCAACATTAAATGATGCTTTTTGTGTTGCTGAATGGCCACATTTCTCCCTGTGACATGTTAAATACTAAAGCATTGCTCAGCCTGAACTGTGAGTGATGCTGCTGTGGCTGTGTGCTTCTCCTTATCTGCATAGCAGTTTTTAAAAAGCACATTTTAGTAAGTGCTTTGGCAATAATCTTAAATGCTAACAGAATAAAAAAGAGAGAAGAAATGGTTATTGTGGTCGATGAGTAACATAAGATTCAATTTCAGTTTTAAGATGTAATACTGATGTCACACTGTGAAAATCTCAAAGCTGATAACATCTTTATCTCAGTCAATGGATTTGAGACAGACGAAGAGATCCCTGAGGGTTTAAAGGTCTTTGATGTGACCTCTAATCTAACTGTGCTCACAGTGCAGGGAGCTGCAGCTTACCGTCAGCCGGTCCAGTGAGCAGCCGTAGTTCTGGCGCTGCAGCACGCCGTTGCGACGGACCTCAGAGCCGCAGAGCAGCCAGGTGACCTTGGTGCGAAGCTGAGGGAGGGAGGGGGAGAGACCTGACAGCGGGCAGGACGGCAGCTCCGGGGGTGCCAGAGTGGTCAGACCGATATGCAGCGAACCGCACCACTGCTCATCCACCTCATCAATCCTCACCTGCAGTGGAGAGAGAGAGAGAGAGAGAGAGAGATCAGGAAAAAGAACAAAACAGCAGCAGCTAGAAAAGGATGACAAACATTTATAGCATACGCAGATAACATGCAAATTACTTAAAAGCATGACAAGGTAGAACGTTCTAGGCTCAAGCCTTTGTTTACCTCAAACAGCTCGTCTGTTTTGAGCTCCTTCGCGCTGAACACGATGCCGTGAGCGTAACCTCCGACTCTGACGCCCTGGCAGCCGTCGCCGAGCAGCACCACATTCTTACCATGTTTACTGTGGAGCCGATGGGCTACGCCTGCTACTGCACACACACAGAGAGGAAGAAATATGGAGATGAGGCTTTGAGGACAACTGATATATCTTCTACTAAAATAGCATTTCAGACTAGAGCTGCAAAGATTACTCGACTAATCAACAGAAAAATAATCGCCTATTACACTGATAGCTGACAAATGCTGTTTTCAGCCTTGCAAATATGGAGATTTCCTGCTTTTCTCTGTTTTATATCATATTATACCGAATATTTTGGGGTTTTAAGGCTTTGCAGACCTGAGCAGGGAGCCTGATGTCTACCTGGTGAGTGGATGGGGAAGCTCTTCTCAGTGATGTTGCTGGTACAGAGACTGTTGTCCAGCGGGCCTGAGGAGCTGGTGATGGACACCTGAACACACTGACCATACAGGTCGATGACAGCGTACACCTCTGAGAGACACAGAGAGACGTGGATGATCATCTACACTCCCAACTCGACACAGCAGTATTTCTCTCCTATCTGGCTTCAGAGTGCTGGTTTCACATTTCTGACTTCCTCTGACTAATCTTTACCTGGGGGCAGACCAGTGCAGGCGACTCCTTGATCCACGCCGTTGATGTAATAGTGGAGGTCGCCGCTGGCTGAGCGCATCATGCCGATCCGTGAGCCCGTGGTCAGGGAGTCCAGGTCGCAGCCGTAGTTGTTGCGCATCGTGTTGCCATCCTGCATGATGGCTGTTCCACTGTGTGAAAAGAAGGAAGACAAATTTTATAGATATGATCTGAACTTTTATAAACGTATTATGTTTCTAGGTTTCATGTAGCTCTACATTTTTGAGTTTGAATTTCTTCATCTAAGGGGTTCAAGGAAAAAAAAACTTTGGGAACATGATTAAACCAAATATAGGCACTAACATTTAGCAAATGGATGAAGTACATATTCCAGTTTACATTCAATTTAATCATTCGCAAATTTATTTGTCATATTTTATCCCTATATTTAACTTGCACTATTCTATGTCTTAGATTCTCTCTTTTTTTCCTTGTGTGATTATCGGTGTTCCTTCCTTTCCTTTTTTAAATACATATTTAATTAGCATTGTCGGAGGGAGCCTGAGATCCCAGATTTTTGTTACCAGTAACTGTTTCTCTGTGATTGTTGTGTATTTGATAATAATGAAGAACTCAGAAATAACAGCAAAGTGTGTGTTTAAGAGCCTAATAAACAGCAAAATAAACAAATTTATGGTAATACAGTCCCTTTGGAGGACTGGGGAGCAGTATGTGCCAAAGCAGACACACAAACTGTCAAAACTGGATTCAAATTTTTGCAATAAAATTGGCTGATGAGGTCATACGTGACACCAGACAAGCTAAACAAGTATCCTGCACCTGTGTATTAGGTGTGGACAGGAGAAGAGACCTTTTTCCATTGTGATTTAAGAATGCGATGAAGTGAAAGAGTTCTGGACGGAGATGAAACAAGCTCTGGGGAATAAATTAGGCATTCACTAATATATGATCTAATTTTAATCCTAGATTTACACCATGATAAACATCATGTGCCCAAGGACGACACCGCTGCCTTAGATCTTTTATTACTAACTGCAAAATGAGTTCTCTAAATCTCTTCAAGACGGGCAGACCAAAGACTATGACCTCTGGAAAAGATCATTAATATTATTGAGTAAACAAACGGTCTTTGAAAACATTTGGGATGAATAAAGATATTGCTGGAAAAAACAGATTTAGAGTCTTCATGTTCTCATAGTGTTCTACCTGAGCATCCAAGTGTCATAGTCGATATCAGTCATAGTGTTAGGAAACTCGAGCTCATCTGGCCTGATGGCTGTCACTCCTGCACACAGAGAAGGTAAGAAGAAATCTGTAGTGATTACATATTAAACACATTTATAGGGAATTATTCCAATGCTGCCATAGAGATAAATGTGAAGCAACACACAGTAGCTTTTATTGTCATTTTTGTTGGCTGACTAAAAAGAAGGATAGAAAGGCAGAGTGGACACATTAGAAACACCTCACCTGCTTCTATTGAACCCGACCAGCGGTCCACCATCTTCTGAATAATGATTTCAAACAGCTCTCCATCTCGAAGGCACCTACAAGGAGGAAAATATCAATATTTGATACCATTTTCAATACCACAGGGAGAAACTGACATTGAGGGCAAATAAATTAGAATATATATTAAAAGATAAATAGAAGAAGGCGAGAGAATGATAGCGACTACTTTTCTGGGGTAGTAGAAGAGAACAGCAGAGTGACAGGTACTGTTGAAACAATTTCAAATATTCAGAATCAATATCAATTATGATGAATCGATATTTTTGAGTTAACACATGAGAGAAAGCACTGGGAAAATGGGAAAGATATGATGTGCTAAGTTATCTGTCATGTGTTTCATCACCTGTTGGAAATGACAATAGCGTCGTTGAACTCGCTGCGGCAGTTCTGACGCAGGGCGGTGCGCCCCCCATTGGTGATGACAGCGTTAGTGCCATGCAGGTGGTGAAAACGCAGGTCGTTGATCGTGCTGGCTCCTCCTACCGAGCAGGGGCTCCCAGGGGACATGGCTGTGGGGCCCTCTGAGCTGTCCTCTGGGAGAGGCGGGAGGTCCACTAGCAAAATATAATTGGGAAAAGATATAAGCTCACATCTTCTAAAGAGGGGTCTCAGTAATTTTAGCATCTCAGCTGCTCCTCAGTCACTCACCCATGTCGTCCATGATGGTGGCCTGAGCAGCCTGGCCGTACAGGTCGACCACAGCGTAGACACTGGGAGGGACGTTCCAGGCTGCCGGGCCCTGAGCCACACCGTTCACAAAGAAGTGGAGGCTGCCGTCTTCTTTCCTCACGACACCAACTGTGTCACCTGCCTGCAGGAGGGAAGAAAGGGTTAATAAAAACATACAAAGGGAAATATCAGGAAGGATGTGAGAGGAGAAGAGAGGGGGATGGATGAAAAGGCAGAAAGTGACAGTCTGGTGAGGAATAAAGAACAAACATCACTCACCTTGAGCCGGTCCAGGTTGTGTCCGTACTCATCCAGTATTGTTGTTCCGTTGTGCATTACGCCATTCCCCGTCATCATCCACGTCCCTGGAAAACACACACAGCAAAACATTTGGTTAATGTTGTAACGAGATTCACACTTGCAGAGAAATGTAGCAGCAATTCTACATGTATCCCACATGTACTTTACCTGAGCGCAGGTTGGTCATGGTGGAGGGCAGCTGCAGGTAAGCAGGGTTGTGCGTTGTGACACCGATTTCGATGGAACCCGCCCACTTGTCCACCATCTTGTCGATGCGAACCTGGAACACCTCATTGGAGCGCAGCGGCCGGCTGCTCAGGACCACGCCATGGTTGAAGTCGTCAGTCGCACTGTGAAAGAAGAAGAAGACTGCTTGTAGAAGATTTCTGCATTTTTGCCCATTGCATACTTTGGTATTTTTCATGTAGGGCAAATGCTAAAAGCAGTATCAACTCTAAACCTGAAGATTTTTTTTAAAACATTTCCAAAACCCTTTCAACTTTTTGAGTACAATCCAGTTTATTTAAGACTTTCCACTAGAAATTTAGTGAGACAACTAAAGCAGACTTTTACACTTAGCTTAGTAAAACTCTTGTAGAATCATGACATACCCAATTTAATGAAACACTTGACGACAGAAGATACCATAAGTCCAGTAAAAACCCCACTGTTAAAGGTATACTATGCAGTCTACTGTTCATAAACATGCTCACCAGCAAAAGTGAAAGTGAAAGCCAACCCCAAATTTACCCTCATTTGGTGTTTCACCTTGCTATGGTATTTTTTTTAGGCACTGTGTCTCTTGAATGCCTGTTGCTCATGGTCTGGCACCTGGTCACTGCCTTTTTATAAAGCCCTGACCTCACCTGAGCGCTGTGGGGGTGCACACCCACAGGGGTCCCCGAACACAGAAAATAAAAGGAAACTAAGAAAATACAGGCAGAGGGCGGAGTCTCTGCAGAAATATACACCACCACACACTTCTAGTGGGTTGTAATTAATGATTAAGAGGGATTACTCCCATATGAGTCTGTACATTATTTTTTTTAGAAAAATCTTGCATAGTATATCTTCAATGACTGTATTTAAATGTCCTTTAATATCAACTTGCCTTGTTGTCCAAGTCCTAGTTTGCTATTATTTTGAGTCACTGACCAGGCATCTCAGGAACCTTTAATTAAAGGCAGGTGTGCTAAAATGAGGTTAAAGTCTTTGACCGCTGCCTATTTGGTTAATATTAGTGTTTTATTGTTAGATGGAGTTGTTTAATACCCCACTGATTTGAACTTTGTTTGTGTACAGGCCTGTTTATTTGGGGGAATGTCTGTTTGGGGATTTTTGTTTTCATTTGTTTTAAATGCGACAGTCAAGACAAACAGTTCATAGCCTCATCCTGCAACTCTCAATACATCCAGTGGGTTCATCATATCTCCCATTATGGCGTCTGTGGGTGGCTGTTTTTGAACTTAGTTGGAAGCCACAACAGTGTTTCTTTTGCACTTCGTATGTAACACAGTGATTTGCCCTGCTACTGAAATGTACATTTAAATAAACTTGCCTTGCCTTACTTTTACAAGGTTCAGGGGATTCCATCTGTGTTCAGCTGGACCACAAATTCAGAAACTGGCCTTTGCTGTTGATGTGTTTTTATAGCAGAAAATAAATCAATGACACCAGCCTACACAAAACATATTGGATGCTACAACCGAACATGCCACAAGCAAAAATAAACTGCAGCAGTGTGTTACAGAACACGCTTTACGTTGCTGGTTGTGTATCAATTATTTAATGGCTTTGGACCTAAATACATTTCTGACCTACTTCTTCCTTATCAAGCCTACAGGCTTCATCTGTCATCAGGAACAAGTCGGCTATCTGTTCCCAGAGTTCAAAAAACATGGTGAAGCTGCTTTGTTTACCTTCAGCTGCTGTTATTTAATTTTGCTCTAACTAACACCAGCTTTTTGCACCTATTGTTATTTTAGTCTTTTCGCACTCACTGTGGCCGCAGCGCCGTCCTGCCATCACTAATGATGGCGGCCTTCTGGCCACAGTTGGGGTGAAAGAGCAGTCGGTCGGGCCCCTCTGCGTCTGGAGTGAGAGACAGAGCTGGCCTGGGCCGGCCCACGTCGGGCGATAAAGCCCTCATGATGGCGTTGTTGCGTCTGAGGCGGTCACTGTGGTTGTGGTTGTGGACTATGGTGACTTTGACGGCCATGCCGTAGAGGTCGACCACACCGTAGACCACGCCGGGGGTCTGAGCTGCTGCAACACCTGGGAAAGACAACAGAGTGGTAATCACACTTGCTCCACAGACAACAGTCTCAGTTACAGTATTTATTATGTCCAACTTATTATGTAAAGCATCACAGAATCACAGGAAAACAAAAATCTAAAAAACAAATCTATATTTTAGCCCCATCTTTCTGTTCAGAGCTGACTGGTTGGGTGTTTCTCTATCATTCATTTATAACCATCACCATCATATCATCGCGACCACCCACTCCCCAGTAGTGGGTTTGCTTTCCCCTCAAGAAGCGTCTCGATGCGCCTCACCTTGGTCGATGCCATTGATGTAGAAGTGGAGCGCTCCACTGGCTTTGCGCATCAGCCCTATGTGATCTCCCTCCTAAACATGGATCAGAGGAGTTAACAGACACACTCACATGATAGGTGGCAGAATGAAATGTGCGTGTGCATGTGCCATCACCAACCTGAAGTTCATCGAGGCTAAATTCACAGTATTCCCGACGGGTTCCTTTCCCGTTGGTCAGTATCCCGCAGCCACTCATCATGATTGTACCTACAGACAGAACAATGTCAGTAACTTCACAGTGAACAACAGCTGCTGTCTTTGACATAGTGTCTGTGCATCTTGGTGTGTGTGTGTGTGTGTGTGTCACCTGAGCGCAGATTGGTCATAGTTGCAGGATAGTCCAGGTTGTTGGGATTGTGTGTTGTCACGCCGATCTCTATTGAGCCCGACCACTTGTCCACCAGCTTATCAATGCGGATCTGAAAATGTAACAGGAATACATTTAAACTTTTCTGGTGCTGACAATTTTCTTCACATTATTCATGAGCTAAAATGAAGAGATCTCTGTTCTGCCTCGAGCTCAGAGTGATGAATGGCACCAGACCTCCAAGCATGAGGTGAACATCTGAAGTTTATGCGACTGCAATGACAAAATACCCTGTTCACTGTAAGAGACTCTGTATCGTCAGCACAGACTAGAAACACCTTTATCAATAAAACAATATCCTGATATTTCTGACTGTCCTGAGGCAAAAGCACTGAAACAGTCTTGAATAAAAGTAAAATTTCTATGAACATTTTGATTATTTCTCTTTGAGAGTGTCTAGTAATGTCAAGTCATGTGATGACCAAGCAAAGACTCATTTTCATACTCACACTCTTGTAATTGTCTTCTAGTGGTGCTTCAGTTTGTCAATGGATGAAAATGAATACAATTTTGACATTTAAGTATGGCTACGTGATATGGAGAAAATCTAATTTTACAATGTTTTTGACCAAGTATCTCAATACCCGGCCATCCTATGACATTAAGAGGGGTGGGACAAGTACACAAAGACAGTCACTGTCACATCTTACAGGTACATGTGCTGAACAACAACATTAATGGAGGAGACATCTCCATGGTCCGAGGAACAAGACAAAGAGCTCAAGGCGTCAATCTGGCCTCCGAATTTCTTGGATCCAGATCTGATGAAACATCTGTAAGATGTGCTGGTACCCCACCTCACAACTCACGGGACTCAAAAGATCTGAAAGTAACGCCCCGATGCCAGGCACCAGAGGACATCCTCCAGAGGTCCTGTGTTCATGTCTTAACAGCTCAGAGCCAAGTCCGGTCCAAGGAGGACCCACCATGGATCGGGGGTACCTCTGGGGTAACAGCACATTCCTCAGATGTTCGATCACATTGGGATCTGGGGTATTTGGAGACCAAGTCAATGCCTTGAGCTCTTTGTCCCCTTCCTGGGGTCATTCCTGAGCAGTTAACATAGTGTGGCATGGTGCATTGTCCTGCTGGGGAGGGGGCACTGCCATTGACAAGTGCCGTTGCCATAAGGGGGCTCACTTGGTCTGCAATGGTGTTTGGATGGGTGGAGCGTGTCACGTAGCATCCACATGAATGCCATGACCCAAGGTTTCCCAACAGAACATTGCACTGTCGCAAGATGATCAATGTTATTCACTTTACCCGCGAGTGGTTTTAATGTTGTGGCTGATCGGTGTAATATATGTTTTCTGTAATGAACCCACACAGACCGGCAAGTCCATCCTTTCCCCCTGCATGCTTCTGCCTTCCCCTCATCCAAAGCAAGTACTCTACCTTGCCTCGACATTTTTACTTTCACAGATTTCCCATATCATAGCAACCAGATGCAATCAAAGCATTTCAGCTGAAAAACAGAATACGTAGTGCCTCCAAAGCGCTCTCACACGCTCCCAGCTGGGCATCTGAAGAGTAGCGTCTGGTGTTTTCAGCTGGGAAAAATACTTTGGTGAACACAGGTCCTGAGTGGTTAAAGGCAAATAATAGAACAGCTACAACAGTCTGGTAAGTTTAGGACATTACATCACTTTACTGTAATTCAGCCTTTAAAACCAGGGAACAACGTTTATAATATTTAAAAACTAAAACGATATCTGGTCTCATTCATGTAAGCACAAACATGGCAGCACTGAGTCGTGTGATTGTAAACACCTCAAACATCTCGTTGTGTCGGAGCGGCCGGTTGGTCATCACCACGCCGTTATTGAACTCGTCCAGAGGTCTCCTCCGCTCTGCCGTCTTGTTGTTGTTGCTCAGTTTGATCAGTGTGCCACATTTTTCATGGAACAGCAGCGCGTCGTTGGTGGTCATCGCACCCGTCACAGTCGCCAGCCCGACCCCTCCGTTACCAGCAGGGCTGTTGTTAGCATTCCCACCTTCTCCTGCAGAGCCACCACTTCCTCCACTTCCTCCACTACTTCCTCCTGATGTCCCTGTTCCACTGTCACTGTTGACAGCACCTCCCCCACTGCTGCTCCCCCTGTCATTTCTGGAAGAGGAGTCAGATCCTGAATTTCCTCCTCCACTGCTGCCGCCGCCTCCTGCTCCTCCTCCACCGCCGCCATCCTCCCCTCCGCCCTCATCCTCAGAGCGATAAAAAGATACTATTGCGTTGTTGAACACGTCAAAGAGCTGGTGCTCCGTTAGAACTGAGGAGACAGAGAGGAAGAGGAGGTTGTCAATACAGGTCATGTTGCACGACGTCCATCAACTGATCTGAGGAGGATGTTCTTACCCGTGTCCGGCTCCAGGTTGTTTGGGAACTTGTCTGGTCTGCTGTGACTGCAGCTAAGCTCAGGCACTGACAGGGAGGAGAGAGGAACATACAATAGGTGAACACAATGAAACCCAGAATATGAAAAATGAACTACAGTGATAAAAAGGCGCCCTACCTTCATCTCCATTCATCATTCCATTCATTGCTGCCACATTCATCAGTGCCGTGATCCCCGCATCCTCCCGACCCCCACGCACCACCACCTCTTCCTCCTCCTCCTCCTCCTCCTCCTCATCATCATCCACTTCCTCGTCCCGCTCTATTGTCTCTTTCTCCGCAGAGGGCGGCGGCGGCTCACAGCTCACCACCGTCACTTGAGTGCACTTGCCGTACAGGTCCACCACTGCCCAGAGCTTGGGCGGCAAGCCGCTCGCTGCTGCACCACAGTCCTGCCCGTTTACCCAGAGGTGGAGCTCTCCACGTGAGCTGCGCTGAATGCCCACCCGGTCCCCCTCGGCTAGCTGGTCGAGGTCGCGGCCGTACTCTTCCAGGACGGAGCGGCCGTCACGTAGCACCGAGCAGCCTGAAACGATCCAGGAGCCGCCCTTAAGGCCTGTGGCGCTGCTGGGGAACTCCAGCGCGGCGGGGTCCAGTGCCGTCACGCCAATCTCAATGGAACCGCTCCAAGAGTTCACCTGGGGGGATACAGAGGAAAGGAATGTAATATGGCTCAAAAAATGCCATGTCATGACCTTCACAAGTTACCAAAACATGACATTTTTTACTGATATATCCTAGAATGAGTCCTCTAGAGATATGAATTTTGGAGATAGTAGCAGCTACAATAAGTTATAACAAAACCCTTGTCAGCAGCTGTTACTCTGATCACAAAAACACCCAGAGTGGCAGCATCTGAGCTGTGATGTTGAAAGACTGAAGCGCTGTGCTAAAAACTGCAGGTAGATATCTATGGAAAACAAAGAGCGCCTTGTTGTATGATCCATCTTGTTATTTTTAGTCCTTCTGTCAGTGAAGAGCATCGCTCAGGGAGCGCTGCTTTGAAAATAAAGCAGGACAGTGCGAACACACGGTGACACAACAGAAACAAACGCTTGATGAAAATTGAGCTACGTGACGGCAGCATGCAGTGGCAATGGTTGTATGTCTAGTGCCAGGTGCTTAAAACGTGAATCCAGGGTCAAACTAATTCATTAACTCATCTCTCAGTGCACCTGCACCCAACTTCCAAAATTAGATGTTCATACATTTTCATACTTAAAGGTAGTAGAGTGCACATGCTGTACTATATATAGATCAGGTGCAGGAGACCAGATTAAAGAGCTATAAATAGAGCATGCAATGCTGTCCCCTCATACTGTAGGTGTTGCACTTCTTTGTTTATTCAGTTGACCATGAAATCAGACGACTGTAATCAGTGTTTGCGTGTACACATGATCCTTTGTCATGTTGGACATTTGCCTGACAAAGACCCGAAAGGTCAAGCCATTTTCTTTTTTGTTCCAATAAAAAGAATAAATAAAGAGTTGCCATATGACCCAGCTCCCATCTCCTTTATCATGTTATCTTCTGTCCACTAAAACAATGACAAGAGGTTTGACTACCAGCGCTTTCATAAAAACACAGATAAAAAGCAAACACTGTCTGAGCAAGCAAGCTTCACCTCCATGATCTCGCCTTCCACGGAGGATTCAAGACATGAAAACACCAAACAAATGTTTCACTGCAAAACTCCTCTCGCCTTCGCATTACACTGGAATCCTATCACATGACATGCAGCTGAAGATATCTATGTCTTCCCAGAAATACGAAGCTCAACATCAGCTCGCAATAACGTGATACTTTATTGATCTCCTGGGGTCATTTCTGAGTTTCATGTGTTTTGCCTCCATGATGTGGACGACAGGATGCAGAGTCAGCGATACTGCAGAGCAGAGTCAGTGCAGCTGGTGGGGATTCAGAGTCCTGCTCAGAGACACTTCAGCCCAGCAGATGCTCGCCGACAAAGGGGCACGAACCCACGTCATCCTGCTGAGGAGTGTTCGCCTGGCTCGCTGCACTCCTCTCGCCGCCCCTCCGGATAAACACGCCCAGCAAAAAGCCATGCAGTTTGCTCCTCGAGATAAAGAATTCAGTCATAAGTCATCGGAAAGATTAATCTCCAGCTACTCTCCTTTTCTTCCCCCCCCCAATACTCCACGGGACTCCAGTTAAAGTTGGCAGAAATCCACCCTGATGACGTGACCTTGAGTATAACATTGAAGCCTGACCAGCCCCTGAGGTGTTTTTCTGCAGCTCATGTCCGTGCCAAGAAAACAAAAAAAGATTTCCTCCGAGAAAAACATAATTGTTTTTACAACACTGCCTTTTACATTGCCTCCTCTCCTTCGTCTGCTCTCGTTGTGTCCTCCTCAGCTCTGTGGCAGGTGCTATGTAAGGCAGTGTGCTACGAAAGCCCGGGTATCTGGGTTAACAGATTTAGTAGTAACTCAGCCTGACCGGGTCGCTGTGTGGAGGAGACAGACATCTCCTTCTCTTGCTCATTCACTTATGTAACGGCAGCCTGTGGGTGTCTGCCTCTCAGTCTCTCTCTCTCTCTCTCTCTCGCTTTCTCTCTCTCTGTTCAAAGACCAATAACTACAGGATACATGCGGAGTATGACCACTGGACAGCTTTTTGAAGAGAATGAAAAATTAATTGCATCAAAAGCAGAGCCTGGGAAGCACTGAAAGGACTTCAGAGCAGAGAAGGCTTCTCATCCAACAGACCATATAAACACAGAGAGACAAAATGTAACAGCTGAACTCTGTTGAGGGAATTATTAAAATTTTAACAGCCAGGTTTTACTGCCGTATAAAATATTAACATGGTTCTGACAGAGAAAGTATATATTTTTAATACGATTTTTTTTTTTATTACAAAACACTTAATGTGCTGATACTTTCATTTATGGCTGGGTGACATGGAGAAAATCAATCAATACCAAATACCTATTGTGACGATATTTTAGGGTTGAAAATTGGTGCTTTTACAACATATTTACACAAGATTTCTGATAAATAATCCTCAGTAATGCAGACACAATGACTATGTAGCTAAACGGAAATAATAAAACTAGAATGGAAGAGTGTGGTACGTTCAGAAAATGACATCACTTTACTGTAACGCAGTCTTTAAGACCAGGAAAAGACAACACTTGTGATATAACACTGTCCAAAAGCTAAGACACTATCTTGTCTCAAATTATAACATCAATTTTAAATCAATATACTGCCCAGCCATTCTTTAATTCTTGTGATAACCTCATAATTTTATTAGTCTAAGCCTTATATTCCTAGAATATAGATATAGATATATAGATCAAATAATTGATCAGTTGTCAACTATTAAATTAATTTCCAACTAATTTGATAATTGACTAATCGGTTTGAGTTATTTTCTAAGTGAAAAAAGTCAAAATTTTCTGATTCCAGCTTCTTCAGTTTGAATATTTTTGATTTCTTTAGTCTTCTGCGACAGTAAACTTAATATCTTTGGGTTGTGGACAAAGCAAAATGTTTAAGAACATCATCTTGGGCTTTGGGAAACACTTATCAACATATTTCACCACTTTCCGACATTTTAAAAACCAAACAACTTATTGATTAATCGACAAAATATTTGTGACATGTAGCAAATAGCTTGTTTTGTCCGATCACCAGTACAAAACTACAAAAAATCTCCAGTTTCATATGATACAAGATTAATAATCAGCAAATCCTTACACCTAAAAGGCTTGAACTAGAGACTGTTTGTGACTGATAGCCTGCTGATAGACTACAGGTCATAGATCATCTTCAGTTTAAAACCATTGCTTCCCTAAAACGTACAATATGTGATATTCCTCTAGATCACAGCCACAGCTTTAAATACAAACCCTAAACCACTGACAGCGTCCTACTCTGGGCAAACTGTCTGTCCAATAAATCACTTCATGTGTTCATCCTCTTGCACTCATTTTCCATCATCCATCATGGGCAGGCATGCCAATCTGGGTGCCCTGTGATGGGAAAGTATTGATCCTCAGACAGGCGCTGCATGTCATGTCAGAGCATGGGGCTGTTTATGGCGGGCCTGAGAGGACCATCAGGGATGGGTAATCATTCATGTGCAGTAAGTGCTATTAAACCACACGTTAGCCTCACTGGCTCACATGAAGCTCCGTCTCATCGTCGTAGATCTAACTTGTCTCATCTTGGCCGTACACACCGTCATTCAGAGGGTGTGTGTGTGGCCCAGTTGGCACTGGCATGAGCTACAGAGCTGCCATGTTGTTGATAAACCCAGTAGGCTTGCAGACTGCAGAGGCAGTAGCCATTACAACAGACAAGCTCTCCTGTGCTGATAACAGCCGAAATGTAAACACTGTGCACAGGCTTCGATATGATATGGTGAGGCCAGAGTCTCAAGAGAACGCAGCACAAGACACAGATAAGCACTTATGTTGAAGTGGACATGGAAGCTGTGAATTCAAGGAAATGGTGAATGGAGGAATTTATTTAGCTCTTTCACCATGCCTCACTAAAAATAAATACTGATCAGTGGAGATGACCATGTAAAAAGATGAACATATTCTAGGGGAATATATGTTTGACTTAAAGATAGATTCTTGGTTATGTTATCTTTATGGACAGCAAGATAGTGAGCTGCTTGTGTCTTTTTTTACTGGTTGCCTGCAAAAATGCAATCAGTAAAAACTAGTATAAAACAGAGCTTCTAAAATAATGGATGGAGATGGTAAAGGACATATTTATGGTGGAAAATGTGTCATTTTCCCTGAAGAATAAGAGGGGGACCTTTCTCATTAGGTGTGAGAAATGAATCATGTTCTCTGGATCAATATGTACCCTATCATATCTGGATTTGGATAAATCAAAGGACCATATGGACAAAAGACAGCAGGATGACAAATGTGTACTCCAATTGGTTCATATTCTTTGTCAAATATCTTAAAAGTGCAATGAATAATAAGTGACAAATGAGCTAAATGAGAGTGCATGCCCCTGCATTGACTGGAAGAGTGTATGTTTAAAGATCCCAGCACCAGTGATTAATGAGTTATAGCTTTTAGTGGCCAGCTCCATGTCATGCATTACACCACTAGGGCTGTTTGATCAGTGCTGGTAGGTCTGCATGTGCTTTGTGTTTAGATCATGATGTGTGTGTGGATAGTAGCATGTCACTCTGAATAATATAAATGACACTAGTAGCAGATAGCAGTGACTAATTCTACGCCTTTGTGCCAATTTAGATTCACACACAGCCTTTGAGTCCCTGTAATAGCCCAACGGTCTGGTATGAGCACTGCAGTATTATTAGCCAACAGGACAGACAGGCAGAGAAGGTGACAGGCACCTACGGCTGTCACCGACTCCCTCAAAACAAAACTAAACAGAGCCTTGTTAACAAACTCAATTGAGCTCCTGTAGTAAAACAAGCAACAGTAAGTCCTTGTCAACATGCAGCAGAGCCCCGACAGCACCTTCCAGAAGAGCTAGCCCCGGCTAGCTTGAGCTCACGCTGCTTGCTACTGCTAACGGCTCATTAGCATGGCTAACTGACGGTACCAGGGCAACACCAGCAGGCTATCGCTAGCCAAATGATCCGTTTAACATACCAACACAAAATAATGTTTTTATTAAGTCCACCTGTCTCTGCTAAATCACTGACAGTTTCTGTTATACACCTAACAAGAATCGCTACCACCGTGGTCGCTGTCAGGCAGTGTGAGCCGCCCAGTGTAGGGGAAGCCCCTCACTGCGGACAGACACAGACCCCCGGCCCGTCCTGCAAAGCTCCGCTCCCGCATTCCCGCTGCTCTCATCCCCGCTCAGGAGACGCATCAGCGGCGGGCCTGTTGTTGTTTACCTTCTTGTCAATGCGGACGGTGAAGACATCCCGGTCCCTCAGCGGCTCCTTGCTAAGCACCAGGCCATGGTTGAACTCCTGGACTGGCTGGTTGCGCCGGGCGGTCCGGTTCGAGTTGGACAGGCCGATCAGCTTTCCGCTCCGCGGATGCAGCTCCGCCGCCATCTTCAGTGGGCGGCCAGTATTTACGACAGTCGGGGTTTGCGACAGTAGCTAAGGTTACGGCAGCCGGTAGATTACCGCAAGTGATAAAGTTGAACTGCACCACACCCATTTCTGTAATACATAAAATTAATCACTATAACATAAATTTTAAGATTTACACTTGTTTATAAATTATGGAATTGTTTAGAATATAATTTGAACACTTAATCAAACGTTAATATTTATAAAGTGAAGCCTTCATATTTGATTTTAGGCCTGTATCTGTCTTAAATCGGTTTTCTTATTCTGAATTTTGGCTTTAGTCAAAATCTGATTAAATGTGAAGTCCACTGAAGATAAAAACTTTTGATTTCAGTGAGTGAACATTTTATTTAGGCTATAGATTAGGGTTGGGAATCACCAAAGGCTCCACCATATCATATTATCAGTAGGCTATATTTAGGCCTAGTCATTATACAATATTATTGCAACTTTAAACATTTTGCAATACGATAAATATTGCGATAACATATTTAGCAATTTAATACCGTTTTTTAAACTGTAAATTATGTCCCTTTTATCCAATAAGATAAAGTTTTCAGTCTGTTTATCTCACTTCAATTATTTTTATTGCAACAATGAGTAAGATATCTAGTGAAAAGTAAAGAATATTCATTTCATTATTCTAGTGGGCTACCAAAAGTTAAATTTTATTTGCAATATTAATATTTCATAGACAAAAAATGGATAGGCTACTTGGCATCTGTGTATCAGTACGATATTGCCACGGGAAGAAAAATAGATACATCATAGTATCGCAATCATTTTGCGTGGCGTGTCATTTATTTTCATGATTTGTTTTAATATGAACATGAAGTAAAATATGCTACTTCTACTACTACTACTACTACTACTACTACTAATAATAATAATAATAATAATAATGTCTTAAACGTTTCTGCTTGAATTTTGGACAAAAAAGGTAAAAATTTAAGCTTATTTCTCTTCAGTCTATCATAAATTTAAATACATTACACACACATAATATCCCGATTAATTCACAAGAATATATCTTAAACATTTATCAAATTCATTTATCAAAAGTGTTCTGATTATGAGCCACAGGCATAATGAATATTTGGTCTCATTCCTTTTTTCCCTCTATGTCTATTCAACTCAAAACATGACTTGTGCAGGCATATGTAATATATTTCCACTTTATAAACATTTAATAAAGAGAAAAAAGAACCTCGGACTTTGGCAGTGTGACATTTGTGCTTATTCCTTAACATTATAGACTATTTTCTCCTGGATGACAAGTAATATTTTATTTATTTTACACTAGTCCAGTGTTGTTTTATTTTATGGGTAGCATCATGCAGAGTGGTTGGCACGACTCTAACATTACCTTTGACAATCCACTAGAGGGAGCAAAATCCATGTCTTAATTCTCTGTCTCACTCACCCCACTCTGTATCTAGTCAACATTAGTGCTTCATCAGTGTTCAAATCTCCTGAAAGCTCTTTATTTTGCCTTCAGTGTAGAAGCAAAATTTTGTATTCATAGATCGCTATATTAAAGAGAATGTTCAGCATGTTCTGTTGAAAGGAGGCCAATGGAGAGATATCTATAGAACAATATATTAAAAATTTATTGGAAATTCTCCACATATTAGAGGTTAATTGGTACAAATACCACATTCGACTACTAGTGGCCTAATAAAAGAGTTTAGTATATCATTATGCTTTGTAGAGGCCACTGTGTCTCTTTCATTTTGCAGACAATTTTGCCCTTCACCCACATTGCGTTTTTTTTTTTTCACGTAATTTGGACCCAAACACATCCACCACGAGCAATCCACATGAGTCCACATGTTGAACATCCGTACTTTCATGGTCTATGCAGGACAGCTGTGAGAGGAGATGGACATGTGTTTGATGGCTAAATCCAGGTCCAAATCCCTCCCCTGGACCTGGATCTTCTCCAGACACCCTGTCAAGAACTGTGAGCCGTCTTCCTCATCCTCACCTGAAAAGTGAAAGAAGAGGAATAAGAAAACAGGGGTGACCTTAATTGCACTCCACTGTGCTCCTTGTCCAGTCTAAACAGTGGACAGTTTTGTGACACACTGCACATCATCGCTGTTTAATCTCACCTAGGAGACCTCCAACAGCGAGATGACCCTCTCTCCATGTGGTCAAGTAACCGGGGTGGCTCACTGGGCTGATAGGTAATGTAGTAGTCTTTGATTCATCTTCATCTTGAAGCACTTGCAGCAAATCTGTCTCAAAGGTTATCACCAGTCTCTTGAAAGTATCTTTCATACTTATTTTTTCTTCACCAAAAGTGACCATGACCTCCTGCAAATTCAAGAGAGAGGCAGCAGAAACAACTTGACATAACTCTGTGGATGAATTCACAGCGGCCATCCATCTGTGTGTGTGTGTGTGTGTGTGTGTGTGTGTGTGTGTGTGTGTGTGTGTGTGTGTGTGATGGGGATTGCATGACGCAAATGTTCATGTAAGCCACCAGTACACTGCCATGAGCGGTTTTAACAGATGCTAGGAATTATTAGCAAATTCACTTTGGCTAATGTCTGATTTATGTGCATACCTTTGTGTTATTATTGGCCACTAAAGAGAACATCAGCTCCTGCCCAGGAGCCTTGATGCTCAAAATGGTCCCATCCATCTTACTGAAATCTCCCCACAATTCAGTCTTGACCCCATGATCTGCCTCAAAGGGAAAAACTGCAGAGGACAAAAGAATAACTCAAACAAATTAATAGAATATGAATACAGTATATTATAAATACAAGCATATTTCTACAGGAGATGCTATGTCATGCAAGAATGCATCATCCAGGCCTGATGGAAAGCTTGTTATTACATGAAGGAGTGTTAGCGCTTGTCCGTGTCTTGTATAATAGAACCCAATGTTTCCACCTGAGGTGTTAAAAATGGCGAATCCAGTGCCAGGGAAGAAGCTGCCAGGTTGGACATTTTGATAGCAAGGCCAGAGCTCCTCCGCCTCTGCCTCCCAGGGGACGCTGAGGTTTAGCCAGCTGCCTTCCCGCACACAGCCATCCATGTGTGGCTCGAACTACAGCAAAGAACGCAACAGTGCATTTAGTGGAATGAACTGCAAGACAAACAGCGAGAGGAGGAGTGGGAGTATAAAGCATTTTAAACATTCATTATTGCTTATGGTTATTTTTCAGTGTACTTTGTCAAGGATATATGTAATAGGGGGATTAGGGGTCGTACCCCTGGAAATGTTGAGCATCAAACACATCCTGCATTCTGGTGAATATTTTGACACTTAACGAATGCACATGTTTTTGATATTGAGGAGGACGTGTCCCCTGCCTCCGTTCAAAAAAAATGTATGCCTATGCACGTCACACATATGTCACAGTCCTGTTACAAAGTGCATAAGCAACAAAAATTCAACATAAACCCCCCCTGTCTACACCTTACTGGTGGAAAACAAAACAGTTTGATTTAGAGACCCATTTCACGGTAGTATCTCTCTTTTATTACCAAGGACGGCTGGCCAAATAATAAGTCATGTCGCAGGCCCCAAACAGTGTGTGTACAATTTTTAAACACCAACAGGAAAGTAATTTCTCCGGTGTTAGTCCCCCAGAATAAGCAGCAAAAGCTCTTTTGTTGACGAATGATTTTGAGGCAGAGGTGCTGACAAAAGCCTCAATAAACCAGAATGCAATGCAGCCACTAAAGAATTACTTTCTTTATACTCCAGGCATGTGTGACTGTAAAAAAATACTCCCAGCAAGCTTTATTTTCCTCTTGAGCTTTAAAGTCCAGTGTGTAGGATTTTGTATATTTACAGAAGTGGAATATAAAAAATTAAGTAAGCCTTCTTTAGTGCTTAATCAGCTGATAATAAGAATCTTTGTGTTTTTGTTACCTTACAATGAGACATTTATTTCTACATAGGGAGCAGGTCCTTGTGTATGGAGATCACCATGTTGCACAGCCATGTTTCTACAGTAGCCCAGAATGGACAAACCACTGGCTCCAGATAGGAGCATTTGCTGTCAGCAATCCCTCCGCGACGGGAGCATCTTCAGTGTTTTTGCCTGTTTAAATTACCAGATGAGTTTGTTTTGGAGAGGTGGAGACCTCTGTGGATAATGTGGGTCACAGTAAAAACCTCCTGAACATCTGGATCAGAAATAAGGTGAGCACACATTTGCAGGTGCTTGGATAGCGGCCTGTAACAGGGAAGGAGAAACACTGATTTTTGTAACATGAAAACAAATTTATTCAGTGTTTTTACCGGTTTAAATCACCTGGTCCTTTTGTTTTAAAGAGGAAGAGACCTCTGCTGAAAATGTAGCTCTGGAAAAAAAAACCTGAACAATGAACACTGAAGGAATCCTAACCAGTTTCAGCTGGTTGCAATATGCAATCCTCACCACTAGATGTCACTAAATCCCCCCAAATCTTACACACTGGACCTTTAAATTGTATCACACAGTCTTTTTCAGTGGATGGAGTTTGCCCAGATGTCATGGGATGGATCTAGCTCAGTAACTGTGAAAACTTCCTCAACTTCATGACAAGCGCGTGTTCACTTTCTGGCTGTTGCTGAAAGTTGTTATGGGAAATGTAGGAATTCATTATATGAAGCAGAAGTATGTGCTGTAGGAGAAGCAGGTTGATAAAAAGCGGACTAAAAAAAATTACCAATAACTTGTGTAGTGTATTGAACAAAACAGATAAAAGACAAATGTAAAGTAATGTTAAGTATCACAGGGTGGATTAGCACACTATACCTGAACAATCATCTTTTCCTTGTTGATCAGGATCCCGCCAACAGCCAGCCGGAGTTCACCTGAGAGGACTTCCTCTGTCTGTTTGGACTGCATGCCCACCACCAGCCTATTGCCACCATCCACCTCCAGAACCACAAACTTGTCGTGGTTGCTCACCTCCAGCTTGGTGGCACCAGGAGCACAAGAAGAATGCAGATTAAAGTTAGGAAATTTCACTTGTCTCCAGTGGAAAATAACATTTTTTCTAGTGTCATTTCAAGACATTGATTCGCAGAGAAAATCAAACGACACTGGAGACTCACTATGTGCCATTTTCCGTCATTGATCTTGGGGCCACCTTCCACACTGACGAGGATGTCCCCTCTGCTGATCTGCATCAGAGGGAGGCCATCCTTCAGGGACAAAATAAACCAGTCCTCCCCGTTTTTGGTGTCTCCATAGAAAACGACACCTTCTGGATCAAACGTCCGTAACTGAAAGGATGACTTGATACTGCAGAAACAGAAGAGAACCCAGAGCAGAGTAGTGTTAAAAGAAAGGGAATGTTGAGCTGCTTTATAAATATTAAAACTGACAAACAATATTTTATTTTTTACCCAGACCGGTGCCACTGACATAGGAGTAAAGGCAGTGATACTTCTAGGGGCCTTCAGTTGGAAAAAGGCAATATAATAAAGGGTTATATAATATTTATGTAATCAAAAATAAGGGAGCCAGGGTCAACAATCTTCCAGCGGGTCCAGAATTCCTAACTATATCCTGTACTTGCTTACCCATATACTTCCACAAAGTGCTTGCTCTGAGAGTTTTCTGTCAAATTAAACCAGTTTCCGATTTCAAATATGCAGGATCCTTTTTGCCTCTTTGACCACAGTATTTCAGCAAGCGGTTGCTGTGAAGAGTTCATGGTGCAGTCTTCTGCTCCTGCTGCCATACCTGCTGATCACAGTGAGGTTTACTGTTGTGTGGATCAGTGGCCTCCAGATGTCTCTGTCCTGGCCAAGGTAGACAGTCACCCCGCCTGATACTTCTTTCTGGAAGACACAATGTTCATAAGGCACGCTTATAACATTAAATCATTACTTCAGCCCTTCTTCTAGCACAGCTCATATTCATTAAACCCTGCCTTTGTATTTTCTTGTCAGATATCTTGATTGGTCAGCGGTTGAAGCCAGGAGTGATGATTTTCATTCAGTTATTGATTCCACTTAATGATCTTTTAACAAGGGGAGTACAAGTGGTAATGAAGTGCAAAATCAATGTCAAGTCATTGACAAGAGAGCCATATGGCGTCCAACTACAGTATATCAATATACAGCGGCTATCACGAAACTAATGGGGGAAAGAATCCCTCAATGGGGTAAAAACAGCTGCTGGTGTTGCAGTAATGCTGCTTATTTGTCCTCCCACAAACTGAGCAAAGTCCTAAGTCTAAATAAACTATTATTAGGGCATGCAGGGATATCCCGCTACAACTGGCATCTGAAGTGCATACAGTATGAGTTGATTCATGACTTTTTTTTCCTTTTTACTGGTTAATCAGTGTTGGGGCAGATACTTTGAAAGCATCCAATTACTTTTGGAAGAAGCTAAACTGCATAGCAAAGCTGTGGGGAGAAATTCAGGTTGGTTAAGTATTCAGAGAAAGTAGTTCAAACTACTTTGTAAAAAATGAAATTATAATAAAATATGAAACAAAAGACACATGCCAGTGAAAAGTACCCATTTTTTCTCAAGTCATACATAGGTCCTAAAATAAAATACCCCACTATTCATGGGGAAGTGCATGAAATGTCTTCACACTGTGGTGTTGTGAACAATGTCCATCAGTCAGACACCTGCCTTCAGAAACTAGAGTCCAGGTGGGGGAACTGCACGAAGCAGCATTACTCAGTTCGCCAGGTAACTTCTAAAACATCATCCAAAGACTTCCCTGCTACTAATAATCAATACTTCTGATGGGTAGGCTACTGAGGAGGAAGTGGGTGCACTCTCCTATAAACTACAATAGCTTTTTGGCTGAGAGGTGGGAGATAAAGAGGTGGGTATACCCTGTATACCCGTGTCAACCCTCCGCTACACCACAGGGTTTCAATAACAGTAATTACAGAGGCAATGGTGAATCAAAAACAAAAATCATTGGGACTTTATTGTCGTCTTGTTTGAGGATTGTGACTTATTATCATTGACAATGACTGGTTCTTTACACTTATCAGGTCCTGCTAAGCCCAGATATCTAGGAGAAATTAAAATTGCATACCAAACAAAAGTTCAGGTCTCAGGAGGTTAAAATGCTGTTACAAAAAAGTGGAGCTACCAATAGGAACAACTTGATCATTTTATTTAAACAACAACCAGAAAACATGATCATTTAATTAAATAACTGTCCATTTTACAAACCAAGCAACATTTTTATGCAATTTATCAGTAGGAATGTCTAATATTTTTGCCACTGACCATTCAAAATAATAATACACAATAATACACAGACTTTCAAATCTTATATCAAAATGTAGCTGATTCCTTTGTCTATTATCTAGAACTCTCTCTATCTAACACAGTTTTACAATACGTTTAGTCCAAGGACCACTTTTTTACTTTTGATACTATGAACTGAAAAGTTGCCCTCACCAGAAAAATAGTGACTTTCAGATGTTTTAACATAGGTGAGTGCAGGTAAAGAAACATTTTGATGTTACATTTCTGTTTCTGTGACCTTCAAAGGACCAGAAAATAGCTGTGTCCCAACCAACCCCAGTTTCCCCAAGGCAAAAACAATATCACAGAAACTATTTACGCTCAGAGATTTAGGGATTTTAATGGTACAAAATGCACATAGACAATTTATAGACCGTAACTACATAAGAATTTCTACTTAAAAAAAAACAAAACAAGTGTTTCTTCATCTGTTTATACGGTCAAAGCTCTTTATCAGATTGAGATCGATGAGAGTATTTTTAAAAAACAAACATATAAACCAGTGAACTTCTCATTCAAAGCATTATAATCATGGCGCTGCCTGTGTGAACATACCTTACCCTGTCCGTTCCCCTGCCCCTCAACTCCCCATCTTGGCAGAGTGAGGCCCAAAGTGAGCAGCAGTCCACCTGCCATTGCTTTCCAAAACACAGCCATCCTTCAGTGCATTCACCCACCAAGGCCTCCCAGTGTGCACTCTCCTCAGCCCTTGGGTGGTCTGCTGACTTCAAGCTACCCTGAGGTGTCGGTGGTGGGACGAGGAGCAGAGAGACTCTGCGACGGTGTGTGAAGCGTGGGTGTCTGCTGGCACTCGGTCCTGGGGTCCAGAGGGCAAATATGGCATGGTCAGTGTAGGTTATCGATCCCCAGGAGGGAGTGGCTGCATGGTTGTGACCAGATCTCTGCAAACATGGAAGTGGACGAAGCACACAGAGTGGGCAGCAGGTAAACAGAGGATAGAGATAGAAAAGTGTGAAGTGAAAGGCAGAAAAAAAGTCAGTTAGAAGCTGTTATATTGTGTTTTAATAAGTGTATCTCCATGAGACTGTGAATCTCTCGCCTTTGGGGGGGATTCATGTGGAGTGGACACTGCAGGCTAGGTGAGTGACCTTAGCCAGACCACTGATGTGTGTTTACCCATTACACAGAAACCTTGAGTCCCCACTGCTGGATTATGACTCAGTGTGTGTTGTAGAGTGAAAAGAGAGATGAGAGGGGGACTGTGCTTCAAGTCATGAAACTCTTTTTTTCTCTGCGGATGGCTGGATTCCCGTTATATGGTCTCCTTCCAAGAAGGCTGTGATAACTGGGGAATACTGGGAAAAGAGCTTAACACACACACACACACAGAGGAACAATCAGTGAACTATCCCTTATTCATTTGTTGAGTTTTAAGTATTGAAGTTCAAACACACGTCTATTAACTATACTGGGTATATGCAAATAAGCCTTTTTTTGACAGCTGCTGAAAAAAATAAGGGAACACTTAAATCACAAATCAGATCTTGATAAGCGAATTATTCAAGTTGAAAATCTTTACTGTATAATTTGTTGAGAACAAAATGACGTAACAACGGTCAGCGCAAACCAAAATCATCAACCCACTGAGGGCTGGATTCAAAATCACACCGAAAATCAATCCAACTTGTGTGAATCTTATCATTGGCAACTCATGTGTGGCCCCCGTGTGCCTGTATGCACTCCTGACAACGTCTGTGCATGCTCCTGATGAGTCAGCAGATGGTATCCTGAGGGATCTCCTCCCCAGACCTGGATCAGGGCAATCTCTAGGACAGTCTGTGGCAGTACTTTGAGGCGTCAGATGCACCGATACATAACGTCCCATAGATGTCCCATATAATTGGATTTAGGTCAGGGGAACGAGAGGGCCAGTCAATGGCATCAATGCCTTTGTCATCCAGGAACTGCCTACACACTGCAGCAGTGTAAGGCCTGACAGTCACTCTGAGGATTTTATCCTGGTACCTATCAGCAGTCAGGGCACCGTTATGGACTATGTCATGACATGGACGTCTGTGCGACCCCCCCAAAGATATGCCTCTCCAGACCATCACTGACCCACCACCAAACCGGTCACGCTGGATGATGTTGCAGGAAAGCATAACATTCACCACGGCGTCTCCTGACTCTTTGATGCCTGTCACATGTGCTCAGTGTGAATTTTTTTGAGCCGTGTCTAACATTAACAATGGCCGCTTTTCATTTAGCTGGTTAAGTTTCGGTGTCCTTTTATTGTGCATGCTGGCCCATTGTCTTCACTTACTGGAGCATCTGAATGGAACAGAGCCACTGTTTGAAGGGACAGTTCACCCTGAACTTAAAAGACATATAAAGTTTCTTTCCAGAAATTATGACCCAGTTACTCAAGATAATCCACAGACCTTGTTGTGAGCAGTTTCATGTAGGAACTATTTTCTTTCTACCAAACTACACTCACCAACTGCATCGCCACACAGAAGGAAGAGAGCATCTACTCATGAACAACAGTGGAATATGTAAACATTAATGGTGTCCACCTCAGTGGTGCTAGGTGAGCTTGCAGTAGATGCACACATGCAAAGTGATATGGTTGGCGGGTACTTTTTTGGCACTTTGAGCACCACAAGCTGAGTGCCATCTGGTTCTATTATATTGGAGAGAAGGCAGACATCTCTAAGGCCGATACCTTCAACACTCTGCAACTCCACACCAAAACAATCTAGACTGATAAATAGCACTACAGGGAAAGGTAAAATACATACTTTTAATTTTGGGGTGAACTGTCCCTTTAATGCTTTTAGTAAAACCTGTGCTTTTCCCATTAGTCAAAATGTCTGCTGTGAAAAAGATCCAATGAGGTAAAACTATTACTGGCAAGAGTGCACTTTACCTTTAAATCCCAACCATCCCAGAGGCCATAATTGTACCAGTTTTTCCCCTCTCTTGACATACATGGTATACGTTTTGATGAGTTCATTCAATCTGTGAAATTATTTTATTCATATTCCGTTTTCAAATGATCTCTGACATCATATTTCGAGAGTGCAAAGTCGAGGGAGTCACAAAGCTGGCTGTTTCTGTTCAAACCACTGAGTGTCACTAGTGGGAAAGAGCTCATGCAAGAACGTTAAGAAATCACCTCCCTGACTGCCAAGAGGACGCTGTTATCAGCCTCTGGTTTACATGTCAGCAACAAACTATCAGGACAGTGTATGTTTCTATATCTGAAATAAAAAAAAAACATGAGTGCATGCTGGGATTAATGGTACATATATGAAAACAACAATTACCAAAGATACCAAAAACTACTCATCAGTGGAAACAGCTAAAGGTATACAATGAAGGATATTCCTAAAAATACAATATATAGACTCATACAGAATCATCTGCATTATCTCTTATGACCCACTAGAAGTGTGTGGTGGTGTATTTTTCTGCAGAGACTCTCCTTCTGCCTGTATTTTCTGTGTTTGGGACATTTATGGGCAGGTACCCTCACAGCATTCAGGTGACGTCAGAGCTTTATTAAAACATAGCGACCAGATGCCAGACTGTAGGCAACAGGCATTCAATCGACCCAGCGCTGAAAAAACGCAAACATAGAGAGGCCAAATGCCAAACAAGAGTGAATATGGGGTTGGCTTTTACTTTCTCTTTCGCTGACGAGCATGTTCACAAACAGCGACTGCTTAGTGTACCTTTAAATTAACACTACATGCACAGTGACAGATGTATCAACCAATGGAGCGATGCTTCAGAGAAGTGCGACCACAGTATGTTCTGCTTTCACCAGCTCTCTAAATCAGTTGTGAAATGTGCAAACGAGCCTTTCACTAGAGGATTCACATGGAGGATCAAGGAATCTGCCAAATTTAAGCACATGGTTCAAATTAAGAACTTGTAATGATTAATAGAAACACTGCTTAAAAAAAACATGAGTCCAGACTAGAGTTGATTTCATTGGGTCATCAGGTTAATACTTTATTTTGTTTGATTGCAGCAAAGAGAAAGAAAGGGAGACGGAAACAAGGGGGGGAGAGAGAGAGAGAGAACAGGAAGAATGTGGGGTAAAAGGAGACTACAGACTTTGGGAGAGCTGTGGCTACAAGCCTTTGTATCAAATCTAAAGACAAAGTCATCAGGCAACATTAAAACATCTTTTAAAAATAACATTAACATATTTTGTGGGCTCTATATGGCACAGTATTACCCTAGACATGTACACGATACCAAAACAGTTTAGCCACACCCCTACATCTATGAACAGCTTCATAGCAAACAAAGCCATGAAATCTATCTCCAAATCAAACTGTCATTTCTCAAGAAAAACGTTCATTTGCTATTTAAATTTCTTATGCCATAACAAGGCACCTTAACAGTTGAAATCTGGCAGATCCACATCTTACTATAGATAGTTATTTAAATATCAAAGCAGAGGCACATTCATTTAAACTAAAACATACAGTAAATAGTTGTATATTACCACCAGATTCCAGTCCAGTCACTACAATACGTCGATTTGCATGCTTTTGGTCTGTATGATAACCATGATGGCAAACTATGGCATAAGAAATGGTCCAAAAACACAAACATGTCCATCTACAGGAATGGCTTGAGATATTGTATTGGAGACAGCAAGGCTTTTTTACACTGAAACTTACCCACAGAAAGTGTCAAAGGACAAAACAAAACAAAACAAAAAAAAAAAACAGGTGGCCCATATACTGCCAAGGGATACGCTGCTCAGGCAGATTTATTTTGGTTTTCATATTCGCGTAGTCACTCACTCTCGTACACAAAACACGTACGCCTACACGCAAAAAAAAGGCTTGTAACCACACCCAAGGGGGATGCTAGCGCGCCCCTGCAGTTGGTCACGATGTGTTTAAAACACTCCTGCCTGAACCAAAAGGTGCCCCAGTACCATCGCACATGCACACACGCCGAAACGTGTACTTCATTCGGAGGTGGTGCAGTGTGCGAGTGTATGCTTGAGGGAAGAGGGAGAATTAAACAGCTCCTAAACAGTGACTGTGAGACGTAGATGTTTCAGCTAGTTTTGTGGAGTTTTTCCCAAACTGCGGTGTATAATGAATAAAAAAAAATATATATATATTAACAGATTAATGGAAGATGAAGAGGCCAGAAAATATCGAAGGAAACGGAAACAAAAAGCTGTGCGCACAATGCCAGATTTGCTGAGGATATAAACGGTTAGGAAGCAAGTGTTGCTCATGCTTTGTGGATACAGAACCCAAGTTTACTGACATGTTCCTAGGACTACTGTATATATGCATACCAGACGTTATACGGTTCTTTAACAGGTTATTTGTGTCAAAACAGAAACAAAAAGGAACTGAAACAGACTCTACCATTAATGCAGCTGTACTTCATTAACCTCATGACTAAATTTACATTCATATTTTTAAGTTTACTCCCCCTTTTCACTGAAGCCATTTCCATCTGGTAAGAGGGCTAAACAACATAAACAACATAGCTTAACAAAACAAACATATAGAGATAACATTACACATAACAAAAAGGCCCCAGGAGGGCACCTGGGGGAGTTTCGGCCACCACTTTGGCTGCTAAGCTCAGCCTTTTCCTACTTCTTAGTAAATGACACAGGGCAGGAGGGGAAATAGTTCGGGCTATTTCCAATCCCTCCCTCAGTTGGGGAGCAGGACGTTTTATTTGTCCCCAAAGTCATTTCTGCGGGGCCTTCTGACTCAGAGTCCAACAGTTTTGTGCCCATATATTTCTTTTCCTATCCAGAAATAACTCAATACCCTGAATCCATTTTTCTTTTTCCTTCCTTGCTGTCACTTTCTTCTTCCTGGCTTAGGAAATGGAGCCTTTTCCTCTTCCAATCAAAGAGGAAAAAGCTACGCAAGATGAAGGCTGACTGGTTTTTATTCTTTTCCTTTTTTTTTATACGTGAAGGAAATGAGATGAAAAACGGAAGTGCAATGGTCTACCAGCCTTTATGTCTTACCCAGTGGCCAGCTACATATCCAAAGCAGCTACAAGTGTCCCCTTTAAATGACCACTACTTCTCTATTTTTGTGCACATAAGGTATAAACTATGGTGAATGCTATACAGATCCTACAGTGCCATCTGGCCACAAAGTCACCAGGTTAGTTGAGACATTAGAAGCTCAGACGATCTGTCATTGTCATAGACTTGCATCCAGCCATAGAATTGACTTCTTTATGATTTGGATATGAGGAATCACTTCTAAATGCACTTCTACATATTGACCTACAGTAGCTATTCCAACTAGAGTAGGAATGCTGTGTGAGTCTCACATGGAATGATCTAGCCATTCACACACATCATTCAAAAAACACACACTCACACACACACACACACACACACACACACTTTCACACGTATGCAGTAATACTTGCTTAAGCCCACCTTTGCATGCACAAATCCCTACGTACATGTGCATGTACATGCTCATATATAACTTTCATGGACAGTTTAACAACAGGATACACCTGCACTCTTGTTCGCTCATACAAACACACGCAAGGTTTGAGTTGATTAATGCTTCACGTTCAACTGTGTTGAGTAAAGGACTCCTCTGTTTCATCCCTTATCCTTGCCTTCACTAGCCTTCCCTGAAGAGCGGTTATCCTCGTTATGCAGTGACTATAAAGGGAAGCAGACTGAACTAATTTTTCACACAACACACACCCTGTTAGCAGTTCTTATTCTTATAGATAATATAATGAGTCAGAGAGGAAGATTAAACAAGCTCTAGAACTACGACACACTACAGCAAGACAGGAGAGACACGGAGAAAGGTGAGCAAGAGTAAAGAGAGGGGAGTAATGATACGTTACTATAATATCGGCCCCTCTCCCGTTTCTTTGCTCCTTCTCCTCCCTTCAACCCACTCCTGATTTAATGCCTAGCTCTGATCTCTACTGAATAAAAGAGAGGCAGGGGTACTGTGCGAGTGTACTCAGTGACTCAGTGAGCACGCACCCCTCCCGCTCCCATCCTAAACAGGCCAGGCCGTCCCCATTGAATTATATTCCTTATAGTGCTTCTGTGTCCTATGGTTTGCTGCTGCTGCTGTCTCGTTGCTTCTTGCTGCTGCCGCTGCTGCTGCTGTAGAGGCTGGGATTTGCCACAAGGGGGTGAGGGGCTGTGCCCATGTAGGGCCCAGCAGTGGCTGCGTAGTTAAAGATGGCAGGGAGGAAAGGCAGAGGCTCCACCTTGTCCCCCCCAGGTGCCATCATGTTCAGAGCCACAGGAAGAGCCGCCAGGTTATAGGGGTAGGCCAGCAGCTGAGGCCCATAGAGCAGCTGGTAAGGGTCCGGATAAAATGGCAGCTTAGCCAGGTCCCCGCCATTAGGGACCATCATTTTCCCCAGTGGGCCAAAGGGAAGTGCTCCAGCAGGGTAGGAGGACATGAGCAGGTTTTCTTCCTGCTTCTTACCAGAGCGGTAGCTGTCCGGCACAATAAGGGGTAGGGGATAATTCTGGGCAGGGTAGCCCACTGGGGTGGCGTCTCCCTGCTGGGAATCTCTGGAAGAAACAGTATCGTGGTGCTCAGGCTCAGGTGGCTGGGGGGCTCGGGGGAGAAGCAGAGCGTGGGCAGAGGGGCGGTCACCAGCACCAGCTGCTCCAGTGGGCAGTGTGAGCCTGTCGAGTCCTTGTGAACTGGAGTGAACCTGGCGGTTGGCTTGAGCTAGGAGGCCAATAGTTGAGGGGGACCGGCAGGGGGATTTGGGAGTGTGCCTGTGTGAGGAGGATCCATTCATAGTGGTTTGAGTGGGGATATGCTGGGGGGACGGCACAGGGCTCAAGGGCTCCTCTTTAGGGACCAACAGAGAAACCTGGTCCTGTGGGGCGTGTGCAGCTCTACTCATCTGATGGGCCCTCTCTATTTCTTTTTCTCGCTCTTTCACTATTTCTTTGTCCCTCTCCCTTTCTCTCAGTCTCTCCAGCTCTCTCTCTTTCTCTCTTTGCCTCTCTATCTCCCGCTCTCTAGCGAGAATAGAGGACATGGTCAGGTCTTGTGCTTCATTGGGAGAGGGGCTCCTGGACAGGGATTGAACTCTGAGGTCCTGGACCAGAGGTGGTTCCTCATAACCTGCACGAAGGAATACACTACTCCCCCCTTGCCTCTCTCTGTCCATAATGACCCCATCCCGTTTCATGAATCCCCCCTCAGAGCTGAGAGCTGTTGTCATGGAAACAGGAGGAGCAGCAGTGGTTATTCTGGTCTGTGACGTCATGGGCACATTTGGAGAGGTGTTGGTGGATGCCACGATGTGCACAGGGCTGGGTATTCTGTGGATCTGGCTGTCTAGGCTCTTTTTGCTGGGGGTGCGGTAGTCCAGACATTCAGATCCGTTCATGACGAGCACGCTGTGTGGAGTGGAGGGTGTGGCAGGCGTGAATTCGTGTTTAGTGGGTGTAAGGTTAACTGGGATTTCTAATGGAGGGTCTGCGATTTGTGGGCTGGGCTCTCTCTCTAGAGCTGGATGTGTGAGCTCTGTCAGTTCAGGTTTGTCTCTTGATTCTGACATCTGATGTTCATCTGTCAGTTCAGTGAGATGGTCTTCATGCTGCTGTGACGCCAAACAGTCGCCACTGCTGGGCGGGTCTGGTGTTGAATAGCTGATAACTGAAACAGAGAGAGCACTGGGAACCTGTCCTTTTTCAGTCTCTAGGTCTCTGCTAACAGTGGTAACAACTGTCTCTGTTGTTTTTGGCTCTGAGTCTTTATCTTCCTTTTCTCTCTCTGGGGAACTGCTTAACTCATGGCGTCGGATATGGCGAGTTAGTGCTGAAGATGTCTTGCACACCTTGTGACACTGTGGACAGGTGTGTCGTGATAATGCTCTTCTGCTTAGGCGACTTGGACTAGAATTAACCCCCACTATCTGCCCCCCTTTTTCTTCATCATACTTTGCAATCTCTGGCACAGATTTAACCCCGACCCCTTCAAGTTGCTCGCCAAGTGCCACTTTCGGGGGTACAGGTGGTGCCTCAGAAGGCTTGGGATGCTGGGCTCTCTGGTGGTCTTCCAACTTATCCCTCGAGGGGAACGTGGCTCGGCAGAAGAGGCATACAAACTCCAGCAGATGGCTCAGCTCGTGTTTGTCTCGCTTCCTGGGGCTTGAGAACCAGCGGCCACATGTACCACACTCTGCTGCGTTCCCATTAGTCCAAGGCCGCCTCTTAATTCCCGTTGGAGCCACTGAGGTAGACAGAGGAGGCTTTGGAGAGTGCAGAGGAGGAGTGGAAGCCTCTTGACGGGTCTCCTTAACTTGTTCGCCCGCATCTTTGTTTTTCTCCTTTAAAGGGGCAGAGAGATAATCTTTCTTTTCCCCCTCTCCCTTGTCTCTTTTAGCTTTTGGAACTTTTTTGGCCTCCTCAATCTTTCCATCCTCCTCCTCATCTTGTGATTTCTCTGTGTCTTTATTCACATGGTTCTTGAGCCTCTCTGTCCTCCTCTTCAACCGGATCGAGCGCTTGAACTTCAGTTTCCTCTGCCAGCTCTTCACCCTCTGTAGATGTGCTTGGGCCTTTCTTTTAGGCTTGTAGGAGTAATAAGGCCGCCATAAATTATCCTCTGTGTCATGGTCACTCTCCTGATCACGCACCTCCCGACGGAAGTAGTACTCCCTCACTTCATCAGGGGACTTGGAGCTCTTTTTCCTCACCTGCTCCTCCTCCTCCTCATCCTCCTCACAATCTCCCGCTTCCTTATCACCCTCTTCTTCCAGGCTGACTCTGCGGTGGAGGCGGTGTTTGTGGTGATGGTGGTGGGAGTGAGCATGGCGTGTTTCCTTGGCTTCCCGCACAGATGTTTCACTGCGTTTGGTTTTGGGAGGAGAAAGGCTCTTGTCTCGCCTAAGGTCTGTCTCAGAGATGCTGCGCTTCACTATGGCTTCCTCACCGATACGTACAGTAATCTGGCACAGTGGCCCTGCCTCCTTGACCTGTGGCCCTACAGATGCTGACAGCTGCTTTGAGTTAGAGATGTCACTCTTGCTGTGGGATTTGCGTGATTTGTGAAATAATCCACCTGTCTCTTCACCCTGTCTACCTCTCAAGCCCTCCTCTGTGGTATCTGAACTGTCTCTTGGCCTCTTTCTGTGGTTATCTGCACTATCCCTTTGCTTTTTGATTGGCCTGGGACTGCCCTTGTATGAAGTCTGACTGCTGCTGGTTTCAGGGGATGGGCTGCTCATTGGGCTTTTTTCACTCCCAGAGGTGACCTGGTTGCTATGCACAATGACAGAGGATGACACCGCTGTTCCATGAACTATGACAGAGGGTTTTGTATGGCCATATGTTATCACAGAAGGCATGCTTGTCTCTGTGCCTCTACCAGTCTTGGGTGTTTTGGTTTTGCTGCTACTCGACATTTTGAAGCTGCTGCCGCTTCTCCCCTGCTCTAACTCTAGGGCCTCACTCTCATGTTTTCTGACTTGGGGCATGTCCGCTTGGGGGAGGGGTGTTAGTGAGGAGAGGTCCCCATGCTCAGTAGACACAGAAACAGGGAAGCCATCGGGGAAGTCCTCTGGGTCAGGCTTTACACTCTGAGGGTGGGCCCCACTGATGAGGCTTTGTAGGTCCCCAGGGCCCAGAGTACAGCCCAGGCCAGGCAGGGAGAGCGAAGGTGTTTCAGTCGGTGGCAGTAGCAGTCCATTATGCAAACTGTCACTGTAAGTCTTGTAGGGTCTCTTCTGGGAGCGCATGGGGAGAAGGCGGTAGAGCTTGAGGGCATTAGCTTTCTGCTTATAACCGCCATTAGCTGTCTTTTCACTGGAAATGAGGCTGGGATTAATCCCATGAATGGTCTTCTGGTGTGTTTTGAGATTGTAGTAGGTGGCAAAGGCATCCCAGCAGAAGATGCACTGGTAGCGCCGCTCTCCTGTGTGCCACACCTCATGCTTTGTGCGGTACTCGGCCAGGGCAAAGACCTTGTCACAGAAGTGGCACGGATATTTGCGGCGCCATGAGTGCACATTAGAGTGACGCTTCAGGCTGGATAGAGTCATGTAGGAGCGTTCACACACAGAGCAGAAGTAAATGACATTGCCATCTACCACCTTCACAAAATGGTGCTCATCACCCGCTAGTAGCTCTGCTGCTGCTGCATCATCACCTTGGATACGTGCCAGGAGGCTCCGCGCTTTCTTCCCCGGCCGCGCCTTGCTGATGTCTGTTTGTCCCACAATCACTCCCCCCTCCACTCTCACCTCACCCTCCTCCAGCGGCTCCTCCTTTGGCTGCACAGTGAGAGAAGGAGGGCCCAGGCTGTTGGAGGGTAGGCCTGGCACCCTGCAGGAAGCCTCATGGGATTGCAGTCTCTTGCTGTGGATGAAGACTTTACCACAATAGCGGCAACTGAGGGCGCGGCTGCCACGATGCAGCCGCATGTGGACTGTCAGGGACGAGGCTGAGCTGAAAAGCCGATGGCACACCCCGCAAATCAGCTCGGGCTTCAGACTGTCGGTAGGGGAATAGGAAGACGAGTGAGGGGGTGCGGTAAGGCCCTCAGATGGGGGAGGAGGAGGTGGTGGTAAGGGGGGAGGGAGGTGGAGGGTGGGTGGGTGAAGGCTTGGTCCATGAGGGCTCCCCACTTTCCCAGCTGGTCTTCCTGTTATTTTCTCCCTCCTCTCTGCATCCCCTCCTCTCTGATAGGCCGATGTGCCCAAGCTGAAGAGGATCTGGGCGGTTTGAGAGGGTGAGGCTGTGCCGTTGGCCACCCTGTGTCTCTCATCCCATCCATCGCCCCCGTAACAGCCACCTAAAGACCCACTGGAGGATCTTGGGGGTGACCTGTGAAACTGAGTCTCTGGATTGAGTTTGGAGCACTTAAGAGGAGGCGGGGATTTTATATCCTTCCTTATAAGTGCATGAACAGTCATAGGAGATGAGGAGGAGGATGGTGAAGAGGACGGAGAGCTGTCGTGCCTCGGGGGCTTAAAAGGTCTGTGCTTCACGTCCATGGTAGCGTCAAGTTTCCACAGTGACCCCTCATCTGAGCTCTTGGAGGATGGCCGCCGTCGGTGAGGGGAAGGCGAGGACGAGGAAGAGCTACGACAGTGGTTTGGAGAAGTCAGGGAGGCTGGGAGGGGAGCGGCACTAAGTGGGAAGCTTAGGGTGATTTTTGCATTTTTAGGTCCATCAGCCATGTCCTCCAGCCTGTCCTCCATCATGGCCTCTCCCCGGCCCCCATGCCTTTTACCCTTCATCTCCAACGGCTCAGCTTCCCCTTCCTCCTCCTCTTCTTCTTCTTCCGGCTGGGAGGCCACTCCAAGACAGTGGACTGGTTTGTGTAGCCCTTCGATCTTGTTCAAGCCGTAGAAATTGACAGGCCGGTGTAATGGTGAGGAGGCCCGTACTGGGTGAGGGGTGTCTACAGCCACTAATGACAGTGGCGGGGAAGACAAAGGTGGCAACCGCTGACTCTGGCGCCACGTGGTGTCCTTAGTTGCAGTATGCGTGATGTTGCAGAGGGGAGTAAGCCCAGCAGCCAAGTGTTGTTCACTCAGATGTGACTGAATAAGGCCCGCGTGGAGGGGGTCCCACACCTTCTCACCGGACACCATGACCAGCCCCCGAAATCTGAAAGAGAAATCAGACAGTATGCATTAGTATTACAAGCAACGTAAGATAAATGTTAGTAAATTCATATCGACAGAAAGCAAAGAATCAACATTACACCCAAAGCTTTTGCAGTTAGCAGCTGTGACGCTCGTGGAACACTTTAGAGAAACGGAAAAGAAAACTAAATGCCCCAGCAATGCTGAACTCCAACAGCTCGGCCAGGAATGGTGAGCGAAAGGAGGGAGAGGGTAGGGGGAAGGAATGAATCTGCGGCAGTGCTGGTTTAGATTTCAGCGTGCCACAACCAAGCCTTTAGAAAGGCATTCCAGAGATCCATCTCTCTCGGCTGTGACACAACATTCCCTATGCCTAATTGGAAGGCGTTCAGATTTAATCAAGATTCCCTCAGAATAGAGTGTTGACTAAGATCTATGGTCCGAACGCACGTAAAAATAGTCCCACTCTCTTGCTATTTGAGCAAGAGCCTTGTTAGCCATTCCTGGCAGTGGCTAGTGTTTGCCGGGCATGACTCTAACCATTTATTTGTGAAGGCAAAGGAGGGAGGGAAGGAAAGAGGGGAAGAGGAGAAGGGAGGGAGATTGCATGCATGTGCACAGAGAAGGGGTGTTTTTCCGCCCTCTGCATCCGGTACAATCTCAGCTAAGCTGTAAAAGATGAGCGACAGGCTATTCTCATTTCCATTCTAATTCAACTGCCATGGTGGCGAATGCAGTCCTGCTACAGTTTCTTCATACGTAAGATCGCTGCAGATTCTCGCGTGATGGGCAATTTGCTGTTATTACTTATTCAAAATGGGTCCATTTATTTAGGGCTGCAGATTGGGGAGAAGAACGGAGACAGTATAAGGCCATAATGATGCGACGAGAAGAAAAATCCTCAGTCATGCTTTTCTGCCTGCGTTTTCAAGCAGCAAAGCAGCCAGGAAGGCAGGCCGCTGTAAAATTCCACAGGCAGCCCTGAACAGGCAGAAACTAGGTCAGCACTGTTATTGCAGAGGGAAGAGGAGGGAGAGAGAGAGCGAGAGAGAGAGGGTGAGGATGAGGGAGAGTGAAAGGGTGATAGAAAAAGGGAGAGAGAGAAAGAGACTGAGGGTTAGTGAGAGAGCAAGAGACAGAGAGAAGGAGAGGAGAGGAAGAGGAGGAGGGGGGGTTGAAACAGGAACAGTCAGACACACTGCACTGTCAGACAGACAGGAGCCCAGGCAAACACTCACACAGAAACAACCAGCACACTGACAAACATATAACGACGCACATGCACTCACACAAACAAACATGCATGTGTACACAGCACTGTACATACACTCGTACATGCCCACAGGCAGGACAGACAGGCATAAACAAAGTAGTTCAACATGGAGGGGCCCACTTGTAAATGACATTTAAAACCAAAAGGTGAATCTGAGTGCAGCACAGCGCTGAGACTGAGGGTACAGGTGGAATGAAGTAGTCAACAAAAGGAAAACACATGTGTCTATTAATGACGTACTTAGAGCAAGCAGCAGCACATGCTTTTTGTTGCACGGGAGCAAAAGAAACAGCTCATGCCTATTCAAGTTGAACGTCTAAGGATGCAGAACCGTGCCTCGCCAGGCTTGCCATATTTTGTTGCTCTGTACTGAAGCAGGCCTTTATTGTCACTCACATTTGCTGAGCGATAGTTGTTGTGCAGGAAATCCCTTATGGCAAGCGCCAGTCTGCTACAAGTGGGCGGACACACTGAGAGACAGTGCTAAGGCTAAAAATTTCACCATCTCATCTGATGCTTGCGCGGCGGACAGGAAAATGCGTATGACGCCCCCTCGCTCCTTTTTCTTTATCTCCCTGTGACGCACACAGCCGAGCCTGCACGACACGCCATCTGACTGTGACAGGCAGCTTCAAACGCGCTTTAAATGTACCGGATTTACTCGTACGCACAGGAACGTGTACACAAATGCACAGGACATGCAGTGAAACACCGTGCAGAGAAGTGGTTAAACACATCGACACACATACATCCTTCTGGGAGACTCACAGAGAAATGTGACCATGAATGTGGCACAGGCCCTAAAACAAAATCAAAATAAACAGCAACCCTGTTCCCACACCTCTCTGCAACAGGATGTTCTGCGCAAACAAACATGTTGGTCAGGCTATGAAGTGTTCATCTATTTATGCTTGTGGCACTACAAAACCGCATAGCATGAACAGGTTCTCAGCTGGTGCAGGATAAAAGACTTACTAGACTTAGGTACACATAAAAAACACTTTACCAAACACAGAGGCTTTCATGTAACGACAAAGGCCCTTCACTGACAGGCAGAAGGAACAGAAGCCTACTTTTAGCTACGCACTGATTCACTCTGTATTCCATATCAAATAACAAATGTGTAGTAAACTTTATTGCTTTTTAATTATGGAAATTTTATTCTTTTAATTTTAGATCTTTAGAAACAGCACAAACTTGCACATTAGTCCCCTCTCCGAGCGCAGTTTAACTTTAAAATTAAAAGCACTGAATTGAATTCTGAGACCAAAACAACAGCAGTTGTACTATTCGACTCTGACATACTTTGCCGTTCGCATCTGAAAAGCACGGATGACTTCATGACCTTGAAAACCATTAGTTAGTAATTCACTGAGTTTGAATGGTCAATCAGTCCCTAGGAACATTGCTGCCGAAGTGGCCTTGCATAACATAAGGCAGGACGGCAGAGGAGTTTGGCTTATACGCCAGCTCAAGGCCTTGAACCAGCCGTTGAGCAATCTGTTTATTCCACACTGAAACTGGTACTTGTGCTGACAGACAAATAACTGTTAGGATTCAATTACCATGCTGTTTTGTTTTTTTTTGTTGTTGCCATCTTCCATCTCGAAGGAAACTCCTCAAAAATCTGACCACAAGTAGCGTGATATCATGCAGTTCAAACTAAAACTTACGCTGGCTCTAAAAAGGCTGTTTGAGGCTTAAAGGTCACAGTGAAAATACATATTTAATACTGTTTCAGTGCCACTTAATTTACTTTTATATTTTAATATGAATGTAAACTCGCTGTTTTTGTATCGAAGCCTCATTAAAATGTCTTTAATAGCTCAGATGATCAAGTCATCTCTGCTTTCCCTGTACTCTCATCATTAAAGGACAGTTCTGATTGATACCAACTTGTGTCTTATTTTAATAGTTTTAGCAATTACTGTGCTCACCACAGTAGTTAATGCGATCTGGAAACACAACGACGGAGCGAGGGCACAACCAGATGAGACGAGGAAAGCAGGCGGTCAGACGACAGCCTCTAAATGAGTCAACAGTTTAGATATGATCTAGATCATTTTGAAATGAAACTGACAGCGAGTGCACCAGAAATATTGGTGATAATTCCTCTTTGGACAGCGTGTGCTCGCAGAGCTACAGCAACCTGACGGAGTACTCTGGTGCCTGAGGTGCTGCAGGTCAAAGCTGGACCAAGAAGTCTGTCTGTAATTTGCATTTTTCTTCTTCTGCACTTCTTTTTGTCACTGCAATCACAGATCTAAGAGCGCACAGTTAATAAATCAGAAATATCCTTTAACCATATCCTTAGCGATGATGTGCTGTCATTGTGTGTGTGTGTGTGTGTGTGTGTGTGTGTGTGTGTGTGTGTGTGTGAGTGTGTGTGTGTGTATCAGGAGGGGTTAAGGGGAGTGCCTGCAAGGCAGAACGTGGGGGGCCTCGGTGTTCCAGCCGATGTTCCAGCCGGTGAGCCAGCGGCGAGGAGCATGTGGGAAGAGGAAGGTGTCGGTTGGGCTTTCTCCCCAGTGAGGGGCAGCCAGAGGGGCCCAACTATCGCAGCAGCAGTTGGTCTGTGAAGAGGAGGGTGTATGTGTGCACATAAGGGTGTGTGTGGTTGGGTAGGGGGGCATCGTTAGCAAGAACAGCTACTGAACTCTCCACAACCCCCCTGGCCAAGAGAGCGTGGTGGAGCCAGCCAGATGGGATAGAGGGAGGGAGGGAGGTATGGGGAAGGGAAGTTGGTATGGGCTGGGGAGTGGTTGAGCGGAGGTGGTGGTGGTGGTGGTGGTGGTTGTGGCGGTGGGAGCAGGGGAGGTAGGGGTAACTTCAAACACGTCTCGCCTATGTTCACATTTCATGGTTTCCTTGTCTTTCAGATCCCCCTCAGCATGACTGACTGCATGCCCCCTCGTCTCCCCCTCCCCACGTGTAAACTGTCGTATGGTGGTGTTTTCACATGCCGCTCCACGCACCAGCGAACCTGCCCATGTCTAAAACGCCATACTCTCCACGCTCTGTTAGCTCTCAGCCCAGCACATAATTCCCATAATTCTGCTCGCTGCAACAGAATCACGGGAGGCATTCGGAAACAGTACGGCCACAAAAAGGTACCCCTGGAGAGCAGTAACATGACACCGGTGACCTTTTTGAGGTAATTTCCCCCAAAATCATTTTCAATTTCATGGGCAGTCCCTGTTGAAGGGGGTGTGAAAGCTCCTTTGGAGTTCTCAAACAACCAAGAAACATAAAAGTATTAGCAAAGCTGAGCCAGCGCGGCGCGTTAACACAGTCACCATAAACTGCAAGTATAACTACGGCAGGTTAGAGAAGATGAGGTGCTGCACCAGTTTCCTGAGGACGTCCACATCCTTTATGGTTGTGGCATTAAAAAAAATAACTGCACAATCAAACAAAGCCAACCAACTTGGTCGTACAAACCACAACACATGTGTGTTAGCAGGGCAAAAAAGGCCCGAAGACAGACACAGCAGACAGGATTTAACTAGTGTGTAAAACAAACACAAAAAAGTCTGTCATGCCTATGACGACATCATCAGTGTGACACCACAGAGCAGCGAGAAACTACACTTCCTATTGTCTGACCTATGACCCCTACCCCCGTGGCAGCGTGGATAATATATATTCCATACATTGAGCACGGGGGCTTGGCTTGGCATCCATGGAAACCAGGAATGTGGAGTAGTTGGCAGCAGATGCTGTGTTGTTTTGGAAAAAAAAAAAAGTAAGGCTTCGGGCAACAATGACGGGGTTGGTGACATCAATATGCCCTCTGCTGCTCTACGAGAGACAACCTCCAGCAAAACAACAGGCTGGTAAAATGGAGGACAAACTGGGCGGCCCGTGACCGAAATAAGAGACAGAACAAGTCGGTGGAACTAGAGATGTTTACAGTCGCCTACATGTTAAGTTCTCCCCTCGAAACACTTCCTCTGATGTTGGCCGTAAGTTGATGAGCAGGATTGGGACACCGTGTTAAGACCCCAACAACAAAGCTCAAATCTGTTCTGACGTGTGCTGACCGCCCCCCCTGTCTGCGGTGAATCACAGAGACGCAAGAGGCTTCGATAAATTAAAAGTTTCATCACAATCTCAAAGCGAGTCATCGCTCTTGAAAAAGAACTGCGTGGTGCGCCAGCAACAGAGGATGAGGGAGACAAGGCCTGTTACTGGCACACATACACACACACATACACAGACAGACCCAGCAGAGGCACACACACACACACACACACACACACACACATAAATGCGCGTCCACAAACACACACACACACACTGCATAAATACGCACACCCACCGACACTCACGCCCCAACACACGCACGGTAAAATAAAAACCTTTTCCTCCTCTTCACGCGCGGAGCAACCACCGCCACAGCAGCAGAGTGAAGCAGAAAAACAAGCAGGAAAACAACAGAATTCAGCCTCTCTTCCTCTTATTCTCTCTGGCTGTCTCTCAGGAAGGCAAGCATACAAGAGAACGTACCTCGGAAAACCTCCTGCTGCATCTCTGCTGCGATGTGTTCTCTCCCCTCACACTCCCTCTCTCCCTCTCTCTCTCTCTCCCCCTTGGTCTGTGTATGCGCACGTCTGAGTGTGTGTGAGAGAGAGGGAGAGAGAGAGGGAGAGAGAGTGAGCGCAGGGAGAGGCGGTGCGCACACACACACACACATGCATACACACACATACAGGCAGCAGTGTGTGAAGACAGAGGGCAGGAGCGATTCTCACACTCGAACTTGCTCACTCTCCCTCACTCACTCCCCCTTTCTTGCTCTCCCTCGCCTGTCTCACTCCAGTTTTTTGCCTCTGACACACGAATCTTAGTGTTTTTGCTCTTTTTTTTTCCAGCAAGTGAATCCCCCCCCCTCTGCACCCCCCCTCAGCCAACCCCCCCACTGAATCCAATCTTCTTTTTATTTGGAAGTGTTGTTCCCTCTCTCTGCACACACATACACACATGCACACACACACACACACACACACACACACACTACTTTATATACACAAAGCCCAGCGATAGGGAGAGGGAGGGAGAGGCAGAGGGAGACAGAGTGGGAGAGCAAGCAAGCAAGAGGACGCCATTTAAGCAGTTTGTTACGAGCACTGCAAGTCCCCAAAATGGCTGAAAACAAACAGGAACCACGCCAACTCAGAAAACCTGGGCACAAGGACGGACGGACAGACACACAGACGGGGAGTGAGAGGAGAGTGAGCGGGAGAGGCAGCGAGGGAGTGAGACAGAGGGAGGACAAGCCGGCGGTAGTCAAATGGCGGATGGGAGCACTCTGTGAAACAAGTGAAGTTGAGGGAAAAATGGAGGCATTAAAGGGGAACTCCAGTGATTTAGCGCCACACTTCGATAAGGTCTAAAGACTTGTGAGAGACAGATTAAAAAAAGAGCGGTCAAAATCGACGCAGCAGAGGCCGAGATATCCTCGCTTAAAGTCTCCAGCGTGGGTCAAGCTCCAATAACGCTGGATCCTACATTTCCCATGATGCAACTCCATAGCATCTTTCACTAGACTCTCCCTGCCTGGCAAATGCCCTCGACTTCTAAAACTCCACTTCCTCAGTTACTAGCGTTGAAGGGCGCTCAGATCAAAAATAGCACAGCAGGCTGCATTGCCACAATAATTCTATCCTCCATCTTGTTAGATGACGTCGCCTTTGGTCGCGGGAAAAGTTGAGCTAGGGGCCCATTTCGCACGAACAAACACTGCTTGCACACATATCACAAATATCAGCAGCATCGCATTACACAAATGATTGTCGCTGCAAGTTGTAGATAAATTTGCAAGCCCTTCATGGCTCCTGCATACTAATACACGTTTGAAATGTTTTTAAATTATGCGGAAAATCGCAGCTTGCAGGTTTCAAATTTGAGGAACAAGCCCTGTGCCACTGTGCCAACAAGGTGGTCAGAACACCCTTTTATTTTCTCACTGTTTTCACACGCTGAGCAGTTCCCATTATGACAAATAAACTACTCTTTATATGTAAAATGAGTTGAGCACCTCTTTATAAGAGAAAAGGGGGTAAAGCTGGACAGACACTGGGACAGGGACACTCTTCGATTGTCCATGCCCTCAGCTAAACGGGTTCAAGTGCTATCACTGATGATGCCGGTCATGTCAATTGACTGCTTTCAGGTCAGCATGCGTATCTGAGTCTGGCACATGTGGCTAAACTAACTAACTAAACTAACTACTGGTGACTAGCTCCTGTTTTGTTTTACAGCACAAGTGAAACGCCGCCCTCCCCTCACCAAAACAAAGGCGCCACTGCACAACCAGCATGTCCTGCAGCTGGATATCAACTCTGATTCATCCGTATCCATGCAAAATGCCTCACAACAGCTCTTCGTTCTGGTTGCACTAGGACACGTACGTCATGGTCAGTGGAAATTCCACATATCTCAGTTCTCCCTCCGTCGTCGGCTGCGTGCCACTCGACGGCCTCAGATCAGGAGGTGTTCTATCAGCGGGAACAGGAGGGCAAAAAATGAGAGGAGGGGTGGAAGAATGTTCACGTACTGTTATGCTTCAACACCATTATACTTCCCACTGTCCTTTTGAGTGCTGTCCCAACACCCCCCACCCCCTCCACCCCCCAGTACCCACCAACTGAACCTTGACGCCAGCATCCCGCCCTCCTCCTACTCTTCCCCTGCCCTTTCCCTCTCTCCCTCTCTTTCATCACTCTCTCCTACCCTCATTGTACGCTGCCACACTTGTCTCCATGGGAACCGCTCTGGGATTGGGTGTTGTTCCTGTGACCTCTCTGGCTGCTGGAGTTGGACGAACTTTTTTTTCCCCTCCTCCCCCCGTCCTCTCTCATGCACTCCTGCACGCTTTCAAAGCATGCTGGGTGTGTGTGGACGGGACACATGACAGCAGTTGTGAATAGCTTCAGGATAGGACAGTGAAACTAAGAGTAACATTATGTCTGTGTGAAGACATGGAGCAAAAGACAGAGGGGCTGTGTGTGTGTGGAGCAGATTGCCCGTTGGCAAAGACAATAGTGTGTGTGTGTTCCAGGAGTGCGACCGCTCGGTCCACACATGTGTGCTGGCATTGTCCCGTGGCTGCAGCCAGCCACAAACTCTGTATTCAGAGGCACCCCCGTTGTCCAGCCGTCCCTATTCATGAATGTTTGGCCAAACGTGATCATAGCTTTTCATGCTGTGCTACCAAGCGACACACACATCTGAATACACAAAGATGGAGGAACTAAGGAAGCCATCTTGGTGGAAAATTTAAACCATTAGCTCACCAAGACTCAATATTTAACCGTTATCCAAAGAAAGAAAAAACTGTTTAACCGAGTCTCGAGATCAATATTAAATCCGTTTGAGGCCTTCATGCGGTGTTTACCAACAAGCCGGCGTACATAAATGTCTTCAGCTAAATATGCATTTATTTCTATAAGATGTGATCCAAAAATGTTATTTTCTCAACAGCACAATTGAGTATTTACAGAACAAAAAAATAAAAAAGAGGAAAGACAACAAGCACAATTATCATATAAATCACACACACACTTAAGTAAATGGTGCAGTTAAAGGCACCCTGCAGAGTGTTTGCTCACTGGCAGCGCTGTAGGAGCGATGTTTTGATAAGTGGGTCCTTGTATTGTTTGTTTATTATGGTCTACCAGCGTGTGCATGAGGACACATATGCACACGCCATGTGGGTAAGGTAACACACACTTCTGCTGACTGTGAAGGGCAGTAACAGTTGACGACGGTATTGTTATGTAGTGATAAAAGAGGAAGAGACCTCAGAAGCTAGGAACCCCCCCAATGAAAATCATACTTTAAACTTTATTAGCATGTCAATATGGTGTTTTTTTTATACGCTCTAAGACATATCATGAGTGAAATAAGTAGTCAACACCACAGCAGTGCATATCCACCTGCAGCGTACCAATGACAGTCTCAACAACACGGATTCAGACAGCCAAGGTTTGTTACATCACATACCTAAGGAACCAATTGTGTCCTCTGGTGAGGTGGGGCTGTCCATAACATTAGCATAACCCCACGGTGAAACGAAGTGTATCAGAGGAGAGGCCTGGTGTAAGGAACAAGGTTTATCTAACATTCGCAACGCATTATTATCTGATATATAATGTAGTCAAGCTGAAAGCTCATGTTTTCTATTACTGTTACATTTCTAACGTTGTGGAGAGCAGTGAGCAGAGTGGAAGGTGAGCAGGTACGCTTGAGCTGCAGGCAAGCAACTGGGGGAGTCAGAGGCTCAGACTAATTTGCATATTGACAGATCTTTGTCTATTAAATGAAGCAAAGGTGTAGACTGACATTTCAGCAATTTAAAGCCATGAAGAGGTTTTTTTCATGGAAAGAAGTTAATGTTATGGAGAGGAACTTCAAAATAATTGGGGGTTTCTGGGGGCCATATGGGGGCAACAGAAAGAAGCCATCACCCTGGTACTGACGTATTGTCACCATCTGGGTTGATATGGAAAACCGGTTAGCAAACAGTTACTTATTTACACATCCAGTGTTACGTTCCTGTCCAACCTGTCCAATATTCACTCTCTTTGAGCTCTGTTTTGGTCCCTACCAACTCCTGAGGGAAATCTCTGACTCATTAGCTGCAGCTTCCCAATAAGAGCGTTAAAATTGAAGAGGTTTATAGAGAGTCTGGTTATAGTTATCTGTGGTTTCATCACTGTAACAAACCCCTTTTGCATTACACATAGTCATTTTAACTATTGATATCATACATATATTCATAATAGAAGCTTTGAGGGAAAAACATGCATTTTAGTCCAAAAATATTAATGTGAGTAAATTTTTCATTGCTTTAGATCATGAAACAGTAGGAAAAATTCATATCACGGTTTAAGTGACTACAGTGGTAATAAGTGGGGCAGCTGTGGCTCAGGAGCGGGTTGTCCACTAATCAGAACACTGGCGGTTTAGTCCCCAGCTCCCCCAGTTCACATGTTGAAGTATCTTTGGGCATCAGTGTGCGAATGTGTGTGTGAACATTAGATTCTGATGAGCTGGTGGCACCTCAAATGGCAGCCTCTGCCATCAGTGTATGAATGTGTGTGTGAATGGGTGAATGTCAAATGTAAAGCGCTTTGAGTGAAGACTAGAAAGGTGCTTCATAAATGCAAGTCCATTTACCAAAATGTCCACTCAATTATCAAGCATATTATCAGTATTACTGTGGAATTAAAATGTCACCAATTTTATATTGAAAACCACAAATAAAATCAGCAACACTTTGCGCTTTTTTGTTTGTGAAAACATTAAAATAGTAACACAGCCAATACCTTCAGTAAACATGTGAAAATCATATTAAACATGCATCAACATTAAAGATAGCCTGTCTTTGAAATGCTTACTCGAGTGTGTGTCACTGTAGATGGGGACAAGGGACCATTCGCATCACTGGGTTTGACTGCTACGCGCCCATTTTGTAAACAAGGGAAAAAACAAAACAAACCTCACGTTACGCACTGTGCCTGAGTCTGGAAACTGTTGCTAACTTTGACTGATGCTAGACAGTATTTAATATGAGTTTTTCAAAGTACAGTAATCAAATATGGTTTTAATGATTAAAATTTGAAACAGTAATACTGACTGTCGGGAATTTTACTGCAGTTTATCAAGAAACCAGTAATCGTTTCATCCCTATTTCACTTACAATGAAAACCCCACAGGGTAACTTTAATAATTTGACAATTCATATTTCAGCGGCCCCACACTGACCTACTAAATGTGCTTAGTGGTTCCAGTAAAAGAGCTGAGTGAGTCAGTCATCTTATGTCTGATAAAGAAGGGAAAGTTCACCATCCCTGTCAGTTCCCAAAATGCAGAGTCATGCCTGCAGGCAGGCTGTTTTGTATTTAGTGCAACCGAGCACTAAATGTGTTCAATTCAATACGAGCTTTGTTTGACGTGCATATCATGTATCAGATCTTTAGTTTGGTTTTTATCTAGTAGATGAGAGAAATGCAGTATGAAGACAGGCAGACAGACATGATCAGAAACAGTCATGAGTCTGTTGTAAATAAAAATTGCTTCTTTTTAAATTTAGGCTGGATTCCTACTAAATACATGTGTGTGAATATACCCAGAGGCGTGCTCAAGGGTTAGTAAACATCCTCAGTGATCTCAAAGAAGGGATGACTAACCTGCTCTCCAGCTGACTTGGACTGAGATCAAAGTGGGATGACAAGACGCTCGAGGAGTTCAAATGTCAGTGGTTTCTTAAAGAGGAAGCGGTGGCTTCATGAGGAAGACACGGCGAGTCCTGTGTCTGGAGCCTGTGTGCAGAAATGTGAGGACAGAGAGGCAAAGTGAAACCAGAGTGCATGATTATTCTGCAAGATAGATAGATAAAAGATACTTTAGTCACCCCCTCAGAGAAATAAGTAAATATGCATAAATAAGAGAGTTAAAAACAAAGGATAAGAGCAATAGAAAAGATAAGGCTGTTAAGAGGTGTGTAAGAGCCTAATGGCTGTAGGATGGTTGTAAGATGAGTCACTCACTGCAGCTGCTCCTCTGTCCAGCCGGGATGATGTGGAGAAGGCGGTTGACATTGTTCATTATGGCTTGCAGCTTATTCCGTGTGCGCCTGGCCACCACAGCTCCCAGTGAGTCCGGTCTCCTGCCCAGCACTGAGCTGGCTTTTTTAGCCAGCCGGTCCAGATGTCGGCTGCTTTCGTCCGACATGCTCGCCACAACAGTCTGATAAAACACCAGCAGCAAATCCTTGCAGACATCAAATGATCTGAGCTTCCTGAGCACGAAGAGGCATCTCTGCTCCTTCTTGTACGGCGCATCCATGTTCGCGGACCAGTCCAGCTTGCTGTCCAGGAGCACGCTCAAGTATTAATAGGTACGCACCATGTCAATGGCCTCCCCCCTTATGCAGAGCAGCTGGCAGGGTGGTCTGATCTCCTGAAGTCCACCTTGGTCTTCGTGGCGTTCAGCAGGACTCACTGAAGGCCCCTACCAGGTCCCTATACTCCCCCTCTTGTCCACTTTGCACACACGCCACATCAGCTGTATCGTCCAAATACTTGCGAATGTGGCAGGACTGTGTTTTAGGTTGTACATGTACAACATGAACAGGAATGGAGCCAGGGCCAAAGAATGACAATTCCCAAGCCTCACGAACTGCGGTCTTGCTGTTAAGTAGTCCATGATCCAGGAGGTCAAGAAGGGTACCGCTCCCATACTCCTGAGCTTGACACATCCAGGCGTGGTGCAGCATATAGAGGACCACATCTTCCGCTCCTATGTGGTCCTGGTAGGCAAACTGAAGGGGGTCTTCTTCCAGTGGAACCTGTGGCTTTACGCGAGGGAGAATCAGTTGCTCCAGGGTTTTCATTTTGTCTTCTTTAGGGCTTTCATTACGCCCTGTTTTGGGCATGGGTACGACCCAAAATGTTTTTTCCGCAGCACTGGGACTTTCTCCGTCTGTTGACTCAGGTTGAGGAGCCCCTGGAGAGCTTCAGCTGGAAGCACATGTTCAGATAAGCATGAGAAATGTTTACATTTGTAGGTGTACACAGATGAAAGGGTGTTTAAGCCCTCAGCATTGTCTTAAGGACGCAGGGGCGGTACAGTGCGTAACATTATGAGACCTCGCTTGAAATAGGGAAAGATAAGCACGCTGGAGCATGTACTCAACTAACACTCCTCTGCTGTTTACAAAAACACGTCAGGGCGGCAGTTTAACAACATGGAACAAAAGTACACAAACAGCTCCCACATGAATGACTTTAACTGCAGATGTGACGTTTCAGGCATATCGCTCGCTACACACAAGTAAATGCACACTCACAAATAAGGTTAAATGGCCTAATGAAAGCCTTACGGGGCTAAAGTACTCTGTAGTTCACATTGTGCAGCACAGAGTTCATGTACTTCCTCTGCAGGGATTTCTGACACATACCTTGAGATGTTATGTTTTCACAAGACCAGCAAAAATAAAATTGATATCCCCTCATCTATATGTTGAGCAACGTAAAATTCATATTATGCAACAACTTGTCTATCAACATTTAATCTGTTAACAGAAACTACACATTTTTATCTCTTCCAGATGAGTCATAAAGTAAATTTATTAAGTAAGTATGCGGCCTTTAACGGTTGGATGACATGCTTTTCTACGTTGTTATCTTGAGGACCTGGGTGTATTGGTGTGTTACTCCGCTGGGAATAGTTACGTGCCAGCTATATGTCAAACATGCATATTCATATATTTTTCCTTGAAGATCCCAACTTCTACTTCTCCAGGAAAGTGTCAAAATCTTTTCCTGATGCATCAAGGAGTGTCGAAATCCAATCTAATAAAATGTTATAAGAGATTTTGAGGCAACTGGCCTTCAACTTGGCCGGGGTGAAGAGGATTTCAACCGGTCCAGTAAGAATGTAATAAAAATTGAAATATTAGAGTTCTGCTCCAATATCCTTTCTCATGTGGACACACGTCAAGTCACACGGTCAGAACTGCAGCTGAGTCCAGAGGTGGGTGCAACAGTGCTTTTCTGTCATGAAATATTTATATATTTGCAAGGTAAATCTGAGATGTGAGATGATGAACAGGATAGAAATGCAGTATAAAAAAAATTGTGCTATATTGAAATTAGATTTAATCATACAATGACCTCAAGCTTTGCTCTTGTGAATTAATGGATCATTTTACCGCTGCAAGCTCTAAAAATTATTCATATAAAACAAGGTAAGAATTCACTCTTTAGTTGAACTGGTCACAAGCAGCAGACTTATGCAACCGCTGACGAGGAGCCACAAATAGACACTGCGTCAATTTAAAGAAATACTTCACCCACAAAATGATCATTTGAAAATCAGTGACTCATGTTGCGTTGAATTTGGGACTATGAAAGAGGAATCCAAAAATAGAGAAAATTCTTACTCTCACACAACTCATTGATCCAGTCATACGCTCAGTACCTCACAAACACAGGTATTTTTGCTAAAACCATACTATTTAAAACACTTGTGCAGTCTCATGCGCGGACGAGTCGCACACCTAGTCAAACACTTGAGTTTGAAACTCTCCTCAGTGGAACGCACAAGCAGTTCAAACACATGCGCAACTCAAATGCAGAGGTGTTTTAAATGGTAAGATTTTGGGGAAAATGCTTGTGTTTGGAAAGCGCTTCACATATCACTCCACAGCTGAGACTTGGATTGTACTGCATGACTTGTGCGAGAGTTTGTAAACAGATGTTTTGATAAAGCTTTGCTGTTAAACGCAATCGCCTTTCTGTTTTTGGATTCTTCCTTCACCGATGGCATGCAAGAAAAAAAAAGTTCCCAACTACTTCTTTAAAAGGGTCACAAACCAAAAATTTAGAAACCGAAATAACAAAAACTTTCTGGTATTACAGAAATATTGTGCAACCTCAAGAAAATGAGCCCATCATGTTGAGCTTAAGAAAAAATGTTCCTTTGATCACATGAAAATGGAGGAAAATCTTTGATCATGTCCTCTGTGACTTTTGTAACAAAATGCTGCAGCTTAACTAAAGCAGCATCTCATTCGGCAGCTGAGTGTTAGAGCTTAAAAAATGCTCAAGCATTCTTACCTTTTAAGTTGCAATAGAGGAGACACTTAAAAAACTGAGAAAGCTTTACAAGCTTCAGTAGAGAAGTTAGGAAGTTAAACAATGCACCACCCCTCGCCTGCAAGACGACACTGAAGGACTGAAACACACAATGACATAGAGGCTACCCTGAGCAGATGTCCACAACCTGCGTACTGCAAAGTTGGGAGTATGTCTTTATATTGTGCAGGATAAAAGCACTCAAAGGATTCACAGAGTTGTGTTGACAAGTGTTAGGCAGTTGTATAGTTTAGGACTTTTCTAATATAACTCAACGTGCGAATCGTCAGAGTATCAAGTAACAGAAGTGGGGCTTGATCACACGTAGCCTGACAGGCCTGCCTCAGACACACTGAGCTATAGAAAGCATGTTTGCGCGAGCAGCGAAACACTGCTGAGTCACACAAACTGTCTCTGGGCACACAGGAGCGGTAAATGCTAAAAAAAGGAATTAGAGGGGTGTAGGCCACGTAAGAGAGTTACAGTTGGCATGCAATTTACAATCAGTTTGATATGTAATAAACCGCTGGCAAAATACGGTTGTGTAACAGGAAAGAAAAAAGCAAAAGCGGAGAAGAAGAGAGGGTTTGGAGTGTGGACGTTGCCAAAGGAGACTGGAAAGGATAGGTGGAAAATCATCTGGGAGGGGTGCCTGATACGGTGTGGAGGAGGGAGGGGGGGGCGGACGGCTGGTTTTTCCACTGCCAGAGAGAGAGAGGACGGCTAAATCAAATTAATTAGCTCCTTCATCTCCAGGCAGCTACTCAGGCATGCTGTACTGGCGAAGAGAGACAGTCAGAGGGAGAGGAGGGGGGGCTGTTGGCATAAGAGAATGGGAGAAAGCGAGATAGGACATGGTGGAGGGGTGAAAAGCCTGCTGTGTATGTGCGCCATTCAGGAGGACAGGCAGCGGAGGGGAGGGGTGCATAATTCTCTGATAAGCGTGAGGGTTGTTTTGCTGGAGCCTCTGTTCAGCCATGAGGAGGAGGAGGAAGTGGCTGCATGTTGGCTGACGCCGTGTGCTGCTGCGCTTCGGGGCGATGGTACTTCCTGTTTCTAGACAGCCTGTACTTTGAGGGCACTGTAAACAACCCTGCTTTTCTGCACGCCTCTTTAAATAGCACAGAGACACTTCAATCAGAGCCTCCCGGAAAGACGGGGAGCCGAGAACGTCTTACAATAAGAAAGGAAAAAGAAAGACACCAAGGGTTTTTGAGCGATGGCAGCATGAGGTACACTTATCCTGTGATCAAAAATAAAATAATATACCACTGACATCAGAAGAAAAGGAAAGCAGAAAAGGGGAAAGAAGAAAGTGAGGCAGATGGTTAGAGGCAATGGCGACACGCCAGGGGAAACACAACAGCAGCACAGCAGAAAAACTAAACACACAAAAAGTGAGAAAAGAGGAAAAGAGGCAGGGCGAGTGGTACGGCCAGGAGAGAGCCACTGCAGACAGCATGTGGCCATCTCTGAGGCTTAGTGTGCAAGAGAGAGGAGTGAAGGAAATGCAACGAGGGAGGGAAGATGAGAGAGTGGAAGAGGGAGTCAGAAAAAATATGAAGAAGGTTTGAGTACAAGTGGGAGGTTCAGACAATAGGGGAGACGCTTCTGAGAGGGAGGAAAAGCAATCATGTGACTACAAGGGCGGACGGTGCAGAAAAAAGGTGGAAAAAAAAACACAAGGTTCCCAAAAGCTTAACAATGAGTGAGACAAGAATGAATGTGAAAAAAAAAAAAAAATACAGTGTACAGGCAAAGGGGAGCCTGACTGACAGTGCCAGAGGTCAAGACCTCGGGAGAAGAGAGCAGTGGACAGCTCAGTGCAGCAGCATTGCCTGGACGAGACTTGGCTGCACTGTGAGAACCCCAGATTAGCACTAAGCCGATTGCAACGCGAGGTAGGATCAAGAGCAATTAATTTAGCACCCAGATAGTTCCAGGAAGAGGCTGAAAGACTTTTAACAAAACGTAGATCTCCGACAAAACTCAAATGCTAGCTGACTTAACATTCCTACTTGAGTCTGCTCTCTACAAATGAGCTGCCTATAAAGAACCCTGTGTAAAAGAGGGGAGCGGAGAATTTGGAAGGTCTGAAAGGGTGTGTGGATGATAAAAGGAAGGATAAAAGAAAGATGAAGACGCTTGGCAGGGGCTGACATCAGCCAAAACAAACACCCAAAGAACAGGACATTCTCTTGCGGACAGAAATGGGCCGGCCTGTTCCAATGGGCTCTGAGAGAGAGCATGCCTCCAACCCTGCGTCACCCATCCTTATTACAAAACAGCATCCTGGTGCATAACTTAAGGGGTAATACAGCCTGAGACAGATTTCTTCTCATTCACATAACAACAGGTGATTCACTCTTATTTTGTGTGCAAAAATACACACAAAACAGCCTGACTAGACAAATATCCTCGCAGTTGTTTCTCTATTTTTTGATGGTGTATCAGCTGATACTCGAGGCTACGACTGGCTGTTTTTACAGCAATAAGTTCCCAGAGTCTAATTCACAAACTTTACCACGGCTAACAAAATTTCATGGTCAGCAGGGATGTTTTATCCCAAAAAAAACAGCATCACAGCCTTCAGGATGTGTTGCCTTGCTTTTCAGATTTCGGAGAAACTGAATTGTTTTAGAAAAAGCAGGCATGTAGTGTATTTTTGATGGACTGTGCTTCAACGGCTCACTCACTGAACACATCTAATGAGGTTACTTTCTTCTTCCTTTCTGATCAGAGTGCAGTTATAGTTTAGGCTCTTTGATTGTTAATCAGATTGAAAAAATAAATAGTCTGCTCCTCCCACCATGCTTTGCATCTGCCTGTCTGTCTCTCTCTCCCTCCTTGTTCGCCGACTTTATTGTGCTACAAAGCTCCCCCCCCCCCCCTCCCCACCAACCCCTGAAAACACACACTCGCTGTCAGGCTCTGACATCAACAGACAAGAGCTCCCCCTAGATACATGAATCCTCACCCCTTACAGGAATTAATGCCTCGGGAGAGATATCACATGCTGCAACACGTATATACTATATTTATATGTACAGTACATGAACTGCCAAGGCAGGAACAAAAAATTATACTTAATTAAACCTAAAGCCTGAACTATTTTTCACAAACATTACCTCACAGTGATGTCTTCTCTAAAAAAGCAACTACTGTGAATAACCTACAGCCACCCACATGCTACAGATCATGCAAAGTCAAACTGTCAAAACCGTCAAGTGTTCATCAGCGAGGCCCAACGTTATCAGTGTACTTGCAAGCATCACAGGCAAATCAAACTTAAAATCAATTAGAATTTAAAAAAGACCAATGCCATCACTTCAACAACAAAATTTAGGCATATCTAAACACATCTGAGGGTAAGTCATCAGATGTGTTCTCACCGCACAACACTGCAGTATTTCTGAGACATTAAATAATCAAACTGTGTTCATAAGCTTTCAATGCTTCGCATTTTTAAATAATTTCACACATTTCCAGCTCTTACAAACATCCATTTTAAGATAACCTCACGTTTAAATTACAGTGCAGGGGTGAAAGAAGAGATCAGATGTTGTACAAGTAATCACACAATAGTCTACAAAGTTTAAGTCCTGCATTTGAATTTTTACCCAAGTAAAATTATGCAAGTATTACCAGTAAAATATACTTTAAGCATTACAGGTAAAAGTAATTATACTCATGACCACTGTTACATTATTAGAGGATTATGTAAGCCACATTATACAGCTGTATCAAGTCGACATTGGGCAAATATTAATTATTTATCATGCCATCTACTATTGTTTTGCATGTTGAGTCCATATCGGCAACAAAATTACTGTTAGATAATTGCAGAAGATTAGAGTTGTGGTATAAATACACACAAATTACAAATACCTCACACTACTGTACAGTACTTGAGTAAATGTACATAGAATACACTCCTATATTTACATAATATATACATTTGCCTTGTCAGTTAAAAATCTTATGTTGGACATTCAGTCTGTCATATTTAATATAAAAAAGCATGGTGTACGTCATGTTTAAAGCCCAACCCATATTGATATGAATACATTTTACTTGTCCTCAAATGGTTAATAAAAGGGAGGCAACTGCTTCTGATATCTCTAACATTTTGCAGAAATCATTCAACAACTGTGCTGTAGATTTGCTACCCACGTACAGGCCTGAGACCTCAGGCTACTCAATGCACTAACCTCCTTGCAGCAGTAGAGGGAGCATGTCTGACAGCCTGGTGGGACTTGCTTCCGCATTGAAAATGTGGTTGTGCAATGCTTTGCAACGCTGATCATTCTCAGTATGAGCCAGAGGAGGGAGCCAGCTGGTCAATAATGAATCCTTTGTATAGTCATGGTATTGCATGGCACATGGTGAACAAAGTGATTTACTGTCACATTCTTCTACACGTCAAACCTTTTTTTGTTTCAGTTTAATAAAATAACTCAGAACAGAACATGGTTTAGACTCCATAAGGATACTGCAGATGTGGCAGATGTGTGATGTATCCTTGCATCTGGGCTTGACTGATGCCTCTTTCTCTGCTGGACCTGCCAAAATAAGAGATGATGGCAAAGAGGCATGTTCATGCTGGTACCAGCACATCAACAGTCAGCTGTGCCACATGACATGAATGTAACAGTCAACATGGCTTTTGTGAAATTAATTTTGTGTAATTACTCAGGAATAAAACAACCTCACAGTCCATCATGTTGGTTCAGTGTCTTTATTTAAACAATGGGCAGTCAAAAATTATAACACAACGTGTCAGGATGTTTTAAGCACTGTTACATAGTCATTACATTTGATATGCCTACAAGCAACACCAGACTGAATTAAAGCAATCATAGCACCGAGACATTCAGATGTAATTAAACCAGTGTAGCTTTTACTTCCTCTTCTTACAGACAAAATGCACAACAGTCAAGAGAGACATTATTCCAGCACCTTATGCAAATACCTCCACACTTCTTGAATGGGACAACGGAGATTTATGGCTCCCAAAGGACCATACATTAACACACTGTGCCGTTCTGCTTTTAGACATTTATTTAGCCATTAACACCGAGCAACCATGTTCTCTTCCCTTGGGCACAACTAACGAGAGCTAACCGGATAAATCTATTGTGTAACAAGCTAATGGCATCTCCCAAGTCCCTGGAGACGAGATTAATACTTAAACTAACCTTTAAACACCTAACTTTCAGTAATCATACGAGTGAGTAAATGGGAGGAATGCCTCAATTGTCGCAATCACTGTAAAACCAGCTCTTAAAACAGCCTGTAAACTACACAGCAGGATTATCCTTCCAATAGCAGACAAATATGCACGTAGTAAGCTAGCAAAATGGCTTCAACTTCGACACCGACGGAGAGTCAAGACTATTGAAATGTCAGCTAGGAAACTTGAGAGGCAGTTTCGTCAATTTAAAATCTATAACGTAAACATTAGGAAGATACATAGTGAACTTAAGCGCTCCTTGTTTTGTTCACGGAGCTCGACATGTCGTTGCAATTGCGCAGCTATTTGGCCGGTCAAGTTAGCCAACAAGAATATCCCAGACTCCATCTTTCTCGTTCACAACAAGAAGCATATCGTCAAACACCGCCATGTTGGGCGCTAATGGAGTCCAACTATGCTAGCTATTATAGCTTTACGTTAGTCCTCAAAGCAACGTTACAACACAGTACATACCGTCTCCATCAGTTTAAACAACATCCGTTTACTGCAACATTAACATTAACACAAAGGCTGACTAGCAAAACCGCGGATTTACTTAGCTAGCGTGGCTAATAATTAACTTGTAAGAAGCTAACGTTAGCTGGACGTTTTGTTCCGTATCGTGAAGTACAAGGCTAAACCATCAGGGTTAGTTAATACACCTTCTTGGTATAGCAGTACTTAAAAATGTTTTATATTGCTTTCACATCTTATTACATAAGCTACATACAATAAATATGAAGAATGTGTAAAATAATAGACAAACGGCAGGGAACATACCGTCGTTGTCGGCGGAGCAATCTTACGTTAAGCTAACCAGATCATCATCTGTAACGATAATGCTTAGAAACCTAAATTTGGATTTCATATCGCATTTATCTGGTTAATAAATGCCTTGTAATAATCATACTCTTGAATAATTCAAGTTAGTTGCCAATTAAATAAATAGCTAAGTAGTGTTTCTTAACCGCCAAAACGACGGCATTTCAGGCTGCCTTCGAAACGTGGCCTACGACAATTTTCACATTTTAACAAAAAAATTAAAAAACATAAGAACAACTGAACAATAATATTAGATATAAATCACACAGAGAACATGTTCATGCAAAAACGGTCAACAGCTGTTGAAAAACAAACGTTAAATCAACACTTAAGGCTTCCCCGAGAGTTTCCTATAGGGCGTGCGGAAAATCCAGTCCACTGGCCGGACATCACTCGCAGGCGAGTCCGAGGCTTGCAACAAAGTCCCAGAAATCCAAAGAAGAAGAGGGCGAAAAACCGAACCGTCGACGTGATTCTAAAGCAGCTCGAAAATAATCCATGATACAGTGTTTCGAGGTGAAAATATACTGTATTTCGACCATTTTCCCCTGTTTAATGAAAGGTCTTAACAGGCCTCAGCCCTGAGCCTCTTTTCTTAGAGCCCAGGCTGATCTAGAGCGAGACGAACGGGAGAACAGAGATTTTTTTTATTTTTGCTCTGAGGGAAGAAATTCACATCGGCCGCGTTCGGCAAACATCGGAAGAAGGGCGGGTTTTGTTGAAATTATTCTAAGAAGGTTCATTTCTTCACAGCCATTGGTTAGCTCTTTTCTACTCCTCAATATTCATGAGAAAACGGACGAATCAAGAGGATTTTAATTAAATATTCATATTTTACATGCAAAATACACAACGCACCGCCTACTCTGTTTTAATAAAGCCAATCGGAATGAGTTAAGATTAAATCAACGCCCGCCTTTAGTTCCGATTCGCTAGAAAAAACAAACGTGCTCTCTGATTGGCTGTACGTGAAACCAAATTAATTATTCATATAACTGTCTTGAATGGCCAATGAGCGTTTTACTACAGAGATCCATGTCCCACCTTCCGAAGAGCCAGTCCCTGCCTTTTTGGGTGTGCAACCCCGTAGTATGCACTCAGTCTATATAAACAAGCGTTGAACCGCTTCATACTCAGAAGCGCTTAGAGCGCTCCACAGTGTAGATCAGAAAAGGGAAGGGAGCAGTCGGTAGCCATCTTACTTAGGACCAAAATACAAATAACTCGACTATAAAGGCAACCGACAGCAGAGGTCCCTGGGATATCGCCTTCGGAGACTTTCCGGTCACCGTTGGCGGCCTGACCAGAGTCGTGGTGACAATTTAAAGGCTGTTCCTGCTCACAAAGCGGCGTGCCGAGGAAGGACGCGTCTCTTTGAATAGACAGGATGCACGGACCGCCCTCCGGCGACAGCGCATGCCCATTGCGCACGATCAAGAGAGTTCAATTCGGCATCATCAGTCCAGATGAGCTTGTAGGTTTTCTTTTTGGGGGAGTGGGGGTATTTTATTAATTCTCGGACAGATCACACATCACTCTTACAGTTTCTTGACTAATCTTGTAGTTTAACAAATGTGGCAAAGACATGGTTCTGTTTACAACGGAAAATGCTGGCTGTTAGCCTAGCCTAGCTAACTAGCTGTGTCAGGCTGGTGGAGCTTGTGCTAACTAGCATGTTGCAGGAAGTTTGAAAAACTTTAAGCACAACATTTTAGAGAAATGATCCTTGCTATCACATGAATTAAACCCCCTTTTTATTCATGTAATGTATCTTACAGACCCATCAGTGAGTAGAAATGTTGGTTACTTGGTAGCTATTCGTTGTACACACAGCTCGTTTGTTTTTACTACTGGTCGCATTGTACGCATTGGTCTGTTTTTTTTCTCACACAATAAATTAATAAAAGGGTACTTACACAAAGTCCGATATGCATGTTTTCTTTAACTCAGGGTTGGGTGTTAAGTGGTTGTATGGATTCATGAATTTTAGTTTCATATTAGAGGTAAAGTTGATGTTTACAGAATTTTTTTTTAGCCCATTTCAGCTCTCTCTAGACAAATTTAGATTTGTATAATTTTCAAATCTGTTTGATCTAAACTTTTAACACTGACAAGTAGATGATGGTTTGTAGAAATTTTGATCTGTCACTGATTCAGATGAATGCTTGTCAAAAATAAATATGACGTTAGGTGTTTATATTCTAGCACTGATAGTAGATGATCGACTTACTATTTCAACATCAGATTAAGTACATACTGTCTTTCTCCCCAGAAACGGATGTCTGTTACGGAAGGGGGTATCAAATACCCCGAAACAACAGAAGGAGGACGTCCTAAACTTGGTGGCCTTATGGACCCGAGACAAGGGGTCATAGAGCGGACGGGAAGATGTCAGACATGTGCAGGTATGTCATGTTAGCATTTGATGCTGAAATATATTATTGATCAGTTGAGCGTTGTCTTTATCTGATGTCATTACTTAATAATAATATAAACCTGTTTTTTGTTTCCTCAGGCAACATGACAGAATGCCCTGGCCACTTTGGGCACATAGAACTGGCAAAGCCAGTTTTCCATGTCGGCTTCGTAACAAAGATAATGAAGGTTCTTCGATGTGTCTGCTTCTTTTGCTCCAAGCTGTTAGTGGATTCGGTATGTCCATTCAGCATATTACCATACGTAATGATAATAATCCATTGATATTTTATTATGAAAGTATTATATTCTATTATTTGATGTTTAACATGCTCCCATCGCTGTTATCTCCAGAACAATCCAAAGATCAAAGACATCCTGATAAAATCTAAAGGGCAGCCAAGGAAACGTTTGACACATGTGTACGAGCTGTGCAAAGGAAAAAATATCTGTGAAGGAGGAGAGGAGATGGACAACAAATTCGGAATGGAACAGCAGGAGACTGAGGAGGACATTACCAAGGAGAAGGTATTTGGGAGGAGTCTTTCTGTCATAGTTAATAGGCATTTTGACTCTTAAAATTCACAGCACTGCTCAACTTATTTTCTCTCTCACGCATTTTCCTTCACTCCCCATAATGTGATTTAACACAGGGCCACGGTGGCTGCGGGCGCTACCAGCCACGCATCAGACGCTCCGGCTTGGAGCTGTACGCCGAGTGGAAGCACGTCAATGAGGATTCGCAGGAGAAGAAAATCCTGCTGAGTCCCGAGCGTGTGCACGAGATCTTCAAGCGCATCTCTGACGAAGAGGACATCATCTTGGGCATGGATCCCAAGTTTGCACGACCAGAGTGGATGATTGTAACTGTGTTGCCTGTGCCTCCACTGGCTGTCAGGCCTGCTGTGGTCATGCAGGGCTCTGCCCGTAACCAGGTAAAGCAATATGACCCCAGACTAAATTTTTTGTTGTGGTGTTACACTGCATGTTTTTAAGCTGTGCAAAAATGAAATTCCAATAACAACAAATTAACAATTAACTTCTGTGTTAAAGGATGACTTGACCCACAAGCTGGCTGACATTGTTAAAATCAACAACCAGCTGAGAAGAAACGAGCAGAGTGGTGCGGCAGCTCATGTCATAGCTGAGGATGTCAAACTGCTCCAGTTTCACGTCGCCACCATGGTGGACAATGAATTGCCGGGCCTGCCAAGGGTAAGAATGCTCCTCCCTGATGCCTTGAATAGGGTTAGATTTGTGCCAAGTACAACAATCAATGGAGCATAGTCGAAATAACACTAATGTGAGCCCAGCCTCTGTTGCTTTCACAGTCAGTATTTTTGGGTGTTAAAGTTACAATGAATTTTCCCTTCCACAGGCGATGCAAAAGTCTGGCCGCCCTCTCAAATCCATAAAACAGCGTCTAAAGGGAAAGGAGGGGCGAGTGAGAGGTAACCTCATGGGCAAGCGTGTGGACTTCTCTGCCCGAACTGTCATCACCCCAGACCCCAACCTGCAGATTGACCAAGTTGGCGTGCCACGATCCATCGCAGCCAATATGACCTTCCCAGAAATTGTCACACCATTTAATATTGACAGGTACTGCCAAGCAGTTAGCTGATTAAACGTTATCCAATGCATAAAAACCTGTGTTTCAAAACAATGTCTATGAAATGTGTCCGCTAATTCATTCCGATGACTGTCTCAGACTACAAGAGCTGGTGCGAAGAGGCAACAGCCAGTACCCAGGAGCCAAATACATCATTCGTGACAATGGAGACAGAATTGATCTGCGATTCCACCCAAAACCAAGTGACCTTCACCTGCAGATTGGCTACAAGGCAAGATTTAAATACCTATAAGAAGCTTCAAAGCTACATCTACAACTATGGTTTGTCAGATGATCTAAAATATATTTTTATACTAACTAAACTAAAATTTCTCACTGTTTAGGTGGAAAGACACATGTGTGACGGCGACATCGTCATCTTCAACAGACAGCCCACACTACATAAAATGTCCATGATGGGGCACAGGGTCAGGATTCTGCCCTGGTCTACATTTCGACTCAATCTCAGGTACCAAATGACGACCACAAGTCGCTGGCTTACATTAATTGTACATAATTATGTTTTTGGACTGTATCTACACTAACTTTGGTATGCTCTAAAATGCCATGCTTTCATCTCCCTCTAGTGTCACCACCCCATACAACGCTGACTTTGACGGGGATGAGATGAACCTCCACTTGCCTCAGTCCCTCGAGACGAGGGCAGAGATTCAGGAGCTGGCCATGGTGCCGCGTATGATCGTCACACCCCAGTCCAACAGGCCTGTCATGGGTATCGTGCAGGACACCCTCACAGCTGTCCGCAAATTCACCAAAAGAGACGTCTTCTTAGAGAGGGTGAGAAGATTGGCACGGGGTCACCAGCTGCTGATTTTTCTGGGCTGAAAGGGTTGTTAACACTGTCTTTCTCCACCACAGGGTGAAGTGATGAACCTTCTCATGTTCCTCTCCACCTGGGATGGTAAAGTGCCTCAGCCGGCCATCCTCAAGCCCCGTCCTCTGTGGACCGGCAAGCAGATCTTCAGCCTAATCATTCCTGGACACATTAACGTGATCCGCACACACAGCACCCATCCCGACGATGAAGACAGCGGCCCGTACAAGCACATCTCCCCTGGGGACACCAAGGTACAAGATCCCTGATTAATCATGTATAGATTTAAGAATGGAAATCAATTATAGTGCAAGTGAATTCACGTTGAACTCACTCACACAGGTCATTGTGGAGAACGGTGAGCTGATCATGGGCATCCTGTGTAAGAAATCACTGGGAACCTCAGCCGGCTCCCTCGTCCACATCTCATACCTGGAGATGGGCCACGACATCACTAGACTCTTCTACTCCAACATTCAGACAGTGGTCAACAACTGGCTGCTCATCGAGGGTAAGTGTACAGTTTTGATTTTAAAATTGATATTAGTGTTTTGGCAACCAACACTTTATGGTCTTTGTCTCTGATTTGTCTCAATATTTTTCTTCTTCAGGTCATTCCATTGGTATTGGTGACTCCATTGCTGATGCCAAGACCTACCTTGACATCCAGAATACCATCAAGAAAGCCAAACAGGATGTGATAGAAGTAAGCACAGAGTGTTTGTAAAGTCACCAACATCTCAAATGTGGTTGTATCAACATAGTTCTACCTGCTTTTCAGCAGGAATCACACATAGAATAGTGCTATATTACAATTGCCTTTTGTCTGCCAGGTCATCGAGAAAGCTCACAACAATGAGCTGGAGCCAACACCTGGTAACACACTGAGGCAGACCTTTGAGAACCAGGTGAATCGTATCCTCAACGACGCTCGTGACAAAACAGGATCCTCAGCCCAGAAATCTCTGTCTGAGTACAACAACTTCAAGTCCATGGTGGTGGCTGGCTCTAAGGGCTCAAAGATTAACATCTCACAGGTAAAATAAACCTTCTAACGTCATCTTTACCTCACATTAGACAAATGAAAGCTTTGATTGACATCTCTCTACCTCTTACCTCCTTGTTCAGGTTATTGCCGTGGTGGGGCAGCAGAACGTGGAGGGTAAACGAATCCCCTTCGGCTTCAAACACCGCACGCTGCCTCACTTCATTAAGGATGACTACGGTCCCGAGAGTAGAGGCTTTGTGGAGAACTCCTACCTGGCTGGCTTGACTCCAACTGAGTTCTTCTTCCACGCCATGGGAGGCAGAGAGGGTCTGATCGACACAGCTGTCAAGACTGCTGAGACTGGTAAGTCCGAGCAGCTGGATGGAAGGAATGTGCGGGAAGAAATGAGTCAGGATGGGTTTCAAAAATAAACAAGAGTAACTATTTTTTAGTAGTTATTAGTATTAACCCCAGGCATCTAAATGGACAGTCCATGAACCAAGAAGTCTTTATGGTTTCTAACGTGGTAAGTCTACCTCTCCAGGTTATATCCAGCGTCGTCTGATCAAGTCTATGGAGTCGGTGATGGTGAAGTACGACGGCACGGTACGAAACTCCATCAACCAGGTGGTTCAGCTGCGTTACGGTGAGGACGGCCTGGCAGGAGAGAACGTCGAGTTCCAGAACGTGGCAACACTCAAACCCTCACACAAGGCCTTTGAAAAGAAGTAAGTCACACACACCAATATAGAATTAGAGTAGTATAAGCCATGCTTTCATAAATCTGATGTCAGTCGCTTTTTCAGTACCTCACATGGATTTGTGATTAGTGGAAGGGAGTTTCAGTCCCAAACTTGCTATAACTTTACCCACTTACGTGCGTGGTATTGTCCGCGGCATAACTCTTTGTCATTTTCTGTCTAGGTTCAAGTTTGATTGCACCAATGAGCGAGCTCTGAGGAGGATGCTGCAGGAAGACGTAGTCAAAGACGTGCTGACCAACGCTCACGTTCAGAGTTCCTTGGAGAGGGAGTTTGACAAGATGAAGGAGGACAGGGAGGTCTTACGAGCCATTTTCCCCACCGGGGACAGTAAGGTGTGTGTGCTCACATTCGTTGACGTACCTCAGCTCTTTCAACAGTCTCTTGGTCTGCCACGTGCAATCAAAACTACACATATAATCTAATGTTTCTCCTCGCCTGCAGGTGGTGCTGCCGTGCAACCTGGCCAGAATGATCTGGAACGCTCAGAAGATCTTCCGCATCAACACTCGAACCCCGACAGACCTCAATCCTCTCAGGGTGGTCGAGGGTGAGCTGAAAAATAGCACAATAACTGAAGATTAACAAATCAACACTCACTGTTTACTCGTCCTCTGTTAATTAGCTGCTACTCAGACAGTGTCTTCATGCTATATTTAGCCACAGGACTTTGTGAACCATGTGAAAGAGGCACTGGCTGTACAATTAGATATAGGAGATCATGGCCTGACCTTGGGTGCCCCTTAAAGCCATGTAAAGCTACTTGGTGAATCAACAGTTGAAGTCCTCGTCTCTCTGCTCGATAGAGAAAACTGTATCTTACAGCATAGAGTATCTAGGATTCAAATGTTCTATGAAATATAGCTCATTATAAAACTGCAGCAAAAGGTCTAATAAAAGTCAATACTTTAAGAGGCATTGTAGCATTGATCCTTGTGTTTGCATCCCCAGGTGTTCACGAGTTGAGTAAGAAGCTGGTGATTGTGAATGGTGACGACCCGCTCAGCAGACAGGCCCAGCAGAACGCCACTCTGCTGTTCAACATCCACCTGCGCTCCACCCTCTGCTCCAAACGCATGACCGAGGAGTTCCGCCTTTCCACAGAGGCCTTCGACTGGCTGCTGGGAGAGATCGAGACCAAATTCAACCAGTCCATTGTACGTTTAGCACATTGTTGTATCCTGATATGTCAGACAACTACACTGTTTTTTTTGCCTTTTTCATTTAATCTCATGTTTTCCTCCGTTTCCAGGCCCACCCAGGTGAAATGGTTGGCGCTCTGGCCGCTCAGTCACTGGGAGAGCCAGCCACCCAGATGACACTGAACACTTTCCACTACGCCGGTGTGTCGGCCAAGAACGTAACACTCGGTGTGCCTCGTCTAAAGGAGTTGATCAACATCTCCAAGAGGCCCAAAACACCCTCGCTGACGGTTTTCCTGCTGGGTCAGGCAGCCCGTGACGCTGAGAGGGCCAAGGACATCCTGTGTCGACTGGAGCACACCACACTGCGAAAGGTTAGAGAAAGACACTGAATGGTTTTTGATTCACCACCCCTTCAAACTTTGCAATTCCATATCTGATAATGTCATATCAACAAAAGAATTTCATCTTACTTTGACGCAGTGAGTAAACATTTGCCTTTTTACTTAGGTGACAGCCAACACCGCCATCTACTACGACCCCAACCCCCAGAACACAGTGGTGGCCGAGGACCAGGAGTGGGTGAACGTCTACTATGAGATGCCCGACTTCGACGTGACTCGCATTTCGCCGTGGCTGCTGCGTATCGAGCTCGACCGCAAGCACATGACTGATCGTAAACTGACTATGGAGCAGATTGCAGAGAAGATCAACGCAGGTAGGACATGAACACATACTGTTATTCAGTGTTTTAACACAAACAAGGTAGTTCTTCGTAATGACACTTCTGTTTTCCTGCAAGGTTTCGGAGATGATCTGAACTGTATCTTCAATGACGACAACGCCGAGAAGCTGGTTCTGCGAATCAGAATCATGAACAGCGATGAAAACAAGTTCCAAGAGGTAAGCATTGATATTCACTAAAGATAAGTGCACTGTAGTCAGCTTCAGTATCAGTCATAATACCTGTGTTTTCTGTGTCTAGGATGAGGAGGTTGTGGACAAAATGGACGACGATGTGTTCTTGAGGTGCATCGAGTCCAACATGCTGACAGACATGACCCTACAAGGCATTGAGCAGATCAGCAAGGTAACAGAGTTCACACACACACACACACTAATAATAGTATTCACCTACAGAGGGTTTCCATTACAGGATGATTGCAGATCCCACACAATCATGTCATTAGTAACAATAGGAAATACCTGCCTGTGGCTGCAAGTTAAAGGTCACACTCTCCTCTTCCAGGTGTACATGCACTTGCCTCAGACTGACAATAAGAAGAAGATCATCATCACGGAGGATGGCGAGTTCAAGGCCCTGCAGGAGTGGATCCTTGAGACAGACGGCGTCAGCCTCATGAGGGTCCTCAGCGAGAAGGACGTAGATCCCGTCAGGACCACGTCCAACGACATTGTGGAGATCTTCACGGTAAGAAAGCGTAAAAATACCTTTGTTTTCAAAGTGTAATAACAGCAGATTTTTACAGACATTTATCTGCTTCTCTCTTGTGTAGGTCTTGGGAATTGAGGCAGTGAGAAAGGCTCTGGAGAGGGAGTTGTACCACGTCATCTCCTTTGACGGTTCCTACGTCAACTACCGTCACTTGGCTCTGCTCTGTGACACCATGACCTGCCGCGGTCACTTGATGGCCATCACACGTCACGGCATCAACCGTCAAGACACGGGACCACTCATGAAGTGTTCCTTTGAGGAGACGGTAAGAGGACCATCAAAGACTCTACTTTACTAAACTGCTGCTGATTAGAAAAAGGATCGTCTTAATAACCTCTCTTTCTTGCACCTCCTCCTCCAGGTGGATGTGTTGATGGAGGCGTCGTCCCACGGTGAGAGTGACCCCATGAAGGGAGTATCTGAGAACATCATGCTTGGCCAGCTCGCTCCGGCTGGTACGGGATGCTTCGACCTGCTGTTGGATGCCGAGAAGTGTAAATACGGCATGGAGATCCCGACAAACATACCTGGCATCAGCGTGGCTGGACGTAAGTCAAAAGACGTTAGATTTAATGGAGAAATGTTTCTATTGCTGATATTGTATAAGAGCTACAATGTTTATGTTCTATATGTGTCCTATTTGCAGCCACTGGAATGTTCTTTGGTACGGTGCCGAGTCCCATGAGTGGTATGTCACCTGCCATGACCCCCTGGAACACGGGAGCAACACCAGCCTACGGTGCCTGGTCCCCTAGTGTCGGTAAGTGTTTCCTCAAGTTGAGTTGGCTCTTTTCCTGTTTCCTTTGTGTTTCCGTTACTGAGCTTTGCCCTTGATTATTTTTCCTCCAGGAAGCGGCATGACCCCCGGAGCAGCAGGTTTCTCTCCCAGTGCGGCGTCAGACGCGAGTGGCTTCTCTCCGGGCTACTCCCCGGCCTGGTCGCCCACTCCTGGGTCTCCTGGATCTCCAGGACCTGCCAGCCCGTACATCCCATCTCCAGGTTAGACACTGAGGGGGGAAAAGCACATGTGGCTTATTAATGAAACAATTTTCACAACATACAGTGTGTAGATGTGTATGTAAGAAAGACAGGGAATCTCCCTCTGCGTCCTTTTCCCCTTAAAGAACACCCCTTAAAGTTTTTCTGTTTTTCTCCATAGGTGGAGCCATGTCACCCAACTACTCACCCACCTCCCCGGCCTACGAGCCTCGCTCCCCTGGAGGCTACACCCCACAGAGCCCTGGCTACTCCCCAACATCACCCTCCTACTCCCCGACTTCTCCCTCCTACTCCCCGACCAGCCCCAACTACAGCCCGACATCTCCTTCCTACTCACCCACCTCGCCCAGTTACTCCCCAACCTCTCCGTCCTACTCTCCCACGTCTCCATCTTACTCCCCGACGTCTCCCTCCTACTCCCCCACATCCCCGTCCTACTCCCCCACATCCCCCTCCTACTCTCCCACCTCGCCGAGCTACAGCCCGACGTCGCCGAGCTACAGCCCGACGTCACCCAGCTACTCGCCCACCTCTCCTTCATACTCCCCCACCTCCCCATCTTATTCTCCAACCTCTCCATCTTACTCCCCCACCTCCCCGTCCTACTCGCCCACCTCTCCTTCCTACTCGCCCACCAGCCCGAGCTACAGCCCCACATCACCGAACTACACGCCCACCTCCCCCAGCTACTCCCCCACCTCTCCCTCCTACTCCCCTACATCACCCTCTTACTCCCCGACCTCCCCCAACTACACCCCGACCAGCCCCAACTACTCCCCCACCTCTCCCTCGTACTCTCCCACCTCTCCGTCCTACTCGCCCTCCAGTCCGCGCTACACCCCGCAGTCGCCCACCTACACACCCAGCTCCCCCTCATACAGTCCCAGCTCTCCCTCCTACTCCCCCACCTCCCCCAAATACACCCCAACTTCACCCTCATACAGCCCCAGCTCCCCGGAGTACACCCCCACCTCTCCCAAGTACTCCCCCACCTCGCCAAAGTACTCCCCGACGTCGCCGAAGTACTCCCCGACCTCTCCCACTTACTCCCCAACGACTCCAAAATACAGCCCCACCTCTCCCACGTACTCCCCCACCTCCCCCACTTACACCCCCACCAGCCCCAAATACTCCCCTACCTCTCCTACTTACTCCCCAACTTCACCCAAGTACTCCCCCACGTCTCCTACGTACTCGCCAACTAGCCCCAAAGGCTCCACGTACAGCCCCACCTCCCCCGGATACAGCCCCACCTCACCCACCTACAGCCCGGCCATCAGCCCCGACGACAGCGACGAGGAGAACAACTGATGAGCCGCGGAGGAGAAGGGGAGGCAGCTGAAGAAGCCCCGTCACCTCATGGGTGGACACTTGAAGAAACCCCGTCACCTCATGGGTGAACAACTGAAGGACAGCACCTTTTTAACCAGCTGGAGGTGGCGGCGCTTCTAGCCACAGGGGTCCCAACTGCGATTCTTTCTCCTTTGGGACCTCTGTCTCGCTCCAGCCTCGACCACCTGAGCTCCCCGCCCTCTCTACCACAAGAAATCATTAAAACTACTATGTGAAAGACTTGACTGCTCTGCCTGAAGGAAAACAAAAAGGCTGCCTTTTGAAATAGTTTTTTTAATTTTCAAAACGGGGTGTTGGAGCAAAACCGCAAATCCCATGAGGGAATGAAAAGGAGAGGAAGATGTGGTGAACACATGACGAGGGAGAAAACGTCCCTTTTTAACTTTAACAGTGTACTGCATCCAGTCTCTCTCTCATTCTCTAAATGTTATAGTCGTGGGAGACGTACATATTGCCAAAAGCCTTTTGAGAAGTGGATTGTATTCATCACTAAACGCATAAGCTCTAAAGAAAATCGAGGAGGTAAAGTTTGTTTACTGCATATTTCACCAAGGTGTATCTTGTTAGACATTTTGCTGCTTTTGTAAAAGTCCAGTCGCTGCCAGTTTTGGTGGATCAAAGGTGTTCGATATATATATATATATATATATATATATATATATATATATATATATAAATAAATAAAAATGGTTGGGTCACATCGTCCAAAGATGACAGTCGGATGGTCCGTGGGAATACAGACATGATGGGAGAGAGAAACTGGCTTGCAGGGAAAAGAAATGTCACTCTTGAACATCATTAACCACAGGTGTATGTACCCATCGCCCTCCCCTCTTCCTCCTTCACACCCCAAAGACAAAACCTGAAAGATGTCATGAAAACACCCACCAGCATCCTCTTGTCCTCTACCATTTTGGAGACTTGTGCATCAAAAGCAAAAAAACAACACAAGAACATTTTCCAGATTCTTCCCTTGACACTGGGAATTTAAAGATTTATATGGGGGAAAAAAATAATAGAATTATTATTCTGTCTTTAATTTTCAATTCTAGAAGGAAATGGGGCACACTTGGACGAGGGACACTAGTTTGACGTCGCTGCTTTTGTCATTGTTTGCATGAGTAGCACATGTTAATACATTTTAATCGAGCTTTAGGTTTAAAATTTGTTCAATTCCCTCTCGCTAATCTTTGTCCCATTTCTGATAGCTGACGTGTACACAGGTTTATTTAGACTATTCAATTTATTTAAGAAAGAAAGTTAACTACTATTCTGTGTGAATATGAATAGAGGAAAATTAAGATTTTTTTTTAAAAAAAAATTCTTTTTTTGGCTTTTCTCTCGTTTGCTTCTGGTGACTTTGTAAACCTGTTTGCAGGAGGCTCATGTTCATGTACTGTGGATGAAGGGGCAGGGGACGGAGGGGAGTGGTTTTTTTTTAGTTTCGCCCCTCGTTCCGCCCCAGAGTTTTTTGCCACGACAGCGACTTACTCTTTCCACTAACACGCTGCACTCCACCAGTTCATGACAATGCTTCAGTTAAAGGTAGAGGGGCACAAAGATCAGTGCTTCACTTCTCGGGACGCCTAGTCTTTAAGACGGCGTGGAACATTTTATGTTAAGCAGAGACTGTCAGGAGAAAGCAGCACTTTTGGCCTCTCTGTTAAGAAAAACTTACCCACTACATTAGTGTGAACTTTCTTTTTGAATATGGGTGCTTACTTACATGAGTCGATCTAGTTTGACTGTTAGGGAACCGTCTGTATGCCCGATGATAATGATGATGATGATGGAAACAGTTTTTCCTTTCCCTCCTCGTTCCATTTGATTATTCAGCGCGGTTTCTGGATTTATTGGACTAGCTGGGTCTCCTCCCTCTCCCCTCTTCATCCACAAGTGATCCTCATTTCTGAAGTCAGTGTTTCCTTTTTTCTACCAATGTATGTACCTGTGACGAGGGGGAATCATGGGGAGGGGGGAGGTGTGTTAGATCTGACTGGGAGTCCTGAGCAGATAAAACGCCAAAAAGCCAGTAGTCTGAAAATGTTCAAATAATTAGTCCTGATTTCGTGAAACATTGCTTCCAACACAGTCTTGAATTGAAAGGACTGCACCTTCTGGCCTTTTGAGATAAAGCAGGTTTGGTAATTGCACTTAGTAAATAATCGTGGTGGACCGAAGCCCCGGACATTGTGATATTTTGTCCACTCTGCTTGCATCTAATCCTGTCGTCTTAACTGTGTGCTGTCCGGTCAATTCAGGACATCAGGACTCCCAGGTTGTATGAATGTGTGTATGAGTGTGCGGTTGACGTGCGTCCGAGGGCGAGACAGGGTTTCAAACTGAGGAAAGACATCACGTGTCTGGGCAAAGGAAGATTTAACTTGAAATTGCCACTGTATAGAAAACAATTCATTATCTCATTCTCTGTATCTTTGTTCTGTTTGTTTTTTGACTTGAAAAAAATGAATAAAAGTTTTACTATATGTCTGTCTGTCTTTTTTATGTGTCACAACTACAGCTGTAATGTGAGCACACTGAATAGCCTGTGTTTATGATGATTTTGTGCAACAACAAATGTTCATTTTAAAGCGTTTTGGGTAAAGGAAATGGTGCTTATAGTAGATATATGTAGATAAACACCAGTATGCTCCAGGTTTTTTTAACTGGGGCAAAGAAGTTACTGTACTTCAGGATAAGTTTAAGACACTTATACTGAGTAATAAGATTTTATGCCACTGTAACTTACCTCATTTTGAAGGCGACATGGCGCCATCTGAAGAGAAAAACACTTTTAAGAGTTGAAGAGAAATGTTTGCAGACTCCACTTACACTTGAAAAACTAGAACACAGATGTAAGATTTAACATAAAAACGTGTCTCAAAAATAAGATGCATTATTATTTAACCTCCTGAGACCCAGCAATTAATTTTTGGCCACTCTCGAGGACATTAGCTCTCATTCTGTGAAGGCCAGTTGTTCCTAAGTGGACAAGGAAGGAAGGAAGGATGGATGGAAGGAAAGAAGGAAGGAAGGAGGGAGGGAGGGAGGAAGGAATGAGGGAAAGAAGGAAGGAAAGAAGCAAGGAGGGGTGGAAGGGAGGGAGGAGGAAAGAAGCAAGAAGGGAAAGAAGGAGGGATGGAAGGAAGGAGGGACAGAGGGAAGGAAGGAGGGTGGGAGGAGGGACAGACGGAGGGAGGGAGGATGAAGGAGAGACGGAAGGAAGGAAGGAGGGTGGGAGACAGGAATGAGGGAAAGAAGGAAAGAATGAGGGAGTGAGGAAGGAAGGAAGGAAGGAGGGAAGGAAGGATGGAAGGAAATGAGGAAGAAAGGAGGGAGGGAAAGAAGGAAGAAAAGAAGGAGGAAGTAAGGAGGGAGGAAAGATGCAAGGAGGGAAGGAGGGGAGAAGGATGGAAGGAAAGAAAGAAAGAAGGATGGAGGGCGGAGGGACTGAAGGAAGGAGGGAAGGAAGGGAGGAAGGACAGAAAGAAGGAAGGAATGAAGAAATAGGTTTACATTCAATGGTGGAAAGTAGTACAGTTAATCAAGTACTGTCTTAAGTGCACATTTGAGGTAGGCTACATTTACTTTACATGAGGATTTCTATTTAATGCAGCTTTGTACTTCCGATCCAGGATAATTCAGAAGCAAATCTTGTATTTTTACTCCCCTACATTTACTTGACTGCTTAAGTTACTTTCCAGATTCAGATTAATAATACAAAATATGATCAATAAATACATTTTGAAACTATTTGGGCATAGTTCCCCATTTAAGTATAAATTGAGGCTACTTTACTTTGACTTGTAGCAGAGTATTTTTACAGTGTGGTATCAAAGAGTTACTTTAATGATTAACTATAGGGATTGACATGCAGTATTTAGTTATTGAGAATCACCTGACCTAAGCCCTGATGGAAAACACGTGAGCGCTGCCTGTAAATCACGTGACCTGCAGTTTCTGCAGAAACCTAACGCGCTCTTTCCTCTTGGGGGCGCTGTGACGTCACCGGACCGCTTACAGGAAGTCAATTTATCAATCGGGCCAGTTAACAAACAAGAACTTGATAAACTGTTGTATTTGGGCCACAGGGGGCTGGTTTGTCTGTTGAGTCGCTCATTTCTGAGAGATAACTTCATTTGGAGGTCCTCTCATTCTGGGAGTTGAATACACAGGTAAAGTTTGGAAAGTTTCAGATGTATTTTGGGAACATTTCCAGCTGTAATTTGCTAATTGGCAGCTAAACCAAAGCTAGCTCAAAGTAAACAGCCGTTAGCCCAAGGGTTTATCTCTTGTTACTCTGACCATGGCTGTAATCTCATTGAGTACATATAATAGGCTATTTAAAATACTTTAAAATGGTCAAAGCTGTGCTTACAGATGTACATGGTCAAATTTATATTAACTGTACTTATCACACCACTAAACAAGTATTTATTTGCAACAGTTTAAGGGGCTACAATGAACCCTAAAAAGCCATGGTGAAGATAGAAGATTAGCAGGTAGGGAACATGACAAGAAATACATTTACATAAATTTAAAACAAACTATAGAAGGACCAGAGACACAAAAATTTTCTCCTTAAGTATGTCAAATAAGGCTTAATTTCTCCTTAGCTGAAGGATTTAAACAGTTGTACAGAATTCCTTAAAAGGTTTCCTTAGTTAAGGAAAAACTTAACCTCATTTACTGCGTTGAAAGAGATTTTACAGTGGTACAAGTTTCCATGGAGATTGTTTGCTTGGACTCACGCTTGTGATGCCTGTTATCATCTCACAGAGTTGGCTTATAGTTAGTTAGTGAAAAAATGGCAGAAGAAGAAAAGACAAGAAAGCCATATTGGTCAGAGGAGGAAAGGATCAAACTTCTGGAGGAATACAATCATGGAAAGCACAAACTACAAAGTAAATTTGATCCCCAAACACCAGATGGCAAACAATTTTAGGAAGAAATTGCAACAAAAATGAATTAAGTCAAATCTATATTTTAAAATCAAAAGTGTATCCATCGGGTTCTCCTGGTCGCAGAACACTCTTCTCAGGGTATGTTAGTTTTTGTCATTTATTATCATTAACTCGGTCATGTTGCAGTTAACATAGAGTCAGAGGTACTTTAAGGGTTTTTTTTTTTTTTTACCTTGCTTTGGTTGCTAAGGTCTTTTGTGCAACAGTCTAGGGATTCCTTAAGTATACGACAAAGACAGGGAGAAAACGATGAATACTCAGGATACTAAGGAGAGGACTTAAGGGTGATTTTTATTTTGAGTAAACCTTAACTAGGACTTTAAGGACAGTCTTAACTTAAGGTGTTTTGTGCAACTTGCTGGCTTTTAACTTATAAATATTGAATTTCCAAAAGGCTATGGATGTACATTTTAAATTTTGCATAAAATATACCCTGCAAATTGTCTAATTGCTAAATTTACAGGTATTAGCTTAATATTTCTTGTTTTGTAAACATAATGTAGAAAAAAATGTATCACACATTTTCTGATTCTGATTTATCCCCCAAAAAATTGGACACATCTGAAGTTTTACTGTTTCAAAGCTGCTTTATCTGTCGAGTCTGTTGAATATAAAGATATTTATTGTTACTTTGATAATCCAGAAGATGGCGCTCTTGAATAGCAGATTAAAGTCATAAGCCATAAGCAAAATGTTTTACTCACAAAGTTTTTTTCCTTGTCTGCTAGAACTGAATCCCCAATCTAAATCACTCAGTTTTTAAACAACAATCAAAAAATAAGCTTTTTGAACATTTATGAGACTTTTTTTTCTATTAACCTCTGATTGAATATGTTTATATTTGTGTATATGTACTCCTGTTTTTATATCATTATTATTACTTTGTGTAATCATTTATGCACTTAATGTGTATTTGCATCATTCGATTGTTTACCTTTTTCATCCAGCTTTTGTCAGAATAAATATATAAATGAAGTTACATTACAGTCAGCTGTGTTTTGTGAGGCTACAAGGATTAAAAAAAAATCATACCCACTGTGCTCAGCTGGAACTTTAATATACTTAAAATATAAAAGGGCTTAAATATCACAGTTAGATTTAGCTTGTGAGCAAACTGTGTGCAGGCTGCAGGGATGTTTGGCTAGCTGTTTGTTTGAGCTCCATCTCCATTGTTTGTGCCGTCTGTCCTTACCTGCAGGTACCAAACCCTCTCTGGCCACCAGATGGAGTAAGGGCTCTCTCATGGGAGTCTGCCACAGACAGAAAAATTTGGACCTCAGCAGGCATGTGTTTGCTCTCTCAGAAAAGGCCTCTCAGATCCTAACAAAATAACAAAACAGGTAAAGCTGCTCAACTGACAAATCTAATCAATATATTCTGTTGGGAAACTAATTTTATTTCACATACTGTTTAGTGCTTGTTCCAGCTCCTCATCCAAGCTATATGATATTTAATTTTAACCCCGTCACCCACAGCTGTACCATCAATTACATTATAGATGTGCTTAATTTTTTGTGTACGTTCACAAAATCCTACCTGCCATATGCACTATCATTAGAAATGTTTGGACGTCTAATAAGTTTTGTGGGTTTTAAAGATGTTAAGCTGCACAACATGAATTGGTAATGACTGACACACCAAAGGGTCAAGGGTCAAATAAAGCTTCCACTGTAATTACCGTTTTGATATTACATAACATGGTCTGTCTGCCCCTTAAAACTTTTAAGAAGACTGTTTACCTACAATTATTTACCTTATTATTATGCCCCGAGTCATTGTGTTGTGCACACAGTAATTTATTTTTCTGTTTGCGATAAAACTTTCTGGATTTTCTTGTTTAAATTTTAACTCCACCTAATTAAATTTTAGTTTAATTTACATAGATTATACAGTTTACTCCAGTTGATTCAGTGGTACATTGGACTTCAGTCAAACAGTGACCTTTCCTCCTCTGTGAGTGGATCCTTCAGAGTCGTAATCTTCGCCTGCGGAACTGATGAATCACAGGTTTCAGTCTGACTTGTCACGTAATGATCTGAAGCTGCCCTGTGCTTCCTACACATCTGGGTGTGTCTGACTGGAGGAACCCGTGAATGACTACTACCTGTGTTTGGATTGGTTGCTGTGGAGATATTTACCTACTGTGGAGGCCATGATGCTGAGTCATTAATAAGGGGGCAGTTGTCATGCTGATACAAACGTCCACCCTATGGACTTGCGGACTGAGCCCTCACAGACTTAAGTCCTTTGTATTGTGACTGTCATCACGTAAAGTCTGTGAGAGTGCAAGACTCCAAGGCCCTGATATATAGGCCTCAATTATACATGATGATCACTGCTCCCATATTCCACACCCAAATTGATGAATAGTGTTAGCTCATCTGTCCCAGCAGATAAGATATAAATCCCATGTGTGAATGAACCAAATTATATTTAGACATTTCTATACAAATACGTAAATGTTTGTAAATAAGGACCCAAGTATGACTAAATAAATTGGTATGACTTAACACCTTAATACTTAAGACCTTTTATTTATTTATATATTTTTTTTTGGGCCAGTTACCTTAGTCTGTATATTTGGTATCACACTGTACAGCTTTTATGTGGTAGGCTGCAATAATAAAATGCATTTTAATTACATCTATAACCCATACTTATACATATTTCTCTACCATAATGTGGTTGAATATTATTTCTGGCCTATATGATCCAAGTAACATTTTAATACAGTGATTATTTTTCACAGTCATAATATGTTCGATTTGTTTTTTTAGCCAGCAACTGTAAAAAACCTCAACATCACGTCGGAACTGCAGTGAATTGTTGGTAATTAAATCAGTGAAGTCTCCACCCCAAGTGGACTCTGGAAGTCTGCAGGAAGTCCACTTGAGGCCCATTTTGGATTAGTTGAATTGTGGGTTTGGACAGCACTCACAAAGTCTGCGAGTCTGCATGTGCAGTGAAGTCCAGCCTTTTTGATTCAGTATTAGAAGAAGAGTTTGTAATTTTTAAAAGGGATATTTTTAACATTATAAACAAGAAGATTAAAGACAAATTCAGGGCGGTAGTGTGCAAGTTAGTGGTGTTAGAAAGCTGAGGGAGGGATTTCATGAATGGACATTTTTCTGCCTCTGTGAAGGCAATAGTCGTGGCTGGAGGCTTTGTGTTTTTGGGTTGTCTGTCCATCCATCCCATTCTCATAAGGGACATATCTCAAAAACGCCTTACGAGAATTTCTTCTAATTTGGCACAAACATCCACGTGGACTCAGTGATGCCCTGATTAGATTTTGGTGGTCAAAGGGAAAAGGTCATGGCCACTGACCTGGTTCATCTTATTCTTGTAAACACTACATCTCAAAAGGGTCTTGAGTATATTTCTTCAAATTTGGCACAAACAGCTAGTTGGACTCCAGGATGAACTAATTAGAATTTGGTGTTAAAGGTCAATGTCGCTGTAACCTTGGTTACATCTCATTCTCATGAGCGTGATCTCAAGATGGCCTTTAGGGAATTTTCTCAAACTTGGCACAAATGTTTACTTGGACCCATTGATGACCTTGTTAGATTTTGGTGGTAGGCGAAAATCATTTTAGGAAACTATACAGTTTTAAACTATATAATAATAAAAACTGAAAGCACTTGTGCCGATTACATATGCAACACAATGCATTTATAACTTAGATTTCATCCTCCCCCCTCATCTGCCAGTAAAGGAAACTGAGCTCCAATAAGTAACTACCTTTCAAAAGTTCACTTAAAACAGGAGACACGTCGGACACCTTTATTTACTCCTACTTTTCAACAGAAAAAAACACGTTACCAGTTGTAACCAGACAGCATTTTGTTCAATTCATTACCTCCACTTTGGATTGTTACAATTTACAGAAAGAGAATACTTCATTTTCATACCATTTTTTTATGGTAATTTTAATATTTCTATATTTAAAATCAACGTACCTTAAACAGTTAAGTTTCAAGTATATTTTTCCTGCATTTAAAGTCATTGCCATGGTGTGATTTTGTTTAGAATATTTTAAAGAAATGAAGACTTGATTGTAAAAAATTTTTTTTTACATAATTACAGCAAACACGTAAAGAAAATCAAGTCTGGCAGCCTTCACAGAGATGTGAGCGGGTTTTTTTTTTACACTGACAGAAAAACAAATAAATTTGCTTCTTTGGGAAAATTAAATCCATTTAGGCATATATAGCTTTAATTCAGTTAACAGGTGTTGCTTCTCTCTTACTACTGTAAATAACCAGCAACTTGAATGACTACATAATATAGCTCAAGAATTCATACACTAATTTTGACAGAATTTCTCACAGATATCTAATAGGTTTAAATAATGATGTGATGACATTTTACATCCAGAAGCTCAAAGGTCAACTTCACTGTGACATCATCATGTTCTGCAAACACACTTTTGTGGCCACTACTCAGCATCATATCTCAGGAACAGAAGGAGAGACAATTGGTCGCATACTGAATTGGTGACACTAATTTTGGGTGTCCACCTTGAAACTGTGCTGATTGTATAGATCATCTTTGCTGTCAAGTTGAAGATGTGTGTGAAGCATCCACGTTTTAGAATTTGTAGCTTCATCCAACATCCACATTTGAAGAATTGTCTACTGTGTCTAGACATGGGTATAAACTGTAACTGCAACCTTGGTGGTTTGCGGAGGCAAACCACCAAGTGTTTTTGTTTGACCTGATTTTTGTAATTTTTTAAGAAAGAAAGAAAGTGTAATGGGATTAAAGTATCAAAAGTCAGGCTGAAGATAAGATGAATATCAGGTGGACAGTGATCTTGTCAAGTGGGCCTGGTTTGCATTTGAATTCTCCCCCTTCACTTTAAGACCTGATTCAATCAAGTTTCCGCACTTTAAGAGTCAGAGGGCTGGGCTTAGACTGCCAGAGACCAAGGCAGGAAATGTGTGTGTGCCTGTGTGTGTGAGAGACACAGAAAGAATTTGTGTGTTAAGGGACGTGTTTGTCCTTGCGTGACTACCTTCCTCTCCACTCTCTGCCCAGACGTGTTGTGTGCCACTGCTAACCCACTCTTCAAGGTAAGTTTCACATGAACTTTATTTTTGCTGTATAAACCTCTACACTTCAGTTCTTTGTCTTTGTACGTATTTTCCTCTCTCAGTCTTTTACACTGAAGCTTTTTTTCTGTTTTTCCTCCCATGCACGTCTTTTCCCTGTTTGCTCATCACATTCCTTCTCCTGAAATCAGCAGAGGAATCTCGCAACGGGACAATGTACCTTTGGTTTAACTTCAGCGAGACCCAAGTTTCTCTGACATGCATCTTTCCATTCGAACACTTATTCTCTCTGCTCCACCTTTCTGTAACTAGCGGATAAAACCACTCCTTTAATTTCCCTCTCCCAGTCTGTCCCTGTCTCACTTCCTTCACATCTTCCTGGTCTTATTTGCAGCAACTTCCTCAGAGTTAGGGTGGGGTATCAAAGCAGATCAGATCTTGTGGCTTAGCTGAGAAACTGAAGCTTGGTATTCAAAATAGGTTGAAAACACATTTTCCTACAGCTGTAAAAGTGTGTTTTGACATTCATAGTAAACTGTCTCATTCCTCTTTGTTCTCCTGTCCTCTCAGTTTCTCCCTGTCTGCATCAGCCTGTCTTGATTTCAGCCATCTAATCTCATAAACATACAGTGCACCCAGCCACGCAAACACACACAGATGTACACACACATTGTATACACTCAGTGTCAATTGTCAGATTGCTCTCAGATCTCTCCACACCTGCTTCCCTGTCTGCCCGTATATTGTCTGCTCTCATATTTCTGTTTGGTTATCAACGCATGAATGACTGATTGAGTCAGTGACCCCTGTAGCCTATCTGCGACCTTCTGTCTCCATCTAAACCTCTCTGATCTCCATGTCTCCTCCACATAACCAGATGCCTCAGGGCACTTCAGTAGTCGAGTCCAAAAGACCAAACTTTTATCTTTAGCATCACAGGCTGCCTTTTTTTTTTCTAATTTTCTTCCATTGTTTCCCTGGATGTGAATGACTAGATTGGATTACAGAGATTAATGAGATTGTTATTTTAAATCAGTGCTTTTTAAAGATCAAATGCTTAATGCCTCCGGCTAATGAATAACAACTGTGAAAAAAGCAGACCTCACATTTTAATGGATATTTTGACGATGTGCAAATCATTTTAGGACTACTGCTCACTACTAAGAGCACTGATGCGAGGGTGGGCCTATAGCTTAAAAAAATTAAAGGGTCAGTTGTGTAGATTTTCCATGCGTTTACTCTAAAATCTTTGAGATGTGAGTGGTTTTACATTGACTAATCGATTGCCAGCTATATTAGTCACATCACGAATATGAAAAGCTGTATAGTATGCAAATGCCAGCAAAGAAACCTGAAACCACCAGAGCAGTGTGACAGTTAGCATTAGCGTAGCGAACATGATAGAAGGTGCAGTTTTTGGATGTTAACCAGAGTGGTATGAACCCACTGTAGCGTAGTAGCAAAATTTAGTATATGTTCCATAACCAAGAACGCTGTGTCAGTCACTGTCAGTTAGCCTACAAGCTAACAAACAAACAGATAAAAGATGCTAACTACACTTAGCATTCTGATATGTCAGTCAATGATTTTGGTGCGCAACAGACTTCGGGTCTAACTGAAGCTCAAACATGTGTCACAAACTGGCTCAGAGTATGTGACAATTAGGGAGTCCACACAAAAGATTTACTTAAAACAAGCCAAATTTATTAAACTAAAATTAACATAATCAATGGAGTGTGTAGATCAGCAAAGTCAGTCATGAAAGCCATGCATGGGTGAGTGTCAAGTGTTCTGTGGAGGTGTTGAAGGTGCAAACCAAAACCAAAGATGCTCAGTGGATGTAAGCTGAAAGGAAGGGAGAGACCAAATGAACAGATTAGGCAGCTTTTATAGCTTGGAAGCCCAGGTGAGCTTAATCAAGGTAACGACCCTCCCATGTCAGCCAGCTGCCTTACGAGACTGGCTGAAACATTCTCAAAGACAGTGGGAGGGGCGTCACACATGTATGGTTGAATCTTTACGATGTTTCCTACAGTTATAGAAAACCTGCAAAAGTCATGGAATTTCACAATCAAATTTTCCAGGCCTGGAAAAATGATGGAATTAGTGACAATCATTGAAAGTTTTGAAAAAGTCACGGAATTTTGTTGTGTGGATTGAAAGTGTTGCAGTAATCTTTCGTGGATAACCTTACTCGTATACATACATGGCAAATCTTTTTCTGTAGCTGTCAGCTAACGTAGCTCTAAAATGCGTCGACATAGGACAGTGTTTTGTTGAGCACCATGTATGTTTTACTAATTTTCTCCCAGTGTTTCCTTTCTCTCTTCATGCATGCCAGCTAGCTGACATTATGTCTGAAGAGAGTTTGAAACTGATAGGTATGAAAAAATCCTTGGCAAATGCAGTAAGGGAATTTATTTTCTTTTTTTCTTTTTTTAGTATTGGACCTTGAAAAGTCATGGAAAAGTTTTTGAAATGTTGTCAATGAGAAAATCCTGACAAACACTAATGCTAGCCAACTTGTAGTTAAAGGGGAACACTAAGTTCAATAAACATTTGTGAACATGCGTTACTCTCTCTCAAAGCCAGAAACCAGAGTCTCAAACTTGGGATGGCATCAAGCACTAGGTCTGGAGCTGCTCCAGTGACAATGAATGGGAGGCTGATTTTGTGGACACACGCCATGTTTGTTTCTTTTCTTAAACCCAAATGAGCTTGACTCAATTGTAGTGCTGTCACTTCTAAAAACAGAAAATGTTCCCATATACTCAGAACATTCCCCTGGGTGTTCTCAGTGTCATCTATAACATATTTGCCAATTCATTGTCAATGGAGCAGCTCCAGACTTTATACCCTATGACATCACACATTTGAGTTATAGGATTTAGTTTTTTGATTTGGGTGAGAGTTGTTCAGGTGTACTAATGTTTTTGGACTGTCTCAGACCATAGGAAAAACATGTATGAATTTTGAAAACGGGTGTGGCTCCCCTTCAACCTTTCACCTGACTTGCACTGGCCTGTACCTTTTTGACTTTTTGTTGAATAACCACGCTGTAGAATTGCTCTGTGAGTCAGAAAAGGAACAGGACTTTACCCTCTTGAATCAGGGTGCCTGAACTTGTTCTTCCGTCTTCTCAGCTCTACTGAGAGTGATGGTGGTGTGGGGATAAAGAAAAGGGGAAGAGGTGGTCAGAGTCACCTGCTGCGCGTGTTTGGGGTGGTTTTAATTCCTAGCAACACTGCTGTTTGGGAAAGAAACAGTGAGCCACCCACTCATATGTGTTGCTGTTTTAGTTGAACGAGAAGGAGGGTATACAGTGACAGGGTAAAGGAGGAGGGAGGAAGAGCTGGAGTCAGAGGAGAAGGGAAGAGTGGAAAGATGGAGGAGCCAGCAGTTTGCTCTCCCAGTAATTATCCACTTGGTGTTTAGCTTTAGCCAGGAACCAGGAACCCGACTCTACCCCCCCCCCCCCCCCCCCACGCTGCGTCCTATCCACAGGCCACAGGTAGGCTTTCATCACACCAGCTCCAGTTACCTCCCGCATATAAGCTAACCAGGCCAGGTGAGCGCAAACACTCCTCCTCACCAGACCTCTCGGTCCCTTACAACCACACACGCACACACCGGGTCACACACACTTCAGTGGACACACAGAATGGAGCCGGAGTCAGACAGCATGCCGGAGGCACCAGAGGAGATCATACAGTTAAGTGGATCGGGCCTTTTTCTCTGCCTCCTTACTTACTCTTGGAGCGGCCGTCCAAGCATTGTAACCTTAACTCAGTGGCCCTGCATGTGCTGCCTCAGGCCCTTTCTCTCTTTCCTCGCTCCCTTACCTCCTCTACTCTACCATTTTATGTGTTCAAATATCCACTCCGCTGCATTGTCACCCTCCCTTGCCTTGTTTTGGTTGATAAACATGAGTTGTAGAAATATTATCTGATTTCAGATAACAGAAGATAAGAGACACAACACCGTCTTCCGTACTGAAAACCCCCCAAAACAGAAAGGGGTGTAGCTGCTGCTGACATCCTGTTTGGTTGACCACAAAGCTGAAAATTAGCACTAATAGTTTAAACTATTTCTGCTATACTGTTTAACAGATCGCACAGAAGAGTCGGCAGCAGTGTCTTAAGTGTATGATCAATGTATTCAGCTGACTCTAAACACTATAATCATTATAATTATTTGTTTACCAGTCCTCCTTTATCAGTTATAGTTGCTGCCCGGCGCCGTCTAGCAGCCAAACTGAAACTTAAACTGCTGCTCTTAAGAGTTTTATAATTTTGTTGCGCTGACATAATGACAGTAAAGGGCAGTAAATGCCCCACCCGTATATGCAGATGTTTATTTTGATACTGTCAAATTTATTTGGAAGTTTAATGCCAGAGGCTTCTCTTATCAAGACAAAACCTAGAAGATATTTAACATTACTGCAATTTGGGTTTGATAAGGGTTCACATGTTTGTGTCTTATCATCCAAGAGAAGTCTTTTGATTGAGGAAGCATAAAACTGTAAATAAACAACACTATATTGTACAGATATCTTAGAATTAAATACTGAATTTTATATAACCGATGAAGTGTCATTTTCAAAAACAATATCTATTTAGTGTTATAGCATCCGAAGGAAAGTTGAAGTGGCAAACATATTCGTCTCTATCTGATGATGTGTCTTGACTGGTGTGGTGATACTCAAACATGACTGTTCATTTAAATTACACATTATAATTTGATGTTTTTATGTAAATTCCTGTGCACATTTTATAGAAATAACTAGTTTTGCAAATTCCCAAAACTTTTAATTTAATCTAACCATTTGGCAGTTCCTCCGCAGCTCACTAGGTGGCGTTCTGAGGCCCACTGGTTGAGAGTAGCTATGTTATTTGATTTGTCAGTCACACTGAAAATGAAGAAATAGTTAATTCATAACCTCAAAACGATAAAAAAAGATCTTACCTCAAGGGCTACTTACTCAGATTTGCTGGTGATTTCAACTACATTTCATGGTTTTCCTCAGCAAATAAGGATAATTTAGTTAATCACGTAGCGTAAATTACTGAACAACTCAGCAAACTCCTGTTGTCATGTTACTTAGGTCACATGATGAACTTAGCTATCTCTATCTGCTGAGGAAGACCATGTTTGAAAGTTGAAAGCCCTAATAAAAAAAGCGAGTAAGTAAATCTTGAATCAAGGTTTTTTTGTTTTTGTTTTTGTTTTTTTAAATGTGGAAATAAATTCTTGATTTTAGCAACAGTACTCTGTTAAAGATCGACTTACCCTCTTTTTATGGAGCTTTCAGCTGCATCTCAAGGTCTTCCTCAGTGGATATACTGTAGCTCAGTTCATCATGCAACCTGTTATCTAACAACTAGGCGTACTACAGATCATTGTGTATCTTGGGTCACATGATAACCTAAGCTATCTCTATCTGCTGAGGAAGACCATGAGATGAAAGATGAAAGCCGCAGGGAAAAAAGCTAGTAAGTGGTCCTTGAGTTGGATTATTCTTTCATCATTTAACCAAGCAAAAATGTCAATCACTCATTCCATCTTTGTAAATATGTGCATTTGCTAACTACATCTTACATTTTATGAACTACACAATTAATCATTTGAATCAAAAATACAATCTTGGGATGACTCAATAATTTAAATACTCATTAGCTGCAGACCTACAACCACTTTCCAATTTATTAGGGACACCTAGCTGAAACTCCTGCACTCTAATGCAATAAATCCTCCCTTCAGGAAGGTCGCAGTTACACTCGGAGGTGTTATCACTCAGGGATAGCATGGTTTTGATGTTTGTTCCTGGTGGCAGCTGCTCTTGTGCGGCAAACTAAATGGGCATTGCGTTCTCCTTTTCTGACAGACATACCATCTCTCCATTCCCCATTTCTGTGGTTTCGCAGAAAGGTGTATTAATGAAGCTTTAGCGTGTCTTTATTTTCATTCCTATCTGAAAATTTAGACATTATTTTTTGTGCTTTAGGTGCCAGAGAGAGACCATACCTCAGTTTTGGCACATTTTGCCACCTCATAATATTGTGACATAGTGAGAGAAAAGAGGACAGCAGAGATGTGTGTCTCTACAAACCTCACCTACTTTCAGACATGCAAGATCAAACAGGAAGAGTTAAGTTAGGTGACTCATTTAGTACATGTACATCCAAAACCGCTGTTTTTTTTTTCTTCTTCCTGTATGACAGAGGGAGGAAATCTATGATCTATCAATACGACAGAGAGATAGAGACATTACAGTGACTCAACCAAATCCATACCTGGCTCATTCTCACCTGTGACGTGATCAAGCTTGCATATAGCCACACCTGGTTTTGTGCAATGACACAAGTGTTGTGTTGGTGTGGCCTGCCTTGGTGTTGTGTTGCATAAAAGTGATGTAATGTAGCCTGTGGTCGTCAAGCAGCAGCAGCACAACCCCTCATTTTGTGTCAAGTCTTGTTGTAATGGTGCTCATCACATTAACCGCGCCCTCCACTCTGTCCTCTGTGTGTTTTGGAGCAGTTTGCATTGAGCTCTGGTCTTTGCAACACATTTTACTCAACATTTCCATCAACAGTGAAGTTCTGTAAAAAAAAAATAAAAAATACCCAAACAGAAGTAAGCATGACTAGAAATGGAGCCTCGTCCTCTGCCGTGACAAGATTAGTACTTCCTTCATTTGTCCTTCGTGTACATTTGACTTCTGCTTTTACTTCTCCTTACTCTGACCTAAGCCGATCATTCATTCCCACGTGGAAACAATGACACAACTCTGTGTGTTTACACTTCCCATTTCATCCCCTTGTGTGGGAGGGGAGTTGTTCAAAGTATGACTGCCATCAATTGCAAAAAAACATATTTTTCAGTCAGCGGTGACTCTTGAAGTCTCTCTTCCACTTGTTTTACCATTCTTGTCTTCCTCTCCTCTCCTTGCAGTATGCTCCCCTTCCAGGCAGCGCCAGGTCAGTTTGGGCCTGAGGTACGGGAGCCGGGCCTCCGAGTGTGGAGGGTGGAGAAGATGAAGGCGGTGCCGCTGGACCCCTCCGAGGTGGGAGCCTTTTATAACGGGGACTCCTATCTGGTGCTGGAGAACCGTGGTGAACAGGGAAGTGATCTCCACATGTGGATAGGTGAGAGAAAAACGACAGCTGTACAAATTGTGTATCTGTATGAGGGGGAAAGACGTCACAAGACAACAGGGTTATGTAGCATGTAGCTATGTGGTCTGACTCAAGAACGCAGTAGGCAGAACAATGAGAGAGAGGAAAAGAAAACTAGACGGCGAGCTACAGGGCCTGACTAACCAGGTGCAGAGGCATTCCTCAGAACTCCAGGCAAGGAACTGAAGTTAGTCCTGATCTTTTGGCTCATTTACAGAGACAATTTTGCACCAAATACATGCATGTTACCTAATTTAGATTTGTGCAAGTAGCACAGAAGCACCGAGATGCTCTTTGCTCAGCGGTGCAGTTAAGAGTGCATTTTACCCTTTGCTGGTGCTTTGAGCATTACATAGTTTTGTCTTAGGTTTAGTGGCCACAGAAATATGCAGTCCTTTTGTGAAATCGTTCGTCACTTTGCTCAAGCTGTTTCCTCAGTTGGAAAAGCAAGCCAGCCAATCAGTACTGAGCAGGCTGGATCAAGAAGGGGGACCTTATTATCCTGGACCACAGCCAAAAAATGGCAATAGAATAACAGAAATGAAAATGGCAACAGCTGCCAGTAAGACTGACGACAGGTTGTTGTATGTGGACTTACTTACTCTAAATAAATAGTGGATCATCTTAAATGCTCTCTTCGACCGTTACTGCATCTTCATGTTTACTGGAAAGTAAATCGTCAAGCCGGTTATGTCACTCTCTGTTGATTGGTTAGGGAAAAACAAAACAAACAGACAGACAAAATATTCCTCGAAACATGAACGTGTCAGACTGATTGAATTGTTGTGTTTCACTTCTTTTTTTCAGTCACTTTTTTTAAACCAAAGTGAAAGATAGAAACTAAATCCAAGGACATCACAGAGGTTAAAAGATGTGTGCGCACTACAACATACAATGCAACATGATACTACACATACTGTAACCTATTTCCTGAAAATTTAGTGTGAGACAATTTTTGGTCTTTGGGTCCTCATTAAAACAGGAGACACACAAGTCAAGACGTCTACACTACCATGTGTCGTCCTGACTTTAAGGACACTTTAACTATTACTTTTACTCCAGCACAACCGCTAACCACTGTCCCATGCTTACTACACACCTCACCCTGGCCCCGTGCTGCGGTTGACAAGCTAATAACCCTCCCATTAATGGTGATGACACATGAGACACGGCGCTGACCTGCTGCATCATTGTGGGCTGGATGGAGAGGGATGAAGGCACGATGAGAGGGAGAGAAGAAGTCCCGGGGGAAACTGGGATGGTTTTTGAGTGAGCGAGGGCTCGTTAAAAATGCAGGAGGACTGTTACAGTACTCAAATGTGGCTGTTGTTTCCAGCATGTATCCGGTGCTTAGGTAACACTAAGCTGATTGTCACAGCTTGGAGAGGGCTCTCTGTGCTCAAGCATGCGTCTCTCTGAAGCCTTCCCTTCCTCCCTCCCTCCCTCCCTCCCTCCCTCCACTTGTTTACAATTGATGACCCCTGTGTTGTCTTTGTGTGTTGGCCGGCCAACACACTGTTTGCTTCTCATTTCTTTGTCTCCATGACCCACCCCCTCTGTCAGCAGCTCTTTGTTCCTCATATTGTGACTCATTTCCTAATGATTTCTTTCTTTTCTTTTTCTCTGCCACCTCACTCCGTCCCTCAGCTCTACTCGCCTTCACTTTTTAATCTTTAACTGACACTTTGTTTGATAAAATTATCCCAATTCAAGGTCCACCAGCTGGCCTTTGAGACATGATTTTATTGACATGTAGCTCAGTTATGATTTCATCCAGAGCACTTTTAGGAATAATCGTACATAAAAGTCAGGCCCGCATACAATGGTCTATGGTTGACCCTTAAATGGGATCAAGTGCAATAATTTACTTACTGACTTACATCACTGACAATGCAAGTTATATGTATTTACATGATAAAGACACTTACTGGTATCATGAAAACACATTTCATCTTGTCAAGTTTCAACAGCACCAATTTAAAAAGAACCCAGCAGAGATCACTTGTGCAGAACACAGATGTGTCGCTAACGTTAAGATGTAAAGAATGCAGCATGACTTCATAAGTCAAAATGCCTCACCAAAAATCAGGGCTCAATAAAGAAAAGCCAGGTCAAATAGTCAAATGCATGACGCATGAATCAGTTTCATCAGTCTGACTTGTTCTCTAACATCAAGTTTCAAATATTAAAGTTTGTCTTGAGAGGAGTGTGTGTTGTTGAACTCGATATTTAATTCTTTCCTCTCTTACAAATCTCTTCTCTGTTGCAGGTGAGAAGTCGTCTCGGGATGAGCAGGTGGCGTGCGCCATGCTGGCCACCACGCTGGATAACTTCCTGGGCGGTGAACCCATTCAGCACAGGGAGGTCCAGGGCTACGAGTCCTCGGAATTCATGAATCTCTTCCCTAGAGGGGTCAGCTACAAGGTGAGGACAAGATAGAGCTGATTCTGGATGTTCGGATGATTTAAAAACTGGACTGACATTGAAATATGAGAGAAATTCACAGTCCACAAACCTGTTTTTTTTAGCTGCAGCTGCAGAGTTAAATTTCAGAAATGCTTTATTTCATGGGTTTGTAATTTCTTAATATTTTCCAAGAACGTTTCCTGAAGAGAATGATGTCAATGTGGCACTTACTATAGGTAAAATAGGAATTTCATGAAACGAAAAGCTTCTTTAAACCCAGGTAAATACTCATCTATTATTTATTTTTATTATTAATATAAGTTTTTGTAAGACACAACAGGGCTTTAGTAAGAAAAGACAGAAAAAAACATGATGCATATTGAAAAGACACATAAATAGCATTTTTAAAAGAGTAAAATAGAATGATAGAATAAAAATGTTCAATTAGACATTTCATTCCTGCATACTAAGTGAACAGCAATCATATTACACATGCAGTAATGCCTTAAAATTTGAAATTCATACTTAATTTAAACTTGCACAGTTGTTGAAAATATTTTTCTCCAGTTTTTAATCATTAATGACAAACAGAGGGTAAAAATTGTCTTTAGACAAACTGTCCTTTTATCAAGCATCTTTTTATTACTGGAATACTCTCTCGGCATTTATGGATAATTATGACCTCTCTGCCAAAGTCCTCTCCTGCCACTCAGTTTACATGGCGCCAAGTCAAACTCAATAAAACAAACCAGGATGTTGAAGCTGAGATTTCCCAGCAGGACAGTAACGTAGAAAATAAAAACCTAAAAACACAGTACCTTGACAGAATAACAAAAAAAATGACTATCTCTCACAGGTGGGCGGAGTGGAGTCAGGCTTCAGGAGGCCTCAGGGCCCCGGGTCGGTGCAGAGGTTGTACCAAATCAAAGGGAAACGCAACATCCGTGCCAAGGAGGTGGAGCTGTGCTGGAGCAGCTTCAACAAAGGAGACTGCTTCATCCTTGACCTTGGAGAGGTGAGGGCACACACTGTAAACTGTAGGGTTCCCACGCTCATGGAAAACCTGGAAAGGCCATGGAAATTTGTTGTGTTATGAAATTGATACAGTCATCTTCCCGGCAATGTCAGAATGCAGCTGCAATCCAAAATGAAGTTTGTTGTGAATCTAAAACTGCAAATTGCTGGAGGTGAATATGATTATGGCGACAGTTTCATGGGTGTTTCACTGCCCCTGCAGATCATTGTGTCGTGGATTGGGTCAAAGGCAAACATCTTTGAGAAGCAGAAGGTGCGTGAGATCGCCTCTCTGATCCGTGACACGGACAGACACGGCAAAGCCCGAATTGTGGACTGCACCGAGGGGGAAGAACCAGAAGAGATGCTCAAGGTAAATGCACACTTGGATTATACAAGTAAAAAGAATTTTACTGATAGAGGACATAAATCTTTTTTAAAGGAACAGTGTGACATTTTAGGATACGCACTAATTGGCTTTCTTGCTCTGACTTAGATTAGAAAGAATTACAACCACCTTCATGTCTGTAGTCTGTAATTTGTTAGTGAGCTTTAGATGTGCTGAGCTTCCTGTCTTGTTGCTCCAGGTCTTAGGAACGATGCCTGAGCTGGCAGAGAGCACAGAAGAGGACACCAAAGCAGACGCTTCCAACTCTGCCTCCCTCTACAAGGTAACTTCATCTGCAAAGCTTTCAAAACTGCACTGACCTGTCAAACCACTATATACCACTCTACCATTTACAGATGATTTGGAATTTTTCAGCTGGGGTTGTTGGAAGGCACGCCATCAGTTAAAGTGTGCGCTATATTTAGAATATTTTAACAGCTTTACCTTAATGTCAGACAGCGCTTAACGACGGGGAACGGAAGCAGTTATCTATGCCCTCTTTAAAACCAGACTCCATTTCTATTCTGTACTCTATTTTGTGGCTGAAAGTAATTTGTAGCTTCTTAAAATATGATTGAGGATAGTGATAGTGGCTAAAATAAACTTTGCTGCTGCCCCCGTCCACACTAGTACATTCTTAGCTTCATGCTTCTCCAAACTAGAAATTCACCAACCGCCATCTACTGTAGGTAATAACACTGTATATATATTAAGTACCTCATACAACCCCACTTCAAAAAATCCCAACTGTCCCTTTAAATAAAGCATAAAACTGTGTCCCTTTACTCCACAGGTGTCTGATGCGACAGGTTCTATGACGATAACCAAAGTGTCCGAGAAGAGCCCGTTTGCCAAGGATCTGCTGGTTCGTGACGACTGCTTCATTCTGGACAACGGCGCCAACGGAAAGATCTTCGTCTGGAAAGGTGAGGAAATACTACTTGACCCCGAACCGGCAAACCCGTGCCGCCTGAAACACATACCGGGGAAAGTGATAGTTGTTACATGCCGGTGATATTCGGTATCTAATTGGATCAAATTTTAATGAGCATTGTGAAAAATAATGGTCGACAGTTCTCACAGGGAGGAGAGTCTCGGTAAGCATTTCTCTTTTTAAGTGTCCATTTTTAAACCTGGCAGTGTGTAGAAAGGTTTAAGACAACCTTTACACCTCAGTGTGGGGAAATAAAATTTACAGTTACAACTGAACAGTTGACTGAATGAAGAAAATATTAAAATCAAAATCATTTGAGATGTGTTTGTGTTCAGGAGGGTGCAGAGGGGAATAAATGTCCATTTATTAATGAAACAAAAATCCCCCTCTATAAATATATATACACTCACCGGCCACTTTATTAGGTACACCTTGCTAGTACTGGGTTTGCAGAACTGCCTTAATTCTTGGTGGCGCAGATTCAACATGGTGCTGGAAAGATTCCTCAGAGATTTTGGTCCATGTTGACATGATAGCATCACACAGTTGCTGCATGTGTGCATGTACTTACATAATATCATTTTCTCTCCTATTAAAGGTCTAGTGTGTAGGATTTAGTGACATCTAGTGGTCAGGTTGCAGAAGTGAAATTTCTCCTGTAGCAGAGCAATGGTAGCCAATGTGAAAACACAAATGGCCTTATCTAGAGCCAGTGTCTGGTTTGTCCGTTCTGGGCTACTGTAGAAACACAGGGCTAGGTACTGACTGAAACAATCTGGACCCATGTAGTATCAAAACATCTCCAGTCAAGCGATACCTGCAATCGATCCTTTCTGTGCCGGTGGTCTGATCCCCGACTGGTAAGCACAAGCTACACAGCTGCAGCAGCAGCTAACATCCCACACCATGCCATTAAACAGTCCCAACCAACCCACATGACAGCAAAACAGCTCTGACTCTGTCGTTAGACACGTTGATGAAAAGCCCCATGATGCTAACAGTTAGCCCTCTTACTGTGTGTTTGGGGCCGGGTGGACTCTCACAACTTTCCCAACTGTGGAGCTCAATTTCTTTGGTCGCTAGACGCCACAACCTAAATTCAACAAAATATTAATGTCTAACAACATCAGTGGCCAGCGTCATTTGTTTTAAGAGGAAAAAATGAGGTGTTGTGTTGGTATACTGGGCGCTGTAATCCTCCGGTGCTGTAAAACAAGGCTTAAGGCTCTCTCTCTCTCTCTGTCCCTTTTAAAGCACTTTCTAATTAAAGCAAATAAAAACCCAGACCAATCATTGAAGTTGTACAGTTTACACGCCACTCCATTTAAATTTGGGGATCTAACGAAGTACTCCTGCTATCAGCATCACTTTAAAGGCACTGTTATATTGGTATCATTATTTTTAAATTGATATAAACGGCTCATTCTCAGTTATGAATATTTTCATTTCTGCCAGTAGATAAAATCATTGGACCTTTAATACTGACATATGTACTTGAAATTGCTGCGGTCATTTTCTCCTGTGGACACCAGGAAGAGAAGCTATCGAGGATCTACTTGTCTATCTGTGATCACAAAGGTGGACACTAGCAATATGCTGCATCTCTTAAACTGCCAGTGCTAACTTCAGCTGTTGATTGTCAGGTAACGGAGCAAATTGCGCTGAGAAGCAGGTGGCCCTACAGATGGCGGATAGCTTCATCGAACAAATGAATTACCCCAGGATGAAAACACAGGTACTGCTCACAGCTCGTAAACGTTATCATATCTGCTCTGGCTCCTGCAGCCTTTACAGCAGCTTGTTATGATTCTAACGGATCATTTACAGCACATCCACTGTAACGTCTTTATGTACACAGTAGGCAGTGACAGTGTCTGTGCATTGCTCTGCAGGTGGAGATACTGCCACAGGGGAAGGAGACCATCATCTTCAAGCAGTTCTTCAAGAACTGGAACTGAAACATTTCAAGGGAACATCTGACAAACCCTGCACATGACAAGAAGCTGTAAATCTGAGACAGCGTCTGTTACAAAATACATTTTTTATATGCATCAACTTGTATGTACATATTTGTAAGGTACCGCGCTGACAGAGCACACTGTTTGGACTTGATAGAATAAGAGATGTGATGCCACTTTTATAAATGCACACAAGTTTCTTCTGTTGAGATTATAAAGACTATAAAGTTAAAGAGTTTGGATTGGTTTTTTTTTTACATTTGTTCTAGTGTCACAGATTTGCCTGCATTTGAAGAATAAATCTGAAACTGCCTGCTACTTATACAGGAAGTGGTTTGAGTTTCTTTTTTCCTCTCCAAAAGTTTCTTTTGCTGAGATGTTTGGCCACGCCTCCAGGACGGCATTTTCCTTCATGTTTAAACTATGCCCTCTCTGTTGTCATGGCAGTGTGAATATTACCTGGACATAATAACTCAGTACGATTACTTAACAGTCCACTGTAATCGCGGTTGGAATTTAACCACATACATTTGATCAAATGCTGATCTTATGTAACAGCTTGACGCACTTGTACCCCAGATATGTCGTGCTATCTTATATCTGACTACAGAATATAATGCATGGCACTAGATTAGATTACCCAACAGCATATCAAGTGGTTAAACTCGCTCCACCTTCACCAGCTACAACAGTTTAATGCTGCTTACGCATGAATGCAGCAGTAATAATAATAATCCTATAGTCAGTGTTGTGACATGTAATAGGTTACAGATTACAAGTTACCCTGGTAAAATGTTATGTAATGTAACTATTTCAATTACTTAATAAGAGTAATGTAACTTAATACATTTGATGTTGACCAGTGTTGTCCAGAAAGACACCAAAAGAAGGCATTCCTGCATAGCGAAAAGATGCAAAGCAGTGTGTTAAACCTTTGATTTGTCAGGTATTTCATTTGCTGGATTAAAAAGTAACAAGAAATTACTTTCTAATTATCATCTAGAACATATTCCAGCAGGATATACCTCAGAATAAGATCACATATAGTGAGGTTGTCATCCACATTCCTCTTCTGTTTAAAATTCTAAAGCCAATAGTACCTAAATTCAGTCTGGTATCTCTAGGAAATACTCCCATATTGGACAATTCAGCACCTCACTATTTACATCCAATGTTAACGTCCAGTTCTCTAACTTCTAACAAAGATTTGAAGGGTCAGACTATTTCAAAACTGTGCCATCTATCAGAAAGGGCAGAATGAAAGTGTAAAGTCTGGTGTCTTTTTTCCACTTTGTACTCACCAACATTTTGGTTAGTAGCTGGAATTTAATCACATATTTTTTCTCAGTAAACGCTGCATAACTCCATTACATGTTACTCCCCAACACTATGTACAATATTTTACCGCATTTTACCGCATTATCACTACTTTTACTTTTGATAGTGTGAGTGATAAGTGTGTGATAAGTGAGCAAAGGTGGGTGACAGCAATGGATTACAATGAGAAGCCATTTTGAAAGTGATACTAAAATGGAAAATTTCTAACAAAATATAAAAAATATGCACGTAAAAAAGGAAATATTACTTAAATTGTATCCGAACAAATAACATAAATGAAGGTCTCGTGTTTCTGTCCTACAATATTGAGGGTAAGGATTCAGGATAAGGATCTAAATACTTACACAACTGACAGTAATTTCGGTGTGAATTAATATTTCTACATCAGTTTTTTAATCATTTTTTTAAACTCATTATTGCTAAAGATACTTGTTACCTAGAGAGGCTATAAAAAGACATACATTTCATCCCTGTTTCAAAACCAAAGTCAAACCCTGAAAAGTGTAGGGTTAGCTAGCTAGCTACTGAAGATATAGCCTACTGAATGTATACACATGCTGCTTTTGCTTTTTAATGATTATAACAGTGAAACAAAGACAGACCCTGCTGTACAGGAACCAGTGAAGGGAAGCAGGGAAACTTTGCTGATATTCAACCAGCTCTGTGTCATCGGTGAAGCCAAAAACTGTTCATCTGCACACACTGTGATGCCACACAGCTGGTTCCATATCAGCAAAGTTTCCTTTTATATTCATTGTCTTGTGTGGCGATCAGCAGTGATGTGGTGGTTGACTTTTACACTGTGATCTGTAGCCTATAGTTCGGCTTTAGCTTCTAACTATCTCTGTCTTTTTAACCTGTTGTTGCTGCTGAGTCAGTTTGACATCCTGGATATATCCTTCAAACACAGACTGTAGACCCCTCTGTCTGCTTCTCTCTGGAATCACTGCTTCATTTTCCCAAAAATATGATAGTATTTCTTCAGGGAGTGCAGTTAGTTACAGTGTCCCAAATATAGGCCTGTTGATTTCAGTGTTTTGAGCAAATAATAGCCAGGCCATAGCTTTCAATACTGTGCCTCCTGACATCTTAAGAATCGTTTTTAATTCTATTATACGTGTCTCTTTGTAACGCCTTGTCTCTTTCCTATCCTGCTTTAATGCATTTTTATGACTTACATAAAGCTGAACTATCTCTTTGTTCAAACTTGCCTTGCAGCTGCACGTGCATCCTCATATACTCCAGCAGCCTTACCATTCACGTTATGTCTGCTGTAACAGCCACTGGAGGTAATAATAACTAATGTGGTCCTGTGTGATGTATTTATGGCCTGCAGGTCAAGAGAGCAGGGTGACTGTGTCAGTTGAGAGTATGATGCAGTGTGTGCTTTGCTTTGACGTTTCTTTCAGTAGCTAATCAGGAAGCAAAATGGTGACTGAGTCATTTCTGTGATTTCCCTGCACTGTGAGCATGTTGTCTGAAGCATACCTCGAATGCACTGCTCTGTACGCGTGTGTGTGTGTGTGTGTTTGTGGGTCATTGTTTCTTGAAATATCTTTTTTTTTATAGAAAGTATTAGCCAAAATATCTGCGTAATTACTGTGAATCACAAGAGAGAGAAATAAAGGGGAAAAAAATACAAAAGACTAAAGTTTATAACTACCTAAGAAATGACTTTTCATTTACACATGACATAAGATTATGATCATACCTTTATTATGCTTTAAGCCTTTTACCCTTTTATGGTGGTTTATGCTTAAGTGGAGATATGACTGACTGCAGTAAAAAACAACAATTATCTTTAAGGATCATTATCTGTGTCAAGGCCTGCAGTTGTTATTAGCATCAAACGTTACATAAATGCACCAGTGCATGCTGTAAAATATTCACAGTATGGTTTAGTCCTTGTGCTGTTGCTGTAAAATTATTTTTTCTTCTAATATTTTTTATCTTAATACACATACATAGGCCTATATATTATTTATTATTTATATGTTTAATATTAAATAACACAGTTAACACAGCTTAAGGTGTTTTAATAATAATTTTTACACAGTAATTGATGTCTATTAGAAGTTAATCTGTTTTTGCAATTATATCTCAACTTCCTTTTATATAAAAATATGCACCATTAACATAATACCAGTAAATGTAAAAGAAGAGTTACAGTAACCTCACTGCAGAATCAGAGCATGTACGTCACTCAGAGATATGAAGAGGTTTATAACCGTTATAAAAACGCTCTCTTGCCCTCACTGAAAGCGTGCCAGCAGCTGCCGGGAAGCAGTTGAGATTTCTTGTCAGATAGTTCTGCAGAAAGTTTCCCTCAACGCCTCAGAGGCCATAAAAGAGTCCAAAGATCAGGGAGGCGCAGAGAGGAACAAATACGTTGAGCGGAGAGCGGTGCCCGTCCAGTCTTCTCCACCAGCAGAGCTGCACCAACACTCCCTCAGAGCACAGGTACGACATCATTAATATCAGCATAGCTTTAATACAATATACTGTGTGTGTCTATGGTGCAGATCTGTGTGACATGGCTGAATTTATGACATATTTTGACATTTTATTCTGAATTCATGGTGTTTTACATAATTTAAGGATAATAATTTTGTATTATAGGTACAGATGTATGTATGTGGTGTATATTAAGCACTGTAGATTCAATTATTACATTTTGGATGTGATTACAAACCTTAAAAAAAGGCTTTTAAATTGATTATCAGGCATTCCTGAAATGCAGATGTGAACTTACAGCCTGCCGATTGAGCCAGACTTTTGATTAGGAATGATTTTTCATCATTATTTACATAATTTATTTCACTTAGTGTTATCTATGTTGTAAAATTTAATTAAATTTTATTGTATGTTATTTTATTTTTGTTAATATTATTGGTGTTGTTATTTTTTATCTCCGTCAGTTTTATTTGTTTTAATACATTTTTTGTTCTTTTTAACTCTATTTTTTCATTCAAATTAATACTAAAAATTTTTTTTATTATTATTATTACATTATTTTGTATTTTTGTTATTTTGTATTTTTTTTTTATTTTGCTTAATTTTTTCTAGTATTTTAGTCTTCATTTCACTCTGTTTCACTTCTATTACTGTTATTATAATTTTAAATCTATTTAATTACATCCTAATTTTTATTTTCTGTCGTGCCTTGGTCTTAAATTGTTATTCTAAAATTATTATTATTATAAGAAAATTGTTTTGGCAGGTGTTGCTTGTTGAACTTTCTTAAGAAAAAGAAAGTAAATCTGGAAATATTTTAAAACATATGTTTTAGGCCTGTTGCGACAGGTGAAACTACCCATCAGTGTATAAAAATCAATAGTGTAAAACCTACAGGGGTTATTTCACCTTTGATACTTAAAGTTGCAAATGTTACTTACTGTGCAAATGCAAAACTTGTATGTTGCTGTATACTACTTTTATTTCTTCTTCTACTGATCACAAAGCATTTATTTTATTAAATTTATTCACGTTTTCTTTGCTCCACAGGATGGAGGGCGCTACCATCGAGATGAAGAGTATCCTGAAACCTGGTAGAAGTATGTATATCTTTATTCAATCATTGCCAGTGCCACTCTTCTGCCGCGTGCATGTTTGATAACTTACAACCTTTGCCCAGAGTGGAAAGATACTGTGACGTCATGGAGCTTGTATTTAATTGGATGCTCATAAATGTTTACAATATCATTCATGGATTAAAGTCTTTGTGGCTGTAAAGCCTAATCATCAAAGTTGGAAAGGCTGAGAAGTATCAATACTCGATTACATTGGTTTTTACCTACTTTGTTGGAAAAGTAAAACTGTAATTAACTGAGAGGACGCCTTCTCCTGAATTTGTCGCCCTGTAGGAGTGAGCATATTGAAGGGGGGTGACAGCAGCACCACCCAGAGCAGCTCCATCGGGGCCGTGCGCTGGAACCTGCCCGAGAAGGACGTCCAGATTCACAGCTCGGTCCCCAACAGACCCACCGTCAGCTTCACCAAACACTCACAGGTACACTCAAACATACTTGAATTTATTCAGATTCCCCCATGTGTGTTCCTCCTGCGATGTCTGTTAGGTTTAGGTCTTTTTCTTTTTTCCAAACCTGTCTCAGTTTCCCATTTGGGCTTTTGACTGACATTAAAAAACCTACAGTAGGAATGAACATTCAGATTTGATCTCTTGTGCTGCAGCATCATCCTCATCAGAAGAGCCTGAGGGATCTCCGCAGCCTGCAGGAGTGTGTGCAGTTCATCCATCACTGGAAGGAGCAAGTGGACCAAGTCTGCAAGGTAGGACACGAGGGAAGGATGGAAAATGTGAGTCAGTGGCTCAACAGCAGTGTTAGAGTGTAAATTTAGAGGGCAGAGAACAAATAGACAGCAGAGAAAAGTGTGCACGTCCACTGTAGACTCAAGGAAGTACTGATGTTTGTTTGTGCCTCAGTTTCCTTTGATACAGGAGCTTGTTGTTTGCCAGCTCGGGGGAAAAAGTCCACTAAAAATTGTTCATAGCTGGAGATAACGCCTACAGAAGTATTTAATACCCACAGTTGCATTTGTGACACCATTTTTAGAGAGTCATGAGTTTACGTGAACCAGTATTTATGACTAGTGTATTGCATAAGCGTTGCTATAGGAAACGATTACTTTGCCTTGTCATGCAGAGGAGTGACTAGGTTATCTGGATGCTGATAGGATACGTGATTAACGACACCAAGGTTACATGACCCTCCGCCCTGAGACACTGGGCTGGGACACGTAGGGTGGGCATCAACACGTCACGTAAGACGTTATCTATGTATGGGGCTCATATGACTTTAACCTGGCTCTTGGAAAGCATGTCACAGGTGACATATTTAACGCTGATAATTAAGCGTAGCTTGTTGTGGCCCAATTTTCCCGAGCCTCGGCCTTGAAACTGTGTCAACATGAGCTGGCTGTCATTTTTCTTCATGTCATCTAATGGTCATAGCAGCACACCATTTTGTTTTTAACAGTGTGTGACATTGTCTGACAGTGTGGTGTTGTGTCTCAGCAGGGCACTGAGAATCCAGGAGAGGGCACCAGTAAGACAGAAGCCCAGTGTTCAGACCGGCGTGCTGAGCGCAGTCTTGAGGAGAGCAGGAAACTGATCTTGGAGTGGGCTGACGAACTCCACCATGTCGACAAGGTCAGTGCTCACCTGTGTGATCTAGTGTTGTGGTGCTAAAAGACTGTACTGTAACTAATCAACTACAGATTAAAGGTGCAACTTTGTAAACATAATTACAGTAAAAATTAATGAGCATTTAAAGACAGCTTGCTTTACACCAAAAATGTATTACACTTTCATGGAAAAACATTTACAGATCAAACTTTACTTAATGAATGAGACAAATGTTATCAAGTGTTCCATTAGAAAGGATAACTTAGATATTAAAGGCCAATTTTTGTGGAAAATGCAGTTCTCGAGCTTGTAGATTTTTTCTTTTAAATACTTATCACATTTTGCTTTCATTGCAATGCAGTACTCCTGAGGAATATTCTTGTTTCAATGCTTTTTGTTCTGTCAGTGCAGCAATTTTATGTATGTATGTTGTATATTATATGAATGTGAAAGGCTGTATTTTTAAGGCACAGAAAATTTAATTAAATTAAATTAAATTTGTGGCAGCTAAGGTTGTGACAGAAAAATTATTATGATAGCAAAACATCAATCTTACCTTACTGATTTTGTTTCCTTAGCTCCTGAAGGAGATGCCCTCAGATTCCAAGAGTGAAGAAAATGAAAATAAAAACGCCAATGAGGAGGGACAGATGAGGATTATGGAGTGGGCCAAGGAGCTGCAAATGGCGACTGAGGTGAGGAGTCCTATACTTAAAACTGAAAGCTCAAAAAACTTGTGGAAAGATTTAAGTACTCTTAACCGTCAACAGAGATGAACCTTTGTCTGTGTGACTTACTTACTCTCATGCAAACAAAGACTTAGTCACTTATTTTGTTAAGGTGTTAATTCTTGCAGCTTTAAAAATGAGTGCCTGTGTTTGCAGAATTGTGGTGTGCAGAGCGACGAGCTGGGTAAAGTGTTGCGCTCCCTGGGCCTGAAGAAGAAACGTCTGGTCAACCTGCTGCCCCTGCTGGAGTTTATCACCTGGTCTCTGCTCAAAGAAGACAGCACGGTGAGAAGCCACTGAGTGACACACATGAACATCTAAAAAGAAAATAATTTGTGAGAGATGTTGTTTTACTACAAAACTGTGTAAAAAAACTGGGTTCCTCAGAAGGCCAAAACGAAAAAGAAACCATGGAAAGCCAATTAAATGCAAATACAAACATATTAATCTAATAGCGCAGAAATAAATCACCATCAAAGCCGTTAAACACAGAACTGACTTAAACTCATAAACCAAAACCAAGCGGTTGGATGCCGACCTGCAGATATGACCAGGTTATGAACCCATTCATGTAACGTGTAGTTTGAGAGAACCCTATCCTGTGAGTGCATGTGAAACATCAATAAATGAGCTTCATGACTAAAGGCCCGAACACACTCGGGCGGACCGGGCCACCCGGACCAAAAGCGGACGTCCGCAAGCCCTGTGCGCGCAAAGCTCAGATTTTATGACTGCGCGGACTCCGCTCCGCGTACTAGTGACTGCTTGGCATGTATTTTTCACATCGTTGAGCAAGAATTGTGGGTAATGTAGTGTGTTTCACGGACATTTTTACAGTAAACTACAACGCGGATGTGCGCTCAACTATGGGAGCCCGAATGACTGCGGACATTCCTCGTGAAGTCTGCTCCGCTTATAGTACACCCGAGTATGTTCGGGCCTTTAGTTTATATGACCTTGATCTGCCTCTGCCCTGATAAACAACGACAATCAACGTCCTGGATAACCTGATAGTTTATCTGCAGTGGCTTCATTATTATCACATACGCAGATGATGGTGCGATGTGCGAAGCAAAGTTCTCGATTGAGGTTTGAAGGAATATTTTGCAGTTGCTGCCTTGTTTTACTTACAGTCAAGACATGAATATTTTATGTAGCTCTCTGCTACTACCCTTTGCTCTTTACCTTCATGGTTATGGCCTTTAGGGCTTTCATTTAGTGTTGACAGATGAACAAAAACAGGGCAACAACCCCTCTGTTTTGCATTATGGCTCACATAAAACCAGTGGTATTGTCACCGCCAGTCAAGTGTGACGAAGCACTTACAGGAAAACATTTTCCCTGGAAAGTTCACACAGCAGTTTAGGATTTATTGCTTATGATAATAAAACCATGCGGTAACATCGAAAGGCAGAATTAGGGAATTGCTACATAAAAAATGCCATTCCTATTAAAAGTTTTTTAATTTCACCCTTCTGTTTTCCTTTTTAGAAAATGATTCCACAGATGTGGTTACTGGCAAAGCAAAGAACCTGGAAAGCAGGAATTCCAAGATACATCCCCAACTCAGGTGCGTATTTTTCAAATCATTTAAAAACTGTCTAAATCTTAGCTTTCAAAAAGACACACGGTACAATTATTAAAGATAATGCTCAGAAACAGAATTCATTTTTCCTATCTTGGTAATCATCTCACACTTGCGACCCCGTCCCAACCCCTGGAAATCACTGGTTTATAGCTACAGTGAACATTTTCTTTGTTTATTCACTGCAACTTTAATATAATCTCTTTGTCTCTGATTTCAGTTTGGAGCTGGATTTGCAGCGCAGAAGGTAAGAACAACTTACACTTTATCTTCATCTTATCTCACATAGATCAATAGACTGTATAAGAGACGTGGATGTAGCTACCCAGACGTTGCCCATCGGTTTGTGGACTACTGTTTGACATTTTGGCCGTTGCCATCTTGTTTTTTCAGAGCCAGAAGCGGCCACATTTAGATGAGTGTGGAGCTGTGGAGGACACAAGTATAGTGACGCGTCTATCCTGATTGGCAGGTTGCTGTGGTAGCAACTTTTTAATCATGACGTAGCCACGCTCTAAAGCATACCCTGCTTTCTCATCTATTTTACTCTAAATGTAGCCATAATTTACTAAACGAACATCATGCTGTATTAAAGAAGACTTGAAACCAGTGATTGAGACCATAAACTGATTGGGAAAATGATTACTGAGGTAATAAATCAAGTGAGAAGTGGCGTCATTTGGAGTCACCCCCTGCTGGCCATTAGAGAGAATGCAGGTTTAAGGCTCCTCTGCACTGGCCTCTCATTTCAGACTCGGAGGCTCCATCCACTGCTTTTATACAGTCTTAGCATATTACAGAGGATGACACGCTCATTGGTGCCTCTCTTTTCTCAACAGCTGATGTGATTCTGGACCCCATGACCAACCACCCCTGGCTGCAGCTGTCAGAGAACCAGCGTATGGTCCAAGAAGGCCGCTCAGAGGCCGACCTGCCTTACAGCTCCCAGCGCTTTGACAGCTGGCCCTGCGTGCTGGGCTGGGAGGGCTACAGCAGCCGCCGCCACTACTGGGAGGTAGACATAGCCAACAAGGGCTGCTGGCGCATAGGACTGACCACCGCCAACTCCAAGCGTCACGGCCGGTGCCCCATGACCCCAAACCAGGGCTACTGGACCCTGTGGCGCAGCGCAAACCAGTTCTACGCATGCACCAAGGAGGAGACTACACTGCCCATCAGCCTCGTGCCTCAACGTATGGGAGTCTACCTGGACTACGAAGAGGGCCAGATCTCCTTCTACAACGCAGAAACAAAGTCCCACATCTACACCTTCACTGGAAACTTCAAAGGCAAGCTGTATCCTCTCTTCGCCCCGCTGGATGGTCGCACACGCTTGACAATCAAGCATACAAATATTGAAATAGATGAGCTTTAACAACTCTTATTGGATGACTGGAAGAATTGACTTAACAAATCTACAAGAATATTTGGGATCTCACATGAATCTTCCATCCCTATATGTTGCTGTAAAAATATCTCAGATTTTCATCTTTAAGCTGAATTTAAAATCCCTTAAGCATCAGCTCAAACCTGAATTTGAACAGTGGTAGACACTTCAAGACTTTATCACAGTGCTGATATTATAAATAGATGTATCTGATCATACTAATGATAGAAGTGGAGATTCTTATCAGACAGACAGTAAGAAAGAGAACCTAAAGTGAAACCCAACTCTGAGTTAATATAAACGTATTTATTTAAAAAAAAATAAAGTTTTGAAAAGCAGGGTTTTAATTTTCTACGTTAATATTTATCTGTGGACATCAAAGTGTGAACACATTCTGCATTTACATGCATGCATGCACTTTAAAACGCACTTTGTGATAAGCATCTAATAAATATTTCCTGTACATATCATGTTGTCTTTGATTCTTATCTCTGCCTTTTTCCTAACATCACATTACACTTCCCAAAATACTTCAGCATTTAAGACAAGCAGATATTATCCCACCGACATATCACCTACAAATGTAAAGCTCTTTGAAAAAGTCTTTAGACAAACACGTCGATCACTTTTGCCTCCTGCAATGCTGACTTTGTCTTTCAAGAGAACACATAACGTTGTATGACATGAAGTGTAGCTTAAGTAGGATTTCCAAATACTGTAACATATCAAATCCTTGGTATAAAACGCCAGCATGTTGTACATAAAGAAAGCTTAAATGTGTGTTGAAGTGTGTCAGGAGTCTCTCTTACAAGCCCAGGGTCCGTATGACTCACAGCTGGTGGCAAAAAGACTCCCACCTCCCCTCAGGTCTGCACAGTCCCTGTGATCAGCGTCCCACTGCACCGTCACCCTTTAGTACACACACACACACACACACACACACACACACACACACACACACACACACACACACACAACTGATAAGAGGGCAACATGTTAGCGTGCAAATAAATCTGATCTGTATTTACATATTTAGAGTATGTGGTGATGATGTTAGACGGATACAATCAGTTGCACGTATGTGTATATCTATGTATATATGTATATACTTGTATATATTGTTGTAATAAAAGCAAACTGAACTAAATGTCATAAGGTATGTGTGTTATTATTGAAGAAAAAAACAGATACACGTCAAAGATGTGTTTTCTATCAGTATCTAAAGAGCTCAAGTCTGTTTTTATTGCGACAAATATCATACACAACATGTGTAACACACATATACATATCTGGGGGTCATACTCTTGGCTAAGCCTCACTCTGGCCCCAAAATCAGACTCAACATGAGCATGTTAACCAACTTCCCCAAACAACTACCATGATATACACACACCCACACACATCTCCACAAACGATGTAATACATAAAAGAGGCACCAACATGCTGACACACACACACAATGTGCATTAAATTGGAAAATATGCAGAGGTAGGTGAGGGGGCAAAACAAGTAACGACAGTTGCAGTAATAAAATTCAACAGACACAATATGAAGAACAACGTATCTAATAATAATAATTAAATGGAATATTTACTTTACAGATATACAGCAGGCAGTTATCCTCAGTTGATAAGAAATTCAGAGCTACACCAGAACATTTATGATTTTCCTCTCGCTCTCCAAAACAAATGCATGCGGTTATTGCCGTTTGCAGTCGAGATTTTACGAATGAAGCCGAAAGCTGCAGTCGGAATTTTACGACACCAGGCTGTGGGTGTCATACCGCTTCGACCAAAAGGGGCGCTATAATCAACGAAAACTGAAAGTTACGCACAGCTGCTTTAATTTTAGTTATCACTCAATCACATTTTCTTTTGCTCTGAACTCTTGAGCTGATGTAGCATGTATATTTCCCCGGTGTTGGAGCAGTAAATATTTATCTTATCTTATATTTTCTTTTAAGAAAATTGGAAATCAGTGCTTATAAATTCAACAAATTCCTGATTTAAATAAGTTTCTCTTGTTTTTCTTATAATGACATAGGTCTTTCCATAACACTTCTTCAAGAAATTTAATTAATTACAAACCGATAAAATAAAGTATTACCTTTTTTTTTTTAATATTATTTTTCTGATTTGAATGCTGCTAAAATGCTGAAATCCCCTCCTTTGGATAAATGAAAAAAAAAAAAAATAATAATAATAATAAATAAAATCTCGCTATTGTTGGTTGTATGTTGGTTGTATTTAATATATATATATATATATATATATATATATATATATATATATAAAACATGAGATACATGCATATTTTACAATATTATAGATAACAGATTCACAAATAAGTTTCTATATTTATTGATCCCTTGCTGAATTAAACAGGCACATTTGTTTCCTCACAGTTTGAGCTGTGTTTGTAATTTAAATCTGGTTTTAGTGGATTCAGTAGGAAAAAAAGTAATTTAATACTTCACTTACAGTATCTCGCTGTGAGGAATTTTCTCAAAGCTCTACAAATAAATCAGTGGCAGTATTCTCTCCATTCTCGGTATTTTCAAAAGGAAATTAAAGACCTATCTTTCTAATCTGGCTTGTAATTTGGAGTAATGTTAGTTTTCAAGTTTTAATAACTGGTTTACATTATTTCATATTTTTCTGTTGACATTTAGTTCATTCATTCATTCATCTTCTAACCGCTTCATCCTCTTGAGGGTCGCGGGGGGGCTGGAGCCTATCCCAGCTACATCGGGCGAGAGGGTACACCCTGGACAGGTCGCCAGACTATCGCAGGGCTGACACATAGAGACAAACAACCATTCACGCTCACATTCACCCCTACGGACAATTTAGAGTCACCAATTAACCTAGTCCCCAATCTGCATGTCTTTGGACTGTGGGAGGAAGCCGGAGTGCCCGGAGAGAACCCACGCTGACACGGGGAGAACATGCAAACTCCACACAGAAGGGCTCCCACGCCCGGGATCGAACCGGCAACCCTCTTGCTGTGAGGCGAGAGTGCTAACCACCACACCACCGTGCCGCCCTGACATTTAGTTATTAATTTTTAATATTTTATTGTTTTGTTGTTGTGATTTTTAGTGTTTTAAAATCGTATTTATTTAATTTTTTTTTTTTTTTGTATGGGTAGTTTTAATCTAGCTATGTGTAGCCATTTGGGCTGCCTGTTTGTATAGAAGGTGTTATATAAATAAATAAAGTTTGAAGTTCTGCAGTTTCCACAGATGCTGATACAGAATATTGTCCTTTCTATCTCCCTTGTCACCTTTGTTCTCAGATGTTCAACATTTCTGTAATTCAAAAACCTTCATCCTGTTAACTGTGTGTAGATCTGGACTCACGGCATGTAGTGCTGGATGTCCGTCCCGTCCGTCCACAGCCACCGACCCTCCTGCTCGGCGTCTGTCAGTCCCACCCACAGGAAGGGGAACCGAGGGAACTTTCCCATCACACCTTGGATAAACTCCTGAGGAGGAAGTGACATATTTAAAGGACACTGATGCCACCTGATGTTTTCTGTCTGGTTACATGCTCTGACACTGTGCAAAGTTACCATCTCTGCAGAGTCTTTGATCACAGCCAGGCTGCTGTTGTGCTGCAGGCAGAACTCTGCACTCCCGTTCCACTTTCGATTGTCCTGCAGCCCCACTGAAAAGAAGTAGCAGTGACTCCTCCACCACAGCCAACCGTCTGGACACAACCTGCACCTGGAGTCTACACACAGCAGGAAGGGAACACAGATGAGCGTAGTCTGTAAAAGTCCTGACAGTGTTGAAGTCACTTGTTGATATAATGCAACACTGCAAGATGTCATGAGAGCTCTCAACACTTTATCTGTGAAAACTAAGTCATACAACCAGAAACCACACATCAACTTCATTTCCATCTTTTAGAGAACGCAAAGTGTGTGTGTGAGACTGTAAACAGACAGTTTGAGATGTAATGTGCAGCATGTCAGATGTTTGTATCAGAGAGGAAAGTGTGAATCACCTCGAGTGACGGTGTGGAGCATCAGGTCCACATCATGGCGCTTTTTTTGGCACTGCTGCAGTTGCTCCATCATCAGCTCCTCTGCAGAAGATTTAGAGGTCTGATCCACTTCTGGTGCTCCCCTCAATGCGGCTGACAAAACAAAGTTTGGCAAATGAACGTGAGAAACTTAGTAACTTGATGTGGGTTTGTCTTTATCAGCGGACGTTTGATGATAAAGAAAATAGTGCACGCTCTGCTGCTACAGCACAGACAATACTATGTTTGTCTGTCTGTCATTGTACCGTGTTACTGCGCGCTGTATAGATGAATAACTGAGCAGACTTATGTGTCGCCCCCCCCCCACCCCAACCTACAAAATGTCACTCAAATGAACACACACTGAGCAGAAAGACACACAAAATGACTAAAAACAGGTCAACCAAAAAAGACACAAAATAACCTAAAAGAGACAGAAATGTCTACAAAGAGACACAAAACAACCAAAAAAGATCCAAATTACTTCAAAGCCGCACAAAGTGACGACAAAGAGACACAAATTAACCAAAAACAGATACAAATAACTTAAAAGACACACAAAATAACTTCAAAGAGACACAAAATGACTACAGAGACACAAAATAACGAAAAAAAATATACAAAATAACTTCAGAGACACAAAATGACTACAAGGAGACACAAAAAAACAACACAAAAAAGATACAAAATAATTTCTAAGAAACACAAAATGACTACAAGAGACAGAAAATAACCAAAAACAGATACAAAATAACTTCAGAGACACAAAATGACAACAAAGAGACACAAAACAACCAAAAAAGATACAAATAACTTGGAAGGCACACAAAATAACTTCAAAGAGACACAAAATGACGTCAAAGAGACAAAAACAATTTAAAAAAACTTAAGACACACAAAATGACTACAGACACCAGATAATCAAAAAAAAGATACAAAATAACTTCAAAGACACACAAAATAACTTCAAAGACACACAAAACAATAAAAAAAACCTTAAAAGACACACAAAGTGACTACAAAGAGACACAAAATAACCCAAAAACAGATACAAAATAACTTCAGAGACACAAAATGACAACAAAGACACAAAACAACCAAAAAAAGATACAAATAACTTAAAAGATACACAAAATAACTTCAAAGAGACACAAAGTGATGTCAAAGAGACACAAAACAATTTAAAAAAAAACTTAAAAGACACACAAAGTGACTACAAAGAGACACAAAATAACCCCAAAAAAGGATACAAAATAACTTCAGAGACACACAAAATAACCAAAAAAAGATACAAAATAACTTCAAAGACACAGGAAATGGCAACAAAGAGATGCAAAGCAACTGCAAAGAGACACAAAATAATTCAAAAAAGAGGGAAAAACAACCACGAGACACACAAAATAACCAAAAAAATATACAAAAAGATTACAAAGAGATGCAAAGGAACTGCAAACAGACAAGAAAACAACAAAAAAAGAGGCAAAACCACCACAGAGTCAGTGTGTCTTGCTCCTATGTAGAAGTGTGGGGATCTTTTGCATGTCTGTGCCCAGGGGCCCATCGTCTCATAATTCGCCCATGATATGTTGTTGTATGTACTGTTGTCTAATATGCACAATGCTGTGGTGAGAAATCTGAAACCCCCCCTTTGTTTTATTCTAAGAAAAGACAGTGAGTAACATCAAGACACTTAGAAGAAGTAGATATGTTTAGGAGTGTAAGTGTCAGCAGAGGAAATACTGCTAACCCTTGGCATCAGTATGTTGTGATGATGTATGTGTCAGATATAAACATAAAAAAAAAAAAACGTATAATTTTTTTATTCATACTCACCAAATAGCACCAAACACAAAAGAAGTCCCATGACCAGGATTATTGTTGCCATAGCAACTGCCACACGAGCTGTCAGCCGACAAGTTTGGCAGCATCCTGCATCTGTGGTCATCAAAACAGAAGTAAACCATCAGAATTGCATCGATGCACTGAGACACTTCTCTAAAATGATCACTTTCAGGATAACATGACCTTTCATTGAGAACGTTTATTATCAAACATCAAATTTTTCAGTCTTCTAAATGTTAAGGGTGTTGCTGATGTTTCACTTGCTTATGAATGGTATGTGCATGCACAGTTTCCCCTTTTGACCTCTGACACCCATTAAGATAAAACTGTGACACTTTCACAGAAAAGTAAAACTTAACCCGAACTTTGAAACCAGAAAAAAAAACTGCAGCTTTGCTTGTTATTGTTCAGCCTGGAACTCTGACCTCAGGTGTGGTATCTGACAGGTATAAAGGTAAGGTAAGGTCTTTAACTTACCTGCAGGTGTCTCCCTCCTTGCATCCTCCTCCTGGTGTCTCAGATCCATGCAGCTGTTCGATACTCCTTCTCCTCTCACGTCAACTGCTTCACATGCTTGTTGACTTAACCTTCGCACAATAAGCTGAATGAAAGGTGCCGCCCCTTCCTCATACCACAGCCGTCCTCTTCAACTCAGTAGCTCGAAAGGAGAGCCCTAAATTACATGTTGGCGTGTAACAGAGGAAGTTGGCAGGGTGTACCGACAGCTTATATATGTAGTAAGTGTTTCTCACAGCACCGTCTCAGAGCCTGGAGGTGTTAAATGTGCAGATATGAAGCCTGGACCTGACATAACTGCTTTATCTCTGTAACACTTAAAAAAAAACCACTGTGTTCATCTGCTGACCTGAGCTCATCTATCTGCTGCTTATCTACTGATTATCTTCGTACTATCAAACAGAGCCATCAGGTGAAGGTGTGTCTCACTTTGGCCTTTAATCACATTTGTAACTTAACAACAGAGAGGTGGGACTTTTTCTTTTCATCACTGTTCAAACCCCCTTTCCTCCCACTGTTCTCCTTTATCCAGTCTTAAAATATAAGATTGAGGCTAACTGAGGGTAAGAGTTCATCATGCGACTTGTAATCTTTTTATTCATCTTTTTTTGGGGGGAATAGGGGGGAAAAAAGGACAGAGGTAGAAAAATAAATCTTTCTTATTTGTGTTGTTAAATGAATACCCCCCACCCAAACCACAAAAAAACATTCTACGGGAAATAAAATACTGCGTGTATGAATATTTAAAAAAATAAAAGTAATAATACAAATAATTCTGAATAAATAGATAAAAAGGGAAACATTAAATAAATAAAAATAACAATTTGAATACTTTATACAATTTTTTTTTTAAAAAATGGGATGGGGGAATTGTCAGATGTTAAAATAGTGTAAGAAAAAATTAGTGTATAAAAAAATTAGTGTATGAAAAAAAAATTAGTGTATGAAAAAAAATTGCATATGAAAAAAAAAAAATCACAGATCTGCCTTTCACTGAGAATCTTACCTTTTCTAACTTCACATGTAACATCTGTACACCCCGGGGAAATGCAACATGCAGACTTTCATTTGGAAATTAAAGCTTCAGTGTGTTCAGGATTTAAGGGGATGTATTGGCAGATATGGATGATACTACACATATTTTCTTTAATGTATGATCACCTGAAAATAAGATTCGTAGTGTTTTTGTTACCTTAGAATGAGCTGTTTCTATCTACATAGGGAGCTGGTCCTCGTCTACAGAGATCACCATGTTGCATTGCCATGTTTCTACAGTAGCCCAGACTGGACAAACAAAACACTGGCTTTACATAGGAGCATTCGTGCTTTCATATCAGTTTGTCTGTTTGTTTTGGAGAGTAAGAGACCTCTGTGGATAACTCGTTTTCCGGTAAAAACCTGCTGAACACGTGCATCTTAAGTTATCAGAGGAAAAGGTGAGCACACATTAGGAGGTGCTGGGCTTGCGGCCCGTATCCAACGAGTACGTATCCAAACAGTGTCAGAGAAACACTGATTTGTAACATGACACTGCTTTGTTCAGTGTTTTTACTGGTTTTAATCACTTTTGTTTAATAGAGGAGGAGACCTCTGCGGATAATTCGGCTCCTGGTAAAAACCTCCTGCGCAGTGAACATTGAGGGAATTCTAATGCTCACAGGACAAGTTTCAGCTGGTTGCAATCTGCAATCTTCACTGCTAGATGCCACTAAATCCCACACACTGTTCCTTTAAATAAAAGCAAAACAGAAGAAAAAGGAGTAGTGCACACCACTATTATTTATCTTGGTTAATTTATTGGCTTTATGGTCATTGTAAATGTTGTCTTGTTTTAAAAAAGCAGTAAAACTGGAGTAAACAGTACTCAAATATTATCCGTGTAATGTACATCAGAGACATGTGTGAACACATGACGTGGTGGTGGGCACAAAATGTGTTAAACTTACATGCTGGCAACATGAAGACAATTCCAATACAAAGGTAGTGTGGATCTTTTGTCACGGTGGACACACAAATTTAGTATAAAGAGCTAGAGAGGCAGACGCAAGGGTCAAACAAACCTGGACTGTCAACTGGAAGACTGCTGTTTGTGTCCTGTATGAAACCAAAAGTCAACTTGGTTGCAGGACTTTACATAACTGTGCAAAGCACGCACGTTTGTCTCTTGCTGTACATCCCCTGCGTAGATGTTTTATCTGAAACTACAATTGTGTCCGAAACTTAACAGAGTATTTTTGTTCTCTAAATCTAACTAAGTCTTTCTCTTTCCCTGAAGTTAACCAAACTAAGACCGTTCGTAATAGACTATTTCTTTGAGACTGTGTTGCATAGTATCGTAGCATCTCTTCAAATCAGACTTTAACAAAGGTCGCTGTGATGTGGTCAGCTTGAAAACTTTATTGTGCACTGGACCATGATAAATAAGATCAATATTCACGTAAGAAATCATCTCCCAAAAATGCTAGATAACAAAAAAGTTTTTATTTATTTAGGGGGTAACAACATCAGACACATATTAAGAAGTCCATTTCTGCCATGAAAAACAATGGATAAGGAGTTAAACGTGAAAATTAAAATTCTCATGATTTAACCTAGTAAGTGAACATTTTCATGATTTTGTCTGTTGCTCATAATTTGTTCTTACTTTGAGTCACTAATTTATAATTTTGACCTCGTGAGAAATTTTTTTTTTTTTTACCACAGATGTTGATTTAATGTTTATCTTTTTTATTTCATGGTGAAAAAGGGCCACACACACAAAACAACATCCAGAAAAAGAAATATAACAAAATACAAATAAGAGGAAAGCAACAAAAGCATAAAATAGATTTGTGTTATTGTATCGTATTTCTAACAAATTCTAAATAGAGCAAACACACATTTTTACAATCGTACCTATCACACAAAACAAACTTATAATGTCTTGTTTCTTTTGACTAAATGTGACACACTGTGGATTAATATGTGATTTCCTCAGGAGCAGAACTGAGCAAAAACAGTAAACTGAGTACAGAAAATATCTCTGTCTAATATACCTTCATCACAACAGATTAACTTCAGTTTTCAGTTGTCCTCGAGTTCCCAGAAAATGTTGTCCCCCAACAGGTTGTTGAAATGTGCTTTCAACTGCAACAAAACACACAAACACAAGCTGCTTATCAGACAAACCTTATATAAATAATTACCTTGCTTGTAGTTTGTTTTAGTTAGAGGAGAGAGCTGCTTATTGAGTTTACCTCCCAAACCCTGTTTTTATTTTCCTGCATGTGGTGATTGACATACCTGCTCAAACACGTCTTTCTTTGTGGTGGAGCTGTCACAGAGGAGAATCTCAGCCGAAGAGCACAACATAGACAGACCGATTTCCCTTTTGTCCGGCTCTGGGGAACAAACAGAAACTGTGAGATGTGTAAAGAGGAGGTGGGACAAAGAAACAAAGTCTCACTGATGCTGTAAGATTTGCATGTGTTAGAATACACCCAAGATTAGTGTCACAAATTCTGTACCTGACCCTGACCTGTCTTGAGATACTTGAGTTTCATCAAATACACCAAAAATTGATTTTCCTCAAGACCGTTTCAAGTCTTTGCCACTTTATTTTCTGCACACAAAAACTGATGGCGCATGCGAAAAGAAAAAAAAAACAAAACTCTAGAAACATGCAAACAACCAGTACGGTCTTTTAGGTCTCTCACCTGTACAGTTTGACACAGTCACTGGGTCACTTCTCTCTTCAGGTGTTGTAATTGTTCTTACTTCAAAGTCGTACTTGGTCCCTGATATTAAGCCTTCAGAAGTGTAGGAAGTCTTGTTGTACAAAGTCTCGACCTTGCTGTAGTTCCAGAAGCTGGAGTTTATTTTGACAGAGTACATGGCTTTTGATATGTTGACAGGGGCCTTCCACTGGAAGGTGATCTGGTTTTTTGAGGTCTTAGTGACTTCAAGATGAGTAGGTGGTGAAGGCTCTGAAAAAACAAAGACACAGTGATTTATCATATTATTTTGCAGTTTAAGTATTTTCATTATAAGTGTTTAATATATTTGATCAACTAATAAAGTAAGAATATATCGGCAGATTTTAAAATTATAATCCCCGAGATTTTCATGAAATCAAACCCTATTTGTGGCCGACATTTTTTCAGCAACAGCCATTTGATGGCATTCTGTAATTAACTCTCTGTATAGCTGTATTCATTGTCTGTGGCGGAGTCAGCCACCGACCGCAGAGTCCAATTGCTTTCACACACAAGAAGCATCACAGTAAACGAGGCAGTATGCAATCCAGAGTTACTGTTCTCAGTGTTATCTCAGTGCTATCAGCCTCACTGTTCCCTTAATTAAATCACACTTGCTGTTACCAGCAGTCACCACCGGTGGCGCCAAATCAACATACAAATGGATAAAATAACTGGCACTGTACAACTTTTCTCAAAGGAAAACCAAAAAAGAAGAGAACCAAGCGAGTTAAGTTAAATACAGGTACATCATGCAGTGGTAATGCAGCAAAAGTGACTCACTGGTGAATTTGGTGTCTGCCACTGGTGAGCTTTTGATATGTCCACTAATGGCGTAGACAATCACGGTGTAATTGGCTGCATTCATCAGTCCGTCAAAGTGCTTCGTCAATTCTGTTACATTGTTCGCTGTAGTTACAAGTGTGCCGTCCAGCTGGAGCTCGACAGTGTAAGATGAAGGGTTACCTTCAGATGGATTCCACGTGGCAGTGAGGGAGTTATGTGTTGAGTTCAAATCCAGGTTTGAAATTGGTCCAGGAGCTAAGAAGGAGTCACAAAGTCAGATTAGTGACATTGAACACAGCGGTACAGAGTTTTGTTCTGTTTTTGTAAATGATGGTTTTCTCTAACGACCGACACATAGCAGTCACAACTGGAGTTACCAGTGTAGTTGACGACAGTCGTGGTATCTCCCTCCAGGCTGCCATTGGTCAGTGCTGATACCCTGAGGGTTATCTTGGTGCCCATCGGCAGCCTTGGTACCTTCTTTTCCGGTTTTGTCACACTTTCATTAAACAGTACGCTGTTTGGAGGAGACAGTTATTTGAATCATTCTGCTGCTGCCATAGACGACTGTGCATCTCCAGAGTGACTAGATACCACCAGTTTACTACAGCTTGGGGTTTTTTGTAGTTCGGGAAATCACTTCTATTCCTTTGCAGCAACATCGCTAAAATTCAGACAATTCAGAAGTCTGGCAATCTAAGAAACATTTATGTAATACAACACTATTTATATAATTTTCTGGTTTAACTTTACCAACTGTATGTATAAATGCAGTGAGGGACTGCTGACAATGCTCACCTTCAGTTGAACCATAAGATAAAGTAATTTAGATCATTTCAGGCCAAAGCAAAGAAAGGCAGCTTTACTCATATAGCACATTTCATTCTAAAGTTAAAGTTACTAGATTATCAAAATTAAGAGAACAAATTTAGTCATTAGGATTTCTCCTCTGGGCACCAGGGATAACAGACCCGCTTTACACCTTGCATTAAAATGTTTTTTAGGTGATCGAATTTCCAACGGTTCTGAATGCAGCAGCATTCAGCATTGTCTGTGGCCGGGCCGTTTAGTAACTGCATGTAATCAGGTCAAATCATATGTAGAAACGATTTTAATGCAAGGTAGAAGTGCTGCAATCTCTGAAGCCAGTGGCTGAATATAGCTGAATTTAAAAGTGAATAAAGCAAATAAATTCTGGACTATTTGTCTACAAATACATACTGATTACTGTCATTCAAAGCCACCACTCTGTAACCCGTGACTTCTCCCTCAGGTGGCTCCCATTTTAGTTGCAGTGAGTCCATGGTATTATTTGACACTGTCAGGTTGGACACTTTCCCAGGCTCTGAAAGAGACAACACACAAGCACAAACACAACATCACTTTGTGTACTGACAGCCAGCCTGATAACGTTCTCACTGGCGTCACTGTTCAGGTGAGATGCAGCTCTAATTTGCCTTTGCTGATTTGAATTTTATACTCTGTCAGCCAAATAACCAGCTGTAAACTTTTTTCCTCATCTAACCCCAAACAAGCTTTTTGTTTTCACTGGTCTCATTCATACAGTGTGCTTCCTGTTATTCAAACAAATACAAATGAAAGAGTCTGTAGAGGAAAGTTCATAAGTTGTAACACACAGCTCACTTTGTGATATAAACTTACTGGTGTATATTTTGATGCTGGTTTCTTCGCTCCATGTGGATCCGTCCAGGACTCCTGAGATGACAGTGAATGTGTACAGAGTTCCAGGTGTCAACTTGTCGACTCCTTGGCTCTCTGTTGTACTTTTCTTCCGGTCAGTACCCTGGACTTTAATAAGATAGTAATCCACGTTTCCAGCTGGTCTGTTCCAGCTCAGGTGGACAGATGTTTCTGTCACATTGGTGGCCGTGAGGTTTGAGACTTTGTCTGGTGCTGAAAAATAAAACGATATAAACAGGGTAACAAGTGTTTGCGTTCTAACTAGGGCTCATTATTTTTTTAATCTGTGTATTAATTTATTGAGTTATATTTGAAAATGTAAGGTGAGGATGATGATAGTCTTAATGGAAGTTGGATTATGAAAACTCTTCTGGAAAAACAAATGTTCAGAGAGACTTTGCTTGTTTGCCTCTCCTTACTTACTTATATCAAAGGGACAGTTCACATTATTTGACGTGGGGCTGTGTAAGGTATTGTAAATGAATCTAAATAAAATATTATTTAAATGCAGTCACATTTCACAAACGGAGACAAACTCACTGGTGTAGAAGAGGAGCTCCTGCGGGTTGAGGTCTCTCCCACACTTCACAGGGAACACCTGGACTGAGTAGCCAGTGCCTCCTGTCAAGTTGACGGGTTTATAGGTCAAATTTTTAGTCTGGATGTCTATTTTGAGGGTTTTGTTCACTCTGACCTCTACGCGGTAATGGCTGATGTCACCAGGCCCGGGTTCCCATGTGAGAACGGCGCTGTCGGAAGTCCTGTTGGTCATGGTGACTTCACCAAAGAAACTATCTGCGGTTGGAAATAAGATGAAGACTGTCAATGTGCAAAGAGGCTCAGATGTCCAGAAAGGTAACACACACAGAAAAGGGGTGATGGTGCAAAAATGGGCTGTATGGCTGCATATTAGACTTTACACAAGTCCCTCCAGGATGTTGCAATGTTGAGAACGCAACAATTAAATGAAGTAAGCCAGTCACTTTGAATTCTGCATAGCCTTGTCATTAGAGATGCGCGCAATTGGACGTTTGAATGATTAAACATCCGCCCCATCACTAGTCGGCACCAGAAATATTAGTCGGTTAAACCAATTACTGTTTTATTCATGTAAAAGGCTGCTTATCTGTCATGCAACTGCCCACCACTAGTAGGTGCTACAGACACCTACTAGTGTTCAGACGGCAGCCCCCCTCCCCGCGGTAATGCTCGAGTAGACTGGAGCTTTAAAACAGCACAGTGGGAAATAAGAGAGAGGTCCTCTTGCAAAACCAGCGCGGTTTGGCAGTACTTTGATCTAGAAAACGAATTCAGCTGCGATTTATCTTTTTCGAGATGTTATATTATTTGTTAACGTTAAGTGAGTTGTTGTCACGGCGCAAAAGTACGGGTTATGACATCAAACACAAAACTTTATTTCTATTAATTTTCCCAAATTAAGATAATATTTGATTAGAAAGTTTCTGTTTCAATGCAGGTGCCACCTTACAGTCGCACAGCACAAATCATCTGTAGTATTTATTTTCGACAGTGTGAGAACTAAAATAAAGGTGCGACAACAAAGGGTCTCCAAATGAGTCCTACCTTCATAACATATATAAGGCAGAAGCTCCCAGCAGTTCTTTTCAACCCAAGCCCCGAAGCTGAGCATGGCCACACAAGAGTCTTCAATGAAGTTTGTATCGTTCTCAGAGACATCCAGAATCGGCACACATCCTGCCTCTGCTGGTGGCTGTGTGGTCATCGTGGGCGCAGCTGTGATGGGCATAATGTTTTGGGTGGTGGATTCCCCAAATCCAGTAGAGTCTGTCACAGTTTGGATGGATTCCCCAAAACCAGTAGAGTCTGTCACAGTTTGGATGGATTCCCCAAATCCAGTAGAGTCTGTCACAGTTTGATCTGTGAAGTTGCTCATGTTTGTTGTGTTTCCAGTTGTTTCTTCTGCGAGTCCAGTCAAGCTTGTCGCATCCTGGGATGTTCCTTGGCAGGTGCAGCAGTATCTTTTTGGTAAGGAGGATCTGAACACGGGCCAACCGGGGTACCAGTTCTGGAAGAGGAGGGGATCCCCGTTGGCCCAGCGGGACCAGGGCATACTGGAGTTGCTGGTGGAGTTGTAGTCAAAGTTCTTGCGGAGGCCAATCCAGCAGTCAGAGGTGATGTTTTGCTCCTTGGCGATGGTTTGGATGTTTTCAGGAGTCAGTGTCGCCAGATCTTGGTAACAGACCTGACAGGACGTGAAAGGCCACAGTCAATCTTTTACAGTAGACGTTGTACAGGCCGAGCTTTTCATACTAAGAAGATGTGATCTGAATTTGATGCGGGTCATGTCAACAACATATTCTGTTGAACAGTCCTGGTTAGTAATTTTTCCACATGCAGCATTTGCAGAATAAGACATGTGGGACAGACATGCATGTTTGCGACACGCGGCCTCTTGCCTGTTTTCGGTCAGCTCTGTGCGTTGTCATGGATACATTGGACACAAATCAATTTCACCAAGCAGAAACACACTTAACTTGACTTGGATATGAATAGGTTTTTGGATTTGCGCACATACGGCAGCGCTGATCTTTTCAAGACAGTGGTTGAAAGAAAGTAAGCAGGAGACTGTGTTCTCCGCTGGTGGGAAAACTTAGCCAAAAATCCTTGCACAAGGAACAGTCCACCTACCCATATTCTAATGTGATGATCACGTCAGGGCACATTAATCTGAGTATTCACAGCTGCATTTGAACAGCAATATGAGCAGAATATTCATTTTCATTAGCCATGTTAACAGTTTTTTCTAAACTGAATATTTTGTGCATGTAAACACAGTCCGTCTTGATGAGAGCGTCTTTAACAAAATTGGAAATAGCCGAACAAGAGCTGCAACAATTCGTCTACTTATCAATCCGTGTAACGACAGAAAAATCATCAACAACTATTTTGATAAATGATTAATTGTTAAAATTTTTTATGGACAAATAATAATAACTGTATAATTTAATGCAGCCTCATACACATGTGCCTTGCTAATTAAAAACAACAACTTTCACAGTTGTGCCTCGCATATTTTAGCCTATTTCTGCACATACGGACGAGGTGGGTGTACCTGGCAGTGGTTCCTGGCCTGCTCCCAGGTGAGATTTCCCGAGTGAAAGAAGTAGTCTTGTTTTGCAGCGCTGCACGTCAACACCAAAGCTGAAGGAGCACACAGAAAGGAGATGAGCTGTTTGTGTTGACACAGGTTTTTTAAAGTCGGGAGGAACTGATATGATCTGACAGACGGGACAAAAGCAAAGCATAATGATTTTCTCTTTAAACTGATTATTTTGTCCAACCAACTGACTCAACAGTGTCTACAGGTTAAATCTAATGCTTTAAGTTGAATTTAATGCTTTTCAAGACCTGTTTAAGACACCGTGTAACCAATTTCAGGACAGATTTTTGGACAAATTATGTTTTACCTATTTAAGCATCGCAGGTAAGAACTGCAGGTAAATCGTATACATGTGGTCTTGTGCAGAGAAAACGGTTATGTAGGAATATGGTTATTAGAGCGAGTGAAGTCAATCTACATTTTGCCAACAGGTAAGTGCAAGTATGAAGTAAAATTACAGTATTATATTCTTAATTTTCTGTCACTTGATTAATCGACTTATCATTTCAGCTGTAACTGGTGACTAAAGCTGTCAGATAATGGTACTGCAATAAAAAGTACAATACTTCCCTCTGAAATGTTGTGAGGTAGAAGTATGAAGTGGCAGTGAAGAAAATACAGGGTGTCTGCAGGTATGAACAAGTTAAGACTTTAAAGGCTTTTTAATACCACTTTAAATTAAACACCAAACTTGTGATGGAAATACACACCCAAGTTAATTATACTTTTTCCAAGTGAACAAATGACCAGTAAGATAAAATGACACAGAGGATACGTTCTGTGCTTACGGCTGTAGGCACAGAAAAAATAAGCTTATGAGCAGGCTGGCGAGCGCAGCCTTAGTTTCATGAGGAAGACTCATTGTGTGATCCAAGTATGTAGAGGGGGCGAAAATGGGTGCACTGTGCGCATACAGGTGTTGTGTCGAAATCTGTTCCCCCGTTGAATCATGTTTCCCTCCTGTTAAAAAGATGTTTCCTGAAGCATCAACACCAGAAATCCTCACTGTGATGTGACTAAAAAATATTTACAACCAATTTACTCTGAATTTAAGACATTTTGATACTTTTTAAGGCCTTTTATTAACAAACATGCATAAATGACATTTTAAAGGCCCGCAATCACCCTGAAAATTCTAATAAAAGCACAGATACTTAAAGGAGCTATATGTAAGAAATCTAAAGCAAATAGTCGTAAAATCCTCCTAATATGTCACAGAGACTAAGGAATAATGTTCATATAACATACTGATCTCACCGACAACAATAGTACGGCCAGAATATTCGCATCTAAAAAAATTTTTTTGCAGTCTGCAAATCATGTTTATGTTTTGAATTTGTGTTTTGGCCTGTTGCACCACCCACCACCGTCTACCAGTCACACAGTCAGTAGAGTCTCAGCATCAGTTACAGTTACGACTGAGCTACAGCAGCACGGCAAGCAGCATTAGCAGTGTCCCAGTACATTTGGCCACATTCTTACATACAGCACCTTTAAAATATGTACTTGAGTTACATTTTGTAAGTGGTCATATTTCACCCTTTTTTGAGAATTGGGACAACTTATGTCCTGCCAAAAAACACTTAAAATTATAATTTATGAACACACTAAGTTTGTTTCCGGAGTTAAACATTAATTTTTAAGTGTTTATATTTAGGAAATAAGTATGATTCATAAAATAGGTTGATCTGCTTTCATCTATTTAATTTGTAAACTTGCCCTGTGCCAGAAAACACACATGTCCCAGACAAATAAATCACAAATTTAAACTATTAAAAAATGTGTTAAAAGCTTTCAAAATCTAAAACGAACTGTACATACTGATAACATCGGTGTAAAAATGTTCTGCTACAACAAAGTTGTATCCAGAATGTATAATGGCATCCAAAAATCAAAACAAGACAGTACAATATATATGTAAAGGAGAAGTGGGAAAAAGAAGGAAAGGCAGTGATCTCAGTGGAGAGTTGGGAAAGAGTGTGTCAGCTACAATGGAGGTCAACAGGGTCAAACATATGGCGTGAGTTTTGTTGGAAGAACATAGTGAGATTGTTTATCACACCCATTCAGAAACGACATCAGGGTAATGGTGATTTTTGTTGGAGACTATGTGGCACTAGTGGAGCCAGTCACTTTCATATTTTCTGGGACTGCCAGGTTATCAGAGAATTTTGGGAAGAAATCCATAAACATATAACAAATGTAATGGGGATGAATATTACCTTCAACTATGGATCAATGTATTTGGGAGATATCGACTTTCACAGTTGGAACAAGAATGATAAAAAATTGCTTTATGTACTATTGGCAGCTAGTAAAAAAACTATCACAAGAAAATGGCTTAAAGTAGAACCACCCACCATCGAGGAATGGATAGATATAGTACAGGAAATTTACATTATGGAAAAACTATCATTTTCCCTAAGAGTACAAAAAGAAAAGTTTTATCAGATTTGGTCCAAATGGACTGAGTACACAAAACCTGTAAGATATGATTTCACTTGAGGCTATTTGTAATTTGTGACTATCCACTCTTCATTTAAAATACTTTTGTGTGTACCACTTGAATAAGTATTCTATTTAAGATTTTTTTTTAATTTGTTTTCACTGTGTGTGAAACTGAGATCCCTCGGGAAGTGAGCTCCCCTGGTTCTGTTCACTGGATACAATACTTGAATGACTTTAAAATAACTTGGAAGAGCAGCATGGAAAAGACACTTGGACTTTCTGTAATCACCCCACCCAATTACCAAGGGGAATGGGGCGGCTAAACCAAGGGAAAAGACACTTTAGGGGTCCAGGGAATGATTGCAATGTTGTAAATGAAACTGTAAATATTTTGCTTTTCCAAATAAAAAGAAAATTTCAAAAAAAAAAAAATCACATAAGATTTAGCTTCAACCTCAAGATCCCTGTCTCACTTCCTGGCTTCCTAAATGGTGGGAATGCTGCTGAAGTGGTGGACAAACTTTCTACTTTTTGACAAATTAATCTAATAATATTGCTATCAGTTGTGTCCCAACCCAACAGGTCAACTCTGTAGCCCTTCTAAATTAAAAAAAAATAAATATTAATGGTTGTAAAAATGAAATTAATAAATGTTACTTTTGTCAATTCCATAAGATGTCAAGTATGTCAGAGTTTGCTTTCCTTGAACATTCAATCAAGATTTAGATTAGCTGATAATATCAATTAGCTGCAGCTCAATTTTTTTTTCCTGACTCTAAAATTACTGAACACAGAAAATAATACTCACCCCAAGAAATTAGGATGGAGACTTTACACTTGAGAGACAACTCCCCCATCTTGGATTCCTGTGGATCCTAGATTCAGGTCAGCTTCAGGAAATTTCAGCTACTGTGAAATTAAATTAAAGCAGGCACCAAATAAAATACATCGAGATTAAATAAAGTCAGACTGATGCTGTCTCACTACTCACCCAGGCTACAGATGCATCCTGCTTCACTGAACAGAAGGAAATGACCTCCCAGTATGAGACACTCACACAACACAAAACACACCTGTTCAGCAACATGGAAGACCAATAGGTCATTTAACTAGCAACACAAGACTATTCAACACCTTTGGATGCTCCTGATTTGCATCCACGTTTTTCACTCATGCAAAGTACTAACGGGGAAAAATGCAGATGATGTCATGTTTATGAGTGCAATAAGATGTTATGTTGTATAACAAAACACACCAACAACAGTTTGACGTTACGTGTTTATTTTGGCATTAAGCATCGAGTTACAAAATGCAAATTAGTACAAAAAAAAAAGCCATGAAAAAATAACGACAATGAAAAATATTGAAAGATAAAGCTCTTATACAAAACTAAGATCCCAAAATAATCTACACAGATACAGAAATAAAAATAAAGAATGCCTTTAAGTATACTTTCTTGGCAGTGTAAAAACAGAAAGTGGTTAACGTGGCTGACAGTGATTGGTCACATCAAACTGAAGTGCTGACTCAGTGATAAAACAGCATGATCTGTGGGTGAGAGGCCAAACATGACATCACGAACTCATATCACATTCATCAAATTAGACAGGCAGTAGTTTTTTAAAATCTGAACTGAGTGGTTTGCACCTCATCACTATGTTAAAGGTGTTGTTCTGGTTTTATTGTGCCCATGTTTGTACTGTTTTAAAAGTCTAAATTTTTGTCCAATTTTCCCGTATTTGTATGTGAAAATAACTTTTCCCTCCTCTCATTTTCCCTCTGCTGAGTATAAAAGTTACTAATACTAAAAGGTGATTAGCTTGTGGGGTGATCCAGCCAGCCCCTCATCATCATCCCAATTCTACTGTTAATCTTCGCAAAAATCATGACAGTATGTGTTCCCTGCAAGCAGAATCACCACCACTAAAGAGGCGGCGACGACGACAGACAGATCCTTAAAAATAAAAAGGGCTAAAATGTATTTACAGCTCTTTGTGATGGAAAATAAACGGAGTTTTAAAAAAAAAAAAAAAAAAAAAAAAAAAAAAGCCTGTGCGCTCTGTAATCTGGCCTTACGTTTGTTCCTGTGTATCTAACTTGCAGTTTTATGCCCACCCTTAAAGGACATCTAATCAGAGCCGGACTGAAACATTTGGGCCGATCGGACCACCTGACACAACACCCAGAAGGAGAGCCAGACAGGGTGTAAGTGTCTGAAGTTGCATGGGATGTGGTACAGTAATACAACTACATTAATGGAGGTAAACATCCATTCAAGTCTTAGAAGTGTGACTTCAAGCTCATGGCAGTGTCTCGTTATATTATTACAATCCTTTGCAATGACATATGTGTCTTAACTGTGTAAAATCTGAGCAAGCTACTACTTGAGTTCTTTTTAGCTCCAATAAAATCATAATTACTGTTCTGACAAAACATACAAAAACAAATGCTGATGACAAACACTCTTCAGTTTTCATCAGCTAATTCAGACTAAGAATAATGCATCATAAATGACAGACATTTTTAAAATGGAATCATTAAAACTCAAATGAAAATCCCTGCCAAGATTAACACTGATTAAATACAGTTCCTCCTAATTGTAAGTCCCACCCCAATATCCTGTTTCATGCGTGCGGGTGTTAAAGATCTCAAAGCCATTTTGCAGGACCTTTAAATGCAACGAGGGCATTGAGGAAGAGGCAGACCTGCTTACAGTGTGAACTGCTCTCCTCTATCCAACCTTTATTCATTTGAGTACTGGAAAAAAAACAGCAAGACACCGAACAGTACGTTGAGTACAGTAAATGGTCAGGCAGTACAGTTACTGAATCAAGTGATGTGGCGTACTGAGGCAGGAGATGATTTGGGGGTTCCAATGATGAGAAAAAGCCTGACATTAACCCGATGGCTTGGAGGGAGAAAGACGGGACGTTTGTTCTCTTCTTAGTCGCTGTCGCTCCTCTCCCCTCTGTGCGGGAGTCGCTTTCCGCTGGAAGGCACAGCATGCTCATGTTTCACCGTCACCTTGGTCTTTGTTTTGCTGCGGAGAGAGAGCAAGATGAATCCAGTCAGTGTCGGAGATTATAGCAGATGTGACAGATTTGGTTTTATCTGAAGTATTTCTAATGATCCAATAACCTTGTTTGACCTGTGGCAGGTGGGTTTAACTTAAACATTGCACACAGTGACCTCTAGTGGCAGGTGGTCTCTATTATTACACAGCAGTAGAGTTCAGGGTAAAATAAAGGTAAGGATGCTGCCTATGGACCATCTCAGAAGCACTGGTGCTGACCAAGTACAAGACAGCAGTCAACCTGTCACTCACATCTCATAGTCAAACCAGCTGCCACTAGGGGTGGACAGTGTATCGAATATACTTGCTGTATCGTGGCTTGTTCCACGTGGGACATATAAATTGGCTATATTGTAAACATCAAGTATAAAGTCGTTAATTTTCACTTCTTAATTTGCTATAAAAGTAAAGCCACTGTGAGTAAGAGTCACAAGAGAGACTACTCTGCTCATAGGTTTCACTTCCTCCGTGGTTATGTCCTCAAAAGCAGTTCAACAACTAGAGAACTCTGGTCTTCTTCATATCTCACAACAAAAATATTTTTAGATGGCAGTTCCTGAAGCCAAATCTCATCACATGGGGATCTGTGACCCGATTTTGTTTAGTGGTCCTTCACAAAAAAAAGGCTGAGAACCACCGGTCTCCAGGAAACACAAGTTACAAATTTTGTCCTCTGAAAGTAGTTCAGGTGGTTTCATTTTTCAGTTTGCAATTCTTACCTTTCTTTGTCAAGCAACTCCAGACCATCATTGATTTTCTTCAACATTTCAAAACGTTCACGACCACGAACCTGCAGGACAGATCAAAGGGGTATTAACCAAATAGCATGAAAAAAATGTGTAAGATGTGCAGCTTCATAACAGCATGAATCTTCACATACATGCAGAACAAACATGTCCTTATCGTCCTCCTCTGCACTGGAGGTCGGCTTGGACTTCTTCACAGAAGTGGTGTCAGGAGCTGGAGCCGCAGCCGGGGCACTCTCTACAGAAACAAAGGTGAGGTTAGCAAGGGGACAGCAAGAAGGGATGGAAACTGAAATATAAAATAATGCAGCAAAAACGTACTTCGTTTTTTGGTTTGTTTGGTGCCGTTCTGCGTCCTGGTGCTGTTTTCCTCTTCAGTTTTGCGATCCCTGCCTGGACACGCACAGACACGCACCTCAAAGCACCTTCGGCCCAAGACAAGTCCACTAGGAAAAAGATGAGCAGTAGTATGGGTCAAAATGTACAACAAATGAATCTGAGACATCCACAACACACACATAACACAGCACTTCTCTATACACCGAACTACCACCACCACCCTCACATCTGTTAAAAGAGAAACAAGACTTACTCTGGGGTCTCCAGGGTCAGGATTGTGAGGATGGGCCTTCTATTCATCCCCCCCATGCAGGAACTGTTGCACATGAAGCTCAGCAGGATGGTGGTTATCTCTGAGCCCAGCTGAAACAAGAAAAATCGAACATTTTTTATTCACTGCTACTTTAAAGTGTTTATAATCAGGGGAAAAGGCAACCTTTTCTTCTGAACTCCTTATCGACACCTCAGGGTGTCCAAAACAGCCAATTTTTTGATTTGGGAAACATTCCTGAATGGTTGCAGAATTTCTGTACTTCATGGACATTGAATTTTCAAGCTAAAATCAGTGTTGTTTGCTCATATACTCACATAGAAAATGCTTGAAGGTCACACATTAGGAAATATGATGGGATAAAAATAACTGCTGTAGAGTAGACACAGCAGACGCGTTCCCCCTCGGGACAGATCGAGTGGGGCAGTCGTACCTGCGGGGGCTCGTAGGGGACAGTCACACTCTGCCTCTTTGTGTGCGGATCCTCAAAATACTGAGCCCTCTGGCTGCCCTCCACCCTGATCAGATGGCTGCGGTGCTCGGCAGCTGAACAGGAAACAGATTAGAAAACATTAAAATCAGCTCAGATATATTAAGCTCATCAGATTATTTGAGCTAAAGCAAAAAAAGAAATTTTCACTAAAACGTTTTCCTTACCGTCCTCATTCTGGTGATGTGGACATCTTCGGACCACGTCTGCAACATGTTCAGACTTTTTATAAACTGCTGTGGCTCTCACAATAGCACCCGCAGGAACGTCCTTCCTCACCAGGACTTCAATGGGGCTGGTCTTGGCTAGCTGGCAATACAGCTTGTTGAGCTGCTCGGAGTACTGAGACAAAGAACAGGGAGAAAGCCCAACACATTATTATCTGTGCACCCGTGGACCAATCACAGCCAGGATGAGGCGGGACATTACAATAAAGACTGACATGCTGCTGCAAAGTTTGGAAATGTTGAACTCCTTGCTACGCATGAATAGTTATGATTATTGATAAGTTAGTACTTTGCATTAACAAAATAGAGACAATCCAACAGTACAGAGCATTTTTCTTGTACAAGGATTTAATGAAAGAACAAAACCTTCTTCTCCTTGTGTCTGCCTCCTTCAAAGAGCAACACATGTCCTCATTCTACATCTATTTTACTTAAATTATTGTTATAAATATAGTTCAGTAATCTTGTTTACATAAAGTGTGCTGTGGTTTATGTGGGTGGTGGTGGTGTGCTGGTCTAAGTCAAACAGTCCAGGGCCGTTTTTCATTCCCAATCCATCCCTGGACTCAAGCGCCAACCACCAGTCTGAGATCTGTCTCAGAAAAACTAAGTGCACTTTTATAAACACTAAAAGTTTCATATAACTAATTTTTCTTCTCTGAAAGACCAACAAATACTTAAGGCCAAGTAAGTCAAACTAAAAGACGATTTTTTACCTTTCTTTCGTCCTTTTTTAACCCATTCTGTGCTACAGGAAGACGGCGCAGGGACATGTCCTGTCATGTCAGAGCAGTTCTCTAAAACCAGACAGCACCTCTCTCACAGAGGAGAGCACAAGTTGCAGGGGGGCGGGAGTTTCAGGAAAGACCAGCCTAACCTCAATAAAACTGGCCAACTGCAGCGCACTACTGGGTGAGTCACCGTGGATACATTAATGTCATTGGCTTTTCAAACACAGTAACTGGCTCCAGACTTTACAATTTAGCGAATCGTCACAATGAATAAGATTCCACATGAATACCACCACGAGAGATACTAAAGAATGGATTTTTAGCGCGGTGCCAAGGTAAGATTTTAAAACTTTTTCAATGTTTTTCACACTTTAAATAATTTTGTGGGTGATAAACACTTAAGGCCAGTGAGTGGGTTTACTGTTATAAAACCTTTTAATTCCCAAACCTCAATTTTATTAAGCTGTACAGTTAATTTGGATTTATTTTAGTGAAACGGAGCAGAGATTCTTCATAGGAAATAAACTAAAGACAGAAGAAACTCAGTTGAAGAGTAAATGGCGAAACTGAGCAGAAGCAGAGATCCCCTTTGTCTCTGGCGGACTCAAACTTCTGCTCCCTACCATGTTTGGTTGCAGGACAGTGTGCTGCAAGTCCTTGCGAACTTTAACATCTACTGTCTAACATTTAAATTCTGTTTAATTCTGTTAAAATGATTCACTATGTTCATTAAGTACAACTGTTTTTTGCTGAAGTTTGTATATTTTGTCTCACATTGTTCTGAACAGATAAAACAAATTAGTTGTCTTATATGTAGCTTAAATATCATTGAAATGAGCTGTAACACATTTAGCAGTCAGTTTAATGTCACGAGAAATCAACAAATATGTGGAATTTCTAAATTTTTAGATGTTAGGCCTCGGATTACTTACAGTGGAAGTAACAGACTTGGCCGTGCCGGACTTCTGAAATCGAAGTTGGAAGCCATATTCCCCTGGATAGTCTGTTGTAACCGGGACGGTGGAGGACGGGGGAGTAACACCATCTTTAGCAGACATCTCTGGGGGCAGCTCAAACAGATTTTCATCAAACCCTTCAGCAAGCACTTGGTCATTCATGAGCTGTGAAGGAGGGAAATGAGAGCGTCAGTCTGCCTCCATAAATAAATAAACTCCGACTGAAGTTACCGTCAGAAAGCTTTCTCCTACAGTGATTCAATTCAATGTGTTTAAGTTGGGGCATGGGCAGGTATGCTTACCAGCATATCCATAGGTCCATCTGTCCTCCATGTGCCATTTGCCGTTGGAATGGTGGAGATAGAGGGAGTCACTCTGCAAAAAACAAACATGCACTAATTGGTTAACTTGTTTGTTTTTTTTTTTCTGGAGTAAACTGACAGTTTCAAAATGTTATCTACTATTAAAACTTAACTTACACAGTCTCCCAAAGCTCTCTGAAGGAGGCCTGGCTCAGGGGCAGGCTCTGGCTCAGAGGCAGACTGTCAAACTCTTGCTCTTCCATCTTTTTTTTTCACCCTCCTTTGCAGATGCAAAGGCAGTGCTGTGGGGATAAACAGGAAGTGAATGTTAAACAACTCAGTCTCTAATTAAATTCTCCATTAGACTGGTCCCATGTTAATCAAGCAGTGTGTGCTAACATTTATCTTTATTAACAGTCTGCCTACTTTTTTGATCAAGTGATTTTTTTAGTCAAAACATTTCAGAAAATAGAAAAAAAAATCCACCACATTATTCAAGAGACCAAATTGATTTTGATGTGTGTGACCAACATCCAAATAAATTTAAATAGCATAAAGACAGAAATTCTCCCCATTTAAGAAGATGAAATCAGGAAATGATGCTTTTTGTTTCATAAATGTCTAAAAAACACGTCGATTATCAAAATAGTTTTCCTACAATTATTCTGTCGGTCGATCAGACGCTTGAATCCTTTTTAAATAGTCATAATTTATAAAAATGAAATAAACAGGACACGATAACGTTTAGCGTTGCTAAAGTGTAAAATGCAGGGGTGAAACTTTTACAAATGAATGAATGCTTAAGTGATAAATCCTGGTTGCTTCCATACAGGAAATGCGAGTTCCCTAAGTTCAATTTAAGTAGGCCATCTGCTCTGAGAAATGCTGACTAACGTTGACGTTAACCTGAATAATTACGATTTAATTAAACACATATATTCCTGGAAACATCCACATTACAGCTATCTATACGTTTGAAATCGAATACCATTTACCTGACTTCGCAACTAGCTCTCTTATCAAAACAAACCGCCGGAGAAACCATTCAACATGCTAACGTTAGCTACCGTCCATTTTCTGTCGAGCCGGAGGCCTGCAGGAACTGAATGAAGTTAGCATCTTCGGTCGTCGCGTCGGCACTTTCAAAATAACTCGACGAATACAAGTTAACTAAAAGTCAAAATGTGCTGACGTAAAGAAAAAACCATCGACGGTAAAACAGGATTCGTCTAGCAATTAAAACGCACCCCAATTGTTTTGTTATCTAGCGAGCTTAGCATTAGCTTAACTAGCTAGGTACGTTAGCATAACGTTTTGGAATCCGACCGAGTAACGTTAGCTTAAACTGCCGTAAAACTTTCTTTAACGGTCCAGTAAGTGGCCTTCGGGGGCCTATTGTAAATAATGACACATGTATGACTACACAGCTACCTTTGTGTCCTGCAACTGCTGTCCAGGGGAGATGAGTCACTTCGATATAGCTGAGGAGGCGAGCAGAATCGAGTGAAAAGTCAAAATATTTTGAGGTAAAACCGAGCACGTTGTCGTCGGGGAATCCCACAAAAAAAGGAAAGGGGAGGGGCGGGTTTTTAAGTCCGCACAGCAGTCCAATCACAGAGCGTTTTGTTCTCCTGACGTGCGTAAACGCAACACTGCGTCATGCCACTGTTGCATTCAGGTATCTCGACAATATTACAACTCAGGATCCACCGTGCAAAACAAAGGAGTTGTTAAACAGGTCATGGCTGCACATTTGTAGAGTTATAAGAATTGTTTACGTGTACACGGTTGAATTGAGATTAAACTATATGTTAATAAGACTTATATTTACTTCAGTGTATTGCCTTTGTCGAATAACAATAGCATATTATTAATGATGAAAAACACAAGCTTCACATGAGCATCCGAAGGCAACATGACAACTTAATGACGTATGGAAATTGAAAACGGATGAAAAAGTTGCCTTATATAACCCCCAGTTTACGGTAAATATACCCAGTTTGCGCAACATTTAGGCAGTTTTTTAATAACCAAAACGACTGCCTCGTTTACAGCATTGCTTATTGAGCTATGGTGTTTCCTAGGGGATCAAAGAAGTGTTGAAAAAGAACTTTGATATATTAAGGACTGTCCCAGCAACAACATTTTTGTACTTTTAAGTTGCAAAAGCATATATTGAATAAAATCTACAGGCCAAACTATTAATGTCCACTGGGCTACTGCCAGTACATTTTACTGTAGTCCAGTGAAGAAGTTTAGCCTAATCTTTTTTTTTTTTTTTTTTTTTTTGTTAATTAAAATTGAAAAAAGCAGCCCATGTACATTGATACTCATTAGCACACTTTGGTCTATGACATATTCTAAGGCATTACATAACTGAAAAATGCACCATAATCATATGTAACACCTGGAAGTTCCCATAAAGCTATCTTTGACGGGTGACTGTGCTTCTTTCTCTCTCCAGGGAGGTCAGAGGTCAACTTTAAAGCAGCGTCCCCTTACATGAGGACTGTCCAGGATGACTTCCCCCTGCATGGTTTTGAACGGTCTTACCTTTATACTCCAGATTGGGTTTAAACTAGAGTTTAAATCTGTTCATTTCAGGCTGTTTAATGATTTCGTAATCTGCTCCTACAGGTTGGATGACGTCGCCTCCCATCACCCTTCAAATGCCCCTGTGCTGATTAGATAAACTTCTACGCCACTGGGGACAGAGCTGCAGAGAAACTCTGAGCAGGACCTCTCTGAGGTGCCCGCAGCCGTGTTGGGTCACTTGTGCTTCGCTGCTGGCGTGTTGTCCTGACCTGGCAAGAGTCATATCCAAAGAGTACGCACTGAATGTTGGTTCTCATCTGTCTCTTTGGATGTGTAGCAGTAATTGGTGCCACTTTGGGGTTAGGTGGCCATTCGACCTTTGAGTGAAAGTGCTGATGGTGCCAGGAAGTCCATATGAACTTGATCCCAGTGGTACACTGTTAATAGATACAATGGTGAGGTGTAACAGAACAGGACCAGGGCAGAGAAGGAGAGGAGAATCTGCACGATGTTGCAGCAGATTGTTGAACTAATCTGATATGAGGCAGGGAAAGATTCTGCATGAGTGTAAGTGTTTTGAATCCTGTCCAGTGGTTACCATGGCCACAGGGACACAGTCCTGATCTGTCAGTCAATCTACTCCTTATAGTGGTACTGTGTCTTGTGCATGTGTGGCTTGTCCTCAGCAGGGTTCAGCACAGTGTGTCCTCGCAGCAAGCACCCTTCCTTTTTAAATTCATTTTGAATTTCTCTTCTTCTACAGTCCACTGAAGAATATTACTATCTTTTTAAATATTCATTGTAATAAAGATACTTGTTTGGATTCATTTCTTCACTTTCATTTTTAATGCTTTTACAATTTGGTCTCTAATAAAATGGTACTGCATGCACATCTACTGCTCTTTTTCAACTTTGCGAAAATCAGATAATGTTCATACTGTGAAGTGTGGTGGCTTCTTTTATTTCTGACAGGTAGGACTTTAAAACAGGTCGCTCTCAGAAGCATAACTTAGAACAGTGGTTCCTAACTGGTGGCTCGCGGTCCAAAAGTGGGTCGCAAGTCCATTCTGAATGGACCACAGGTGACTCTGAAATGTGGTAAGTTTGTAAAAAAAAAATGCACTTTATTTTAAAGTACAGTGAATTTCCAACACAGAGTTTCCTCGTCCCTGACCTAAAGGTAACATACAAGCCCTGAGATTATCGAGCATCAGCTACAGGAAGGGGAGAGGGGAAGAAGAGGGCCCTTGTATTTGACACTGCAACCAGCCTGATCGTGTGAAGGACCCGATGCAACAGAGGTGGCAGTAAGTCACACGTGCAAGTCGTAAGCAAGTCTTAAGTCATAACCTTCAAGTCTCAACTAAGTTTTTTATGTTGAAGTGTGAATTGTTGGTTGTACAAACAAACATTATGAAGGTGTCACTTTAGGGTCTGGGTAAGTGTGACGCTATCTCTCACTATTTCCAGAATTTTTACAAACCAAATAATCAGTCGATTAATGGAGAAAATAATCAGCAGATTAACCCATAATGCAAATATTCTTTAATTAATAGTTCATAATGAGCTCCACCTCAACTCAAATCCTGCTTTTACATTAATGCAAGTCACGATAATCTCATGAGATTATATGTAGTCGTGCACTACAACAGTCACAGAAGACATTTTTACAGTATGTGTAATACTTAAGTACATTTTCCTGGTTATACTTCCATACTTTTATGTAAGTAACATTTTAAATGCCGGAACTTGTGACAGAGTTACATACACACACTCACGGATAGCGAACTCATGTTCGGACAGCAGGCAGAAACAGTCGTCACACACTGTGGCAGTATCAAAACCTTTACAAATCAGTGAGAGCCTGAGCATATAAAGCTGGCAGCGCATGTATCGGCTCTCACAGTTTGTTTTCAGCTCAAATAATGTTAATTAAGTAACTGCATGAACCCTCAAAGCAATAATTTATTTTTTTATTATATTAACCCTCAACGTAAGGAACCTGGCAGCTATAAGGTTCCACCAAGCTCCTCTCCTGAAGGGCCCGGGTAAGGGTCCCTACACAGGTTATCCTACCCTGAGGTGTAGAGTGTGTGAGCCTGTATCAGTTGTGTTGCCGTAGCGTGAGATGGAGCTTACCTCTCCGGGGCTCTAAGATGAACTTCTGAAGAAAAAACCCTGTCAGTTCTGTCAATAAAAGCCTTTCTTTCAGATACAAATAACATAGAAAAGGGTAAAAATTGATTTAAATCAAAGAAAAACATTAAAATCCAAAAATTATAAGGATTAAAGGAAAGGGTACAAATAGTTGAGCTGGCCTGGATAGGTTTTAGAAGCCCTTAAATTGGGCAAATCTGATTTTGAATTTGGATTTGTCATAATGTATCACCTAAATTTGAGCCTCTTTATTTTTCAAAAGTGATCAGTTCAGAAACCGGCTGATATTAACCGCTGTGGTTTCCTGTTCACGGCCTTGCAAGAGAGTCAGGGCCCTCGGGAGTGCAGTTAACTTTGACTGGCTATGAGTTTCACAAAGGAAGCTAAAAGGTTTTATCTGTCAGAGACTGGGTCTCACAAAGCAGAAGAATTTGTTTATGTGTACTCCTGACGTCGTTCCTCTGTGGTTTCAACCTGACTTCCTCTGATATGCAGTGCAGTATAACACAGAGTGACTATGAGTGCATTATAACCACCCTTTCAATTGTTAACCAAGCACAAGCTTGCCAACTTTATAAAATCCTAGAAATAAAAACTTCGAATAAAAAGGTATAGAAGTATGAGGGGCCACACTTTTAAAGACGCCAATGTGACCCCAAAAGTAAAGATAGGCTGCAAAGCTCAAACACACCATCTTAGGTGATAGTGTGGACACATTTCCTAGTGGAGATAATCCTCCTTAAGATATTCTGGTGATGTGTTTTTGGTATTTTTTGGTATTGTTCCCTCCTCAGGTTAGGGTAGGTAAACCTCCATAACAGCCTATAAAGGCCTACTGGGCCACCGTCCAGAGCCCGTGAGGACTCCAGTCTATGGCCTCAGTTTAATATGAGGCATCGCTGTAAATTGTTAGTGTGGGTGTGTGTTTCCATACGTGAATGTTTAAATATCATCATATGCCTGGCCCGATATACAATAGTACTCTCCTACTCTGGCAAATAGTGAGATGTTAATTGCACAGTTTTCCAATAGTGTCCACAGTACATGGAGTCTATACAATAACCCATCACTGACATTTGTGTCTGAGATATTTGAACATGGTAAATTAACCTAAACAAGCCTAAATTACACACTCCAATAAGTTATTTCAGTAACACTTTACTTGAAGGTATCTACATAAGAGTGGCATGACACTGTGATAACTATGACATGACACTGTCATGAACCTGTCATGGACATTATGTACATGTCATAAACATTTATGACTGCTGTCATTAAGTGTCATTCAGTTTTTGTAATGACAAGTTGACATTGTTTGGGTTGTCTTGATTATGACAAGTTGACATTAATCAAAGTGACATTACCAGAAGTTGTCTTTGTCATGACAAGCTGACATTAACAAGAAATGCATCTTTTTTGTGTGTTTATGACAAGTTGACATAATGATTATTATTGTTATGACAAAGACATCTTCTGGTAATGTCATCCTGGTTAATGTCAAGTTGTCATAATAAGGACATCCCAAACAAATTTAATGTCAACTTGTCATGACAAAGACAACTTCTGGTAATGTCACTTTGATTAATGTCAAGTTGTCATAATAAGGACATCCCAAACAATGTCAACTTGTCATAATCAAGACAACCCAAACAATGCCAACTTGTCATTACCAAAAATACCCAAATGACACTTAATGACAGCAGTCATAAACATTTATGACATGTACATAATGTTTATGACAGGTTCATGACAGTGTCATGTCATAGTTATGACAGTGTCATGTCACCCTTATGTAGATACCTTCAAGTAGTGTTACTGTTATTTCCATGGCCAAGGAAATTTACATTCTCTCAAACCAGAAACCAGTGATGTAAGTGTCCAATCTGTGATGTCATCAGAGTATAAGGTCTGAAGATGCTCCTGAGTAGGAGCTTGGTTTTGTGGATCCCTAGATTGTTTGTTTTCTGAGCTTCATTTTGTTGTAGTGTTCTCAGTTTTGAAACAGAAAATGTTTCCATATACTCAGAACATTCCCCTGGGTGCTCTCAGTGTCATCTGTTACGTCTCTCCATACTAATTGTGTATGCAGCAGTTAGGGGCGGTGTCCACTAAAGCATTTTTTCCTGAGGCCAGCGTATCTTTTTAAATTCTTTGCAATTGGAGCGCCACATTTTTTCTCTGTGCTACTAAATGTCAGCAGCAGAACAAGGTGCTGAGCGCCTACTCTGCACTCAGTGCTGTATATTTGGCTTTTTTTCCCCCCTGAATGCCAGTAGAAGAACGTTCGACTTTGGGTAAAACTTTGTCCCTTTCAACCCAGCTGTCCAATCACAATGAAGGGCAGGATAAATACCACAAAGACCAACCATCACATCTTATGTGTACAAGTGTTGACCATCGACAACAATGGCATAAACCCACAAAGACTGTCGATCCATCCTCTCTCCTTACATGCTTCAGCCTTCCCTTCCGCAAGTACTCTACCTTGTGCCGACATTTTGACTTCCATGGATATTCCAAATTACAGCAACCAGATACAACCAAAGCTGAAAACCCCCTGCACCTCCAAAGCACTCTCAAGCGCTACCAGCTTCGCATTTACTGGGAAGCGCCTGGCATTTTCAGTTGGGAAAAAGGCTTTGGCCCTGACACACCAAGCCAGCAATTGGCTAGTCAGTCAAAGTTGGGCTGCTGGTGAGTGTCTGCCACCCTTGTTGGTATGGTGTGTCAGCACTGTTACCCCTTGTCGCTCTGTCAGCGTTTTTTTTTTTGGCAGTTTCAACATGTTCAATCAGAGTCTGCGCAGCAGGTCTTTTAATTTTCCTTTTTCAATGAGGATTATAGACGACCACCATCTGCTGGTGTGGAGAGTTATCTCCTCTCATGCAGGTGCAGAACATACATGCTGGTTGACTGTCAGCTGTAGTCTCTGTGTTGTGCCCATGTGCACCTTTTTTGGCCGAGACATGGTGACTCTGGTTCTCTGCTTAGTGTGTCTGGGTTTTTACAGACATTATACTTGATGACACCACAAATTTGAGTTTAAGCGCTCTAGTTTCTGGATTTGAGCGAGAGTTGCTCATGTTCACAATTATTTTTTTAACTGTCTTAGACCATAGAAATAACATGTATGACTTTTAAAAATTGGCATACTTCCCCTTTAATTCACAGTTTTTCTCAGAGCAAATGACTGGACACACATGCAATTTGGTGCAAATGTTATTGGCTGTCAGTGTCACACACTAACACACAGCGCACCACCTGCCATCCATCAGGGGGCTTTACTGTAACATGACTTTGAACCAGCTGACCCCACCGACCACAAACACACGCACGGAGGAGCAGTATTTACAGGCGCTGTTTCTCTACATCAGCTGGGTGAGTAACAGAGGCCGGTCACATGGCGTGTGTGCGTCTGTGAGGTGGTGTGACTTTTTGTTTCAGATAACAGTAAAGCACACGCTGGCTGGCGTCTCCAGTTTGGGGACAACACAGGTGACATTTTGTGTGAAACAGTAGTGACAGGTGATTCTGGGTTAAAAATATTGACCACATGGAGCACGGTTGTTTCTCAGTCAGTACTCGTAGTTCTGTCACTCTCTTGGCTCTCTCTGTATGAATTCATGTGATACTTTTTGGAAACTGTCATCGCTGTCTGTCCCAGGTTGTGCACATGAGCCCTTAAACTATATTGGTGGGGCTCTCCAGCACTGTTCTGGTGGTGTTGAGTTTCTCTACATTTAGTCAGAGTCACACACACATGCTTGGGGCCCCTGGCTTTGGATGGGGGGTGTCAGGTTCTTCTCTTTCTCAATGTTCGTATGAGGGCAGGAAAAGGCACAGGCGACAAGCTCCAAGGAGAGAGTGGCATGATATGGAGGTGTGTCTGCAGGAGGTGGGCTTGAATCGTTTGATTGAGAGATCTGGAGCACATATTTTTCCACTGAGCTCTTTGGCAGATATATGCTTTTCCCGCCCTGTGCAGCCCTCCCACAACACACCCCCTAATCCCCGCCTCAGACGCACCGTCACTCCATTGCCAAACTTTCCCTTACCACACCTACGCCGCTAACTCAGGTGGCACAGCCCAAATTTAGGGTCCACCTGTTGCCCGCTGCAGGAGGATTAAGCTTTGTTGTGTGCAACAGAGAGGGGAGGGCTTGTGGAACGGGCTGAACCGTGGTGTGTGACCCCTTTGGCATGTGATCTGAAATAGAAGGGGATTTATAGCTGCCGGGAGGACAGACAATGGCAGCCAGGGCGTCAAAGACGAGCCCCTCTCTGCTGTTCACGAGAAATGTTGAGTCATAGCTGGTGTTGCACTTGGGTTCGTCTGAGGTCCAACACCTGCGCAGAGCCGTTATTTTATGTCTATGCTGTAGATGATGCGTCACAGATTTATAGATTGAAAAATCAGATTATTCAATATTGTATCGCAAACGTTGCACCTCATGATAAAATGAAAGAGGTGGATGCGCATTATTGTATGAGCGGTTCTCTTTTATGCACTGGAGACTTTATAATTCTTTTAAAGACCATTAGACAGTGGCAGATCGTCCTGTGAGACGCCCCTACCCCCTACCAAAAAAAAGACATAAGGGGAAAATGGTCCAAAGATGTAAAGGTCGGTCTGTAGTAGGGGTACCACCTCTTTTCCATCTAGTTCATCAGTGAGGGATCTTCACTGTCAGAAAGTCTTGGTTTTTATTTCTTGGTTGTTACTGGATTATTGTTCACTGATTGGGTAGTTCTTCTGCTCAGCGTGCGTCTTGATGTCATTTACGTTTTGTTGTAGTTTTACTGGTGGGGCCACCTGGGGAAGCTTGCCCAGGGCATTGGCTGTGCCAGGTCCGGCACTGCTAATGGACATTATGCAACAGGGCTCATAAATGTCACCCTTTAAGACCAAATTTGGCTCTCAGCAAAACTCTGGCTCATGTGCTCCAGAGACAAATTGATGTTGATTTAAACAGGAATCTTAAAATGTAATCACAGCTCTCTCTCTCTCTCTCTCTCTCTCTCTCACTTCCCTTCATGTCCTGCGCGCCATAATAAAAACCAGACCCCCTTGTCTGTGAGAACACCCCAGTTGTCTGTTGCACATCACGGTCCCCTGTCAGCCAATCGTTGTTAAGGTCAAAAGAGCTTCCTGCTTGCGTCTTGACCTCTGCTGCAGGACCTCAAGATCAACTCACTGCAGCCCCCCGCCTCCACCCCACCCTCTCGATAGGCGTGCACGTGGGTGTGCGGGTGTCACTCTATCCCAGCTGGACGGACACAACACAGGGTTCAAAGAAGAGAAGACACCCTGCAGGACAGGACGCACCAGACTGACTACTTCGGGCTTCTCCTTTTGGATTGTACTTTTCTGTCCGCGTTTTGTGCGAGAGGTCTAAGTCGGGACTTGTTGTCCTTTTGGGGGAGTTTCACGTGTCTCCAGTTGGCACCAGACGCATCTGTCACCGACTGCTACTGGGCGCCTGGAGCTGCCAAAGTCATGCCGGCCGGGTTTCAGCAACTCGGAGGGGAGGTAATTTTTCTCCTTTAGAGATTTTCACAACTCATAAGTGTGGCTGGGCTTTTTTTAGTCACAAAACTGAGGAAAAGCCGTCTTGTGTTCTGTGCGCTCTTCACTATCCGGTGCGTAATTTTAATTGGAGAGATTTTACGCACGGTTTATCTCGGTCATGCACAAACGCTGTGAGAGAAATTCCACTACACCTCTTTTGCCGAAGTGCAGTTTGCTTAGTATAATCCCTAAAACAACATCAAACTCGCTGATTGGTCGTGCAAAAAAATTAAAAACCGAAAATTAGATTACATTAGATGAGATTCTTCTAATTTCTCCCAGCTCTAAAATATGCCATGTAGCATATTCGTTGAAAATATGCAAAGCAATGGCACATATTGTCCTTTTCACAGAATCTAAAGTAATGAACAACTGAGAATAATAATGTTCTTTGCAGCAACCAACTAACTGCAATAAACGCGTCAGTTTCAGCCCTGATCTGAACGAGCTCTGGCCCTTATTTAGTCATGAGCAGTGACCTTCACCAGCAAAATATCTGAGTTTACAGGTCGGAGCTCAGTGCTGTGGGTTTGTTATTGGCCACCTAGTTTGACTGGTTTCTTCTCACCGCTGGCATACACAATGCCTGGGTTGTAAGCTCCCTGCAACTCTTTTACGAGAAAGGATTTTTAGGTCAGGTGGGTGTATGAATCAGTTTTAAGTGTCACTCCTGTGATTCTGGACAGTCTAATCTCCCTGTAAGCTTGGAACAAGAGAGAGTGGACTGTTATGTGTAGACAAGAAGTCTGTGTGAGCACCACCTGTGACAGGACAGGTTGATGTTGCAGGGATGTGGGAACATCTGTAAGCTCAGGTGTTTTGACTTCAGTGTAAAACAAATCAACTAAGTGTGGAAACTGAAACAAAGCGAAATGCAAACACACTTTATGAGCTCTATGGAATCTGATTTATTCATGATATGTGAAAAGTAAATGAATAACTGCGCGTGATTTTTAATGAAATTCAGTTAACATGAAGTGTAACAGAGCATAACAGGCTGCTTCTGATGTTTTACCTTTTTCTGTTGCAAGGGCACATGCACACACACCTTTCTGTTTTGGTTCATGAATGCTAAACAGCACTTATCTAGAGACTCAACACAGCAAGGTCAAGTGTTACAGACGCACCACAAACTTTGCTGAATCCATAGATCCATAGAATAATATAGAGCTGAATATAATACAATGCAAAATAAAGATCAGTTTTTCCCAAATCATAGTTTGATGTCACAGCATGTTGTCGTTATACGGAGGCCCACATCACCAAAATGTCATCTTTACAGGAAGCCAGGGTGGGTGTGTTTTGTTCTGTTTATCCAGCAGGTCTTTAAAGGCCTCATAAGCCCTCTGAAAACCATGTTTTTGTATTATATAGTTACATCTTCAGCTTGGAGCTGCTTGGTAACTGATCTGCCAGTTAACAAAGTGGCTCTAAGAGAGACACACGTTGCAGGAGGGGAAGCCCTCATCACACCAAGGTCATCTTGTCTGTCACCGTGGAGGCAGCTGCCTGAAGCCTGATGGGGAACTGGAGGGAAGTTAAAGTTCAGGTGTCAACAGTAAATTAGCCTGTGAAGTCATGGACAGCGCCGAAGAAATTGTCTCTCATCGGGATCACAGTTATATATAGTAGTTGATGTATATATAGCAGTCAGTGTTGGAGGGAGTTGGGCTGCATTGCTGAAACTAATCCCTCTTATCCACTTAAGCTCTCCTATTATTCGCCATTATTATCTTATCTTTACACTCACTGCTCTGAAAATGTGTGTTTTTACATGTGTTTCTCTGTGTTTGTGTTCCAGACGGTGACTGGAACCTTTGTTCTCTCAGTCTTCACTGCTGTCCTCGGATCTCTGGAGTTTGGATACAACATCGGCGTCATCAATGCACCTCAGAAGGTAAAAATGAAGGATGATGAGCAAAACTAGCCAATAAAACTCCATGAAAAGTGCATCAAATAACAGAGGTGTGGTAAAAGAAATGCTGATGCAAGATGTGGGAGGTAAACACAGTGACATTAACCCAAGCTACGGCTAAGCTGCTGCTTGTATTATCCTGCTTTTACACTGTGACTGTGTTTGACGCCACAACATCTTCCTCACGCGGGGCTGATGGTGTTTAGAAAACATACTTGCAGGAGACACATGATGCAAAGCAGACAGATGCAAGAGAGTCAGGTGAGCACTTCTTTATATAAAAAGAGAGGAGGCAGGAGAGCGAAGAGACAGTTTGTTGGGCATCTCCGTGGTGTTTATGGAAACACAGCAATGCCAACGCGTGTCTCCGGTGTGACGGGGAAGAGAGGGTATTTCTGTCTGCTTTCTGAGGAAAGGGCACCGTTGTGTGATTCGTTTACTGTCACATTCAGACGCCAAATGGTGACACAGTACTCATGGAGCCTTCAAATAAAAACTCTGTATGTATATATAGATGGAGGCACATGACTTTTGAAAACCTGACTTGCTCTGTCCACATATCACTGCTCATATTGCAGCCACATCTGGTGTTCCAGTATGAAGGCACGCTTGGGTACTGAATGTGAGAAATGCATTATTTACGACTGCCTATAGTGTGTGTACTGTCAGGCCTGGTTATACAAGTCAATAAACACCTCCATTTAATCCATAAAATAACATGTCACATAACACTGAACATTAAACTGTTGTTTGACATCAGTAACACACTCACAGACAGTCACGGAGATGAATGGACACAGTGGAACTGAAGCCAAATCAGGAGACTTGTACTTGGCTGCTGGTACTCAGGCACCTGATGATGAATGCAGGTCATCTTGACCCTCAACTGCAAACACCACGCAGCTGACGTAGTTTCACAGAGGCACTAAAACCAGAATAGAAGCTGAGCTGCTGTGTCTTTATGTGTGCACATTGTGTGACAGGTTGTTGGCGGTTACAATAGAGCCATTTTGGAAAGAGGCTGCTGAGTGTTGGTTTTTAGTATACAGAATAAATTTCTCCTGTTCTGTAACCACTTATCCTGTTGGGGGTCGTGGGGAGGACGCTGGAGCCTGTCCCAGCTGACATTAGCTGAGAGGCAGGGTTCACCCTGGACAGGTCACCAGACTATCACAGGGCTGACACATAGAGACAGACAATCACGCTCACATTCACATCTATGGACAATTTAGAGTCACCAATTAACCTGCATGTCTTTGGATTGTGGGAGGAAGCTGTAGTACCATGGGGAGAATATGCAAACTCAAACACAGAAGGGCTCCCCCACCCCAGGGTTTGAACCAGGAGCCCTCTATTGTTTAATTTCTGCACCGTGCATCCTCCATTTTGTTTCAACTTTGCTGTGTTGATGACCCCTTTACATTTATATTAATCTATATTTTTCAACCTGGACCCTATATGTCCATGCTTTTGTGTCAAAGTGACTCATGGGGACAAAACTTTTTTTATATTGGTCCAGTATTGAGAGAGAGCTGCAGCCAGTAGCAGCAAAACAGGCAGCAATGTAACCAGTTGGAGCATGTTTACACTGTCAATTGCATCCACTAAATTTGCTTGTTTTTGCAACTGACAGGCTCAGATTATTATTCTCACTGTCTGACAACGTTATGGAAAGGATCTCAGGAGTAAGATCCTTTTTGTTTAACCAGAAACAGCCCCAAAGTCGCCATCGCAAACTCCATCAGACTTAATTTAAATAAACAGTAATTTTGTGTGCATACAGCCAGAATATTTTCCACATCTAACTGAGTGAATTGTGTGTTTGTTTTAACAAAACCAGAGTTGGTGATTGTTGGAACAGTGGACATATAAACCAAGCCTGCTTTTGTGAGATTTTTTTGTTCCTGCCGACTTTAAATGAAGTGTGTTTAACAATGATAAAATTACTGTTTTTTAAATGGAGTCTGGCCGTTAGCGGAAGCAATTTTGTGGCTGTTTCTGGTGGAAACAAAAATGATTTTACTCTCTAACAAAAAGGTCTGTCTCTAAAGAAAACCTTTCCATGATGTTGTCAGACACTTTTAATATTAATAATCTGAGCCTGTCAGTGGCAAATGTCTAAGCCTTTTAGTGGACGTAAAGTGACAGTACAAATATGCCCAGGGTGGTTACATTGCTGTCTCTCGCTCAACACTGGACCAGTTTAAACATTTTTGTTCCCATTAGTCACATAGACACAAAAACATGGGAATAAAGGGTCTAGGTTAAAAAAATACAAAACATACATTTAATTTAGTCCAGCTCAGGAGCCAGTAGTAAAATCCTGCCACTGATCAACTACTAAGTGTGGATGGGGCAGGGTATCATTTTAAAATCAATAATAGCAGTGGTCGATATAATACCTGTAGTTTGATACAAATAATATTTTTTCAGTATACTTATTTGAGAATTATAAGCATGTTTTTACGAAATCCAAGCTAAAAATTTGACATATTTAAAGACTGTGCTACTGACACATTTTGGTTGGTGACAAAAAGGTATTTAGACTTGATATCCAGGTTGGTGTAAATCAAATGTGTTAAATGCAAGACTCTAATTCTCTAAAGAGGTTACCGTTCTTAACTGTGACAAACACAAACTTAACACCCAACCTTATTTCTTATGTATCTTCCTCTGTTCCTGTTTCACTCCCTCTGTACAGATCATTGAAGAAGACTATAATGCTACATGGGTGCACCGGCATGGCGAGCCCATCCCTTCAGGGACCCTCACCACCCTCTGGTCACTGTCAGTGGCCATCTTCTCCATTGGTGGCATGCTGTCATCCTTCTGCGTGGGCTTCGTCTCCGAGTGGCTGGGCAGGTAGGGAAACACACAGGAGGCCACGCCTTATTTATGGACTGAAGTGGGAGTTCATATGTTGCCTGTGTCTTAAAACATGTGTAAACATCTTATATGCTTCAGGCTACAACTGATTTACTTATTGTTAAGTTTTAACTGAATTATAAAACTCGTAGTTAATCCATGCTGCTGTCCGCTTTGACAATCAGGTAAATTGTAGAGTCAGTGGCCAACTCTGTGAGTCATGACACATCAGTGTCTCCTTTCCACCTCTGCATGGATCCAACATGGATCCCGCAGCCACTCTCTCGTCACGGAGGGGAAACTCTGCCCAGGATGTTCCTCGTCGACCCAGTTTCCCTCTGTAACCTGAACTGGGATGCAAACTGGACTGCAGCCTGCAGCTTCCACTGACTGAAAGGGGATCTTAACGGAGCTAGCAGCACTGGGTCAGGAGGGATAAGTGGAGGAATGGGGGACAGGAGGGGTGGTAGTGTTCAGCTTGGGTGCACTCAGGACAAGGTCCTCCTAAAAAAAAGCAGCGGACACTGGAGTGGCTGGGTGAAGACGCTGGGAGCTGCTGGTGACCTCTGAGGTCAAAGTTATTTAGATGTAAGACGTCGGTGACAGAATTAGTTTCTGACAGAGGATGTCATTGTTTGATGGGTGGGAAGCAGAATAACGTATCTGCAGAAGGCTGCTCAAATGCACACACACTGAGATTAGACCTTACAGTGAAGTAAGAGTTCAATAAGGAGGAAATAAAATTTTGAGCAAGGGGAATTTAACTTTTTTTTTTTTTTTTAAATAGCTTGATAAGTGGGAAACACAACCTTTTGGCTTGATTTTTAATGATCATGCCAAAACACAATGGTTGTGGTTGGTAACCGTGTCATATTTAAGTTTATTTAAGGTTATTTAAGAACAACTCCCAATTTCAGTGTTAAGTGACTAACTGAAGCCTTCGTTGTTTTTGTATGACACTGCCCTCTGGAGGCTCAAAGGCGTCTCCTACTCCTAATGTTCACTAGTCAAATTAAACCGTGTGTTTTCAGTGTTCTATATGTCAATTTTTGGACAGACATATTGACCCACTGTGCTGTAGGTGATTTTATGATTGCGTTTTCAAATTAAGACTTTTGTTACAAATGTGGCACCTCTCCCGAGCTCAAATTTAAACTGTATTAAATGAGTTTCGAAGTGACAACATGTGACATTTGAGATTCTGTCTGTGTGTTTTTTCTCCAGGAGGAAAGCCATGCTCATAAACAACATGTTGGCCTTCATCGGTGGAAGCCTGATGGGGTTGTCTAAGCTCTGCCGCTCCTTCGAAATGCTGATCCTCGGGCGCTTTGTCATTGGTGCCTACTGTGGTGAGCGGTCCGCTGATCCGTTCTTTCTTTTACTGATGTATTTATTTTAGAGCAGGGGTAGGCATGCAGCTCTTTAGCCCCTCGCCAATGGCTCCCTGTGGCTTTGACCAAAAATTAGGCTACATGGCAGCTACTGAAGATTTTAATTTTAATTGTAATTTATTATTGTTGTAGGCCTTAAGTGATAATTACATTATCCAACTGTCAAAATGTGTAACCTATAAAAAAAACGTTTCAACATTTCGTCAACTAAAATTTAGCCAAACTTCAAGAGTGGTGTTATTTATCTAGGACCATAAAGAAAGACGTCCATGTTGTCTTAAATCTGACTTTCTGGAGTCTTGCAGCTGTCTCTCATCCAACTTTTCCTCTCTGCAGGGTTGGCGTCAGGCTTGACACCGATGTATATAGGTGAAATAGCTCCTACAAGTCTGAGAGGAGCACTGGGCACGCTGCACCAACTGGCTATAGTCACTGGTATTCTCATAGCACAGGTAAGACAGCACACTGTGATGGTGTTAGGTGTAAACCTCTATGGACTGCAGCTGCAGTGCCCCATTATATCAACAAGTGTTTCTCTTAGTTTAGTGTTTTATATTAATATTTTCAGTAAATGTTTTTGTATTATCTTATGCCCTCACACTTGAGTCCTCTCCCTGTGTAGATCCTCGGTCTGGAGTCGTTGCTGGGTGTTCAGGAGTTGTGGCCGGTCCTGCTGGGTTTAGCCATTGTGCCGGCTGTATTTCAGATGGCACTTCTGCCTTTCTGCCCCGAGAGCCCCCGCTTCCTCTACATCGTCCGCTGCCAGGAGCACCAAGCCAAGAGAGGTGAGCGGGGCCGCAGTGTTCCAGACTGACTTTAGGACGTCTTTAACTTGTTTTGAAAGTTGAAATTTCTGAGAGAAGGCTGAGGTGCTCAGGTGTATTAAAGGGTAACCTTGGTATTTTTTAAACTGGACCCTATTTTCCCATGTTATGATGTCTAAGAGACTAACAGGAACAACAATTTTTGAAATTGGTCCAGTAGCGTTCTGGCTCAATACCGGCTGACAGGCTGCAATGTAATGTGAAGGGGCAATTGTGCTCTGTCAATTTACGCCCCCTAAAAGTGCTTGTTTTTGCCACTGACAGGCTCAGATTATTATTCAAATTGTCTGACAAGTTATGGAAAACATCCCCACAGAGATGGACATTTGTGTTTAAGAGTGAGATCCTTTTTGTTAAACCAGATCCAGCCCCAAAATTGCTGTTGCCAAATCCACCAGACTCCATTTAAATAAACAGTAATTTTATCATTGTAAAACACACTTCATTCAAAGTCTAGACAAACAAATAAAAACTCACAAAAGCCACCTTGCTTCGTTCTCCCACTGTTCCAACAATTGCCAACCCTAGTTTGGTTGAAATAAACCCTTAATTCACTCAGTTGGGTTTAAAAATATATTGGCTCTGTGCATGCTAAAATGACTGTTTTTTTAAATGGAGTCTGGTGGGTTTGGCAATAGCGACTTCAGGGCTGATTCTGGTTAAACAAAAGGATCTCTCTGGGTCTATCTCTAACGGGATCCTTTTCATGATGTTGTCAGACACTTAATAACAATCTGAGCCTATCAGTGGCAAAAACAAGCACCTTAAGTGGACATAAACTGATGGTGCATATGCCCCAAATGGTTACACTGCAGCCTGTTTTGCTGGTGGTGGCTGCATTTCTCTCGCTCAGTACTGGACCAATTTAAAAACTGCTGTTCCCATTAGTCACTTAGACACAAAAACATAGGATAATAGGGTTCAGGTTGAAAAAATACCCTAAGTTAGCCTATAAGAGTTAACTTACTGTGTGTGTTTGTTGGGTTCTAAAAACTGAGAGGACATTTAACTGACCTGAAGATGACAAAAACATTATTTTGGGGTGAACTACTCCCTTAGTCTTAACATTGGGGTCATGAATGACCTGCAAAATGATTGTTTACAGGTTCACTCCACTATCTAATCACTGACAGTAGAGTAAAGTACTGTGTTATTTGCACCACAGTACTCTTGGGTCACCTTATGTAACATTTACGAGGCTGACTGCACTGGAACAAGGGTCTCTAGGCCCTGAAATCAAACAGGTTTTCATAAGAATATTCTGATGTACCATGCACACCTCGGTTCTCACTCCTTGCATTCCTCCTTTGTGCAGGCCTGAGGAGGTTGACGGGAAGGCAAGAAGTGGGCAACTTGCTGGCGGAGATGAAGGAGGAGAAGAGAAAGATGGACATGGAGAGGAAGGTGTCCATCCTGGAGCTCTTTCGCTCTTCGCTCTACCGCCAGCCCATCATCATTTCCATCCTGCTGCAGCTCTCCCAGCAGCTGTCTGGGATCAACGCTGTAAGTCAGGGGGAAAAATCACATTTACATTTTTGTATCATTGCATAAAGTCCCAAGAAGGATCAGTTCAGTATAATATTGACACAACCTTAATCTGTTTACCCCTCTGGTCAGATTTTCTACTACTCCACCAGTATCTTCATGAAGGCAGGAGTCCAGAGCCCAGTCTACGCAACCATAGGAGCAGGCGTGGTGAACTGTGCCTTCACTGTGGTCTCAGTCAGTAACATACCTTCATCTTGCTGTGTGATGTCTCTCCACCTTCCTTACAGAATTTAATTTTAAATGTTCAATCTTTTGTGTATGTAATATGATACAGATTGTAGTGCTGCTATGGAACAAAGTGTGTTTCTATTACTGTTTAACACTGTTATCAAAGAGCAAATAAGATAACAGGGCATGTTTTTTCTTGTACGTGCCGCTCAAACATTCCTGCATCAAAATAGGTCACATTTGGTTTAGCAGGTCAAGATGTTTCAATGTCATTAAATGGGTCAGGAAGTGTAATTTTTCATGTTGGTCGGTCCACCATTTTGGTCCATTCTATGTTAAAATATCTTCACAAGTTTTGGATGTATTGCAGTGACATTTGGTACAAACATTCATGTCCTCCTGAAGTTGAACTGTGGAAACTTTGGTGACCTACCTGACATTTCATGCTTTCATGCTTTCAAGCTTTTAATTTAAATTTAAGAGCTGTTTGGTGTTGCTCATTAGCAAATGTTAGCATGCTAATATAGTAAACATTAAACATGCTAAATTGTTAAATGTGAGCATGTTAGCATTGTCAGGGAGTGTATCTATGTTCACAGGATCCCTTGTTCACCAGCTCAGTATCAGATAGAGTGCTGCCGGGATGAAGTTCATTTGCAGGCCAATGTGGGTATTAGCATCGCCCTGGTTACCTCGACAAAAGACCCAAAAGGCGATTTTTCCATTGGATTTTGGATTTTTGCTCTGTGGCAAACAGATGTTTATGATACTTACACATTTTGTTCAGCAAGATCATCTTCACAAACAAACACAACTTTCATAATCTTTGAGGCATAAATTCAATTGCCAGACGTAATGTTATGCTATAAACAAACTACACCTTGGTAGCATGTCTCCCCCAAGAGCATGTAAAGCCATGTTCAGTGTGATGTTATGTTGTCTCATTTAGTCACTTGTTAGCAACTGTCTTTTTTTAGACACGCAAAAGCCTCAAAACTTACAAGTGGGGTATCTACTGACATAGTTTATGTCATAGAACAAAACATAAAAGTCTCGTCAGCTTGTGTAACCGGAGAGACCTTTATTTCAGGTATCTAACCAATGGCCCACTCAAAAAAACCACTGACTTTGAGATGAGGGAATCGGGAGTGCTAAAATGCTAACTCATTTCCAGGTTAAGGACTTATTCCTGTAGTATTCTAATCAGGAACAGGGTAGGGATGACCGACGAGTGAAAACGAGCTAGCTTATCTGAGAGAGTAGGCTATCTACAGTATGTTGCCTGGGTCCAATGTTCCCCAGCTCAATATCCTCTTAATATGACACATTAACAACACTTTCAAGGTTTTTAAGTTCTCAGCAGTGTTTTTTCCCAGGTCAAATGTTAAATGTATGTTTCCCTGGGTCAATATGTTGACATGACCCACCTACAGCTTATAGCCTACTGATGTTAAACTCATTGAGACATACGCCCTCAAATTTGCAGGCAAAACAGTTCTCTTGATTTAAGACGCTGTTATCTCCACAATGGCCGAGCAGGTTTTCACAAGTCAAACTGCATTTGAAACGTCCATCTCCCTTCAATCTATTTGCAGTTTGAACTGTGAAGCTAGCCCTCACCAATCTCTTACAATGTTAGTTTATATCAGGAGACATTGAAAACTGGGAACATACGGATGACCCCATGCTAGTATCAGCATTTAGCTCAAAGCACCACTGTCAAAGCTGACACAGCTGCTACCAGGACTGTGGAAACTTACTCTTCTTTTGACAATGACTCATATTTTTGACAAAGAATCACATTTCTGTACAAACTAGGTGAATGGCTAACTTTAGCAACCAAAGTAGAATGTGTAAATTTTACCTCTGAACTCCTACTGAGGACAACAACTTCTCTGATACCCTGTTTTCTTCTTAACAGCTCTTCCTGATAGAGAGGATGGGTCGACGGACACTCCACATGCTGGGACTTGGTGGGATGTGCATCTGTGCAGTCATCATGACCACGGCTCTTGCTTTGTTGGTCAGTCTCTTCAAGATGCAAGCATTTTGTGCTGTTATGTCGATTGCCTCGACAAACCTCTGAACCCTTTTTCCTCCCACCTGACAGGACAGTGTTCCATGGATGAGCTACATCAGCATGCTGTCCATCTTTGGCTTCGTGGCCTTCTTTGAGATCGGTCCAGGTCCCATCCCCTGGTTCTTTGTAGCCGAGCTGTTCTCTCAGGGTCCAAGGCCGGCTGCCATGGCTGTGGCTGGCTTCTCCAACTGGACCTCTAACTTCATCATCGGCATGTGCTTCCAATATGTTGCTGTGAGTACTTCTTACCTTTAATAGATATTGTGGATGTCCTACGCAAAGGTCCATGGTCTACTTCTTCTTGTATCTTTTAACCTGGATCTATTCGCATCATTCCAGGACCTGTGTGGGCCATACGTCTTCCTGATCTTCGCAGCACTCCTCCTGTTCTTCCTCATCTTCACATTCTTCCGGGTGCCAGAAACCCGGGGCAAAACCTTCGATCAGATCTCAGCAAATTTCCATCAGCACTCTGCAGGAGGAATGATGGGCATGGACATGGACTTGGATTTGGACAAGCCCAGCACTGAGCTGGACTACTTGGGGGATGAAAGCGTCAACTGAAGATACCCTGCCTGAAGAGAGATGGGACTGAGTACAGCTTGGGATGAACTGTGTATATGGGCCTGACTCCAAACTTAGATTTTCTGACATGTATATTGAGGTCAGTTGTGTTCAAATAGATTGTGGTGCCAAAGCAGTGTTAAAGGTGTGTGACAATTTGGGTGTTAAGGAATTGTCCCTTGCTGGTACCACTGCAATTTGAGGTTACAAATTGAGCCTCCACAAAGGCTAAAATCTATTGGTACTACTGTAGTTTAAAGGAATAAGATGCACATCAGAACAATGTCTAGACTGTTGAGGCATTGACTGCCCATGTGGTAGGATTTTATTCCATGGTGATGCACTGTGGTAATACTGACAGATGGAGGTGGAGAGACTTTGGAATTCCTGCACTTTATCTACAAAGACATCCAAAGTTTTTAGAGTTTGGAGGTAAAAACACAGGATATACAGCTGTGGAGTCAAGTATGCTTGCATATTTTGTACGAAAGCTGGGAACACTCGAGATGGATAAATCCAACTAAGTAACCGACAGCATTCAGATTTTCACAATTTAGCTCCAACTACAGGATCATGGTCCGAAAGCTGTAAAAAAACATAATTGTATTGAGTCTAACTGGTTTGAAACAAGATTCAAATCCTAAACCCCTTTATAATGTACAATAACATGGGCTGGGTATGAAACAAACACTTCTTTGGTACTGATTGAAATGTTTCCATACAGTGGCGCCCCCAGAAAGCTCCACAACAATCCTGTTTAAATGTGTTACATATCTGCGCGTTAGAAATGTCATTTTCTTCAAATAGGCTGTTTGTCCTTTTCCTTAAGACGATGTACAGCTTTAGTTTGAAGGAGTACATTGATTGTAAGGAACAAAACATTCACTGGGAACAAGGCCTCTCAAGTATAGGGTAGACTTTTGGGTATCCATACAGAACATTTTCATTCAGACATCTTGAGGCGAGCATTCAAGGGACCTCGTTGTCAATAGCCATGCCAGCTGTTGCCTTGCCAAAATTTAGCCTAACTTTGAAGCATAAATTAGACCCCTTCTTGACAAGCAATGCCCAGGTAGTTGGAACCAATAGATGCCTTAGGTTGGATAGATTCCCAAGATGTCACTACTTTTGTGCTAACCAAAAAAATTACCACTGCAAAGCCTATTTAAAACAGTAACGTAATGAGGGCCAGTGCGGGAGGCAGCACTCATATCAAAAGGGAGCAGTCCCCCTTGGCTCCCTTTGGGGACACCACTGATTCCATAATGGTATGTATTGAAACTTGTCAAGTGATGAAAGCTGGTCAAGAGTCATACGGTAAATCTTTTTTTCCTATTCTTTGATCAGACAAATTTAGGTTAAAACAACAATTTTGCCAATTCTAGATTAGTCAACTTTATTAATACTTAGTATGTTAAACTTTTTTAAATTTGAGAGAGATGTTTTCTTACAAATTTAAGAATTAAAAGAAACACTGTTTTGGCATCAGTACCAGCACTCAGGTATTGGATCAGTGTAGAAACATTTCAGACACCCAGCCCCAACAACAATGTGCCAACTGTTCCCACTGATTTACCCAGTTACTCTTCAATCTTTTGGTGAAGAGAGCCTCAAGGTCTTCGCCGCCAAACTGGGCTTTCAATCATGTAGTGTGTTCCCAGCTTAAGCCGAGGCAAAATGCCATCACGACGTGTGTTTCTGATCGAGAAACATATTGCACAACCTGCCGAAATGCTACTTTTAAAGAAACAAAATCTATTTTAGTACTTCACGTGTACATAGTGTGTGTGTTATTTGGTTGTTGATACTAAGGTATGAGGGTCTAAAAGTTTCAATTCTTTATGCACTCCAGTTTCGTTCTGTTAACAGAAGCCTGATAGACTAGACGAGAGCAAGATGTGCAATCAAAAGGGCTGCCTGTAAAGACTAGATTTTCTTGTTTTTTTTTAAATAACACAAGCGTCATGTTTGTGCATTTTTCTTGTGTCATGTGTGCCGTTTGCTGTATATTCTTTAACGGTGTGTATCGCTACCTTCTGAAGATTTGTATTGAGGTTGTTCAGGGGGGACCTGGAATTTGTATAGAGTAAATTATGATGCCATGGTCATGTTGTGACTAAAGGATGCCAAGTACTGTAAATAATGTTACTGAAAATACCTGTGAAGGCTTCTGGTAATTTCTAACTAGTACTTAAAATATAATTCAATTTTTGAAACACAAACATACATCTTCAGACAAGAAATAAGGAGTGTACCCTGAGATTTGCATATATGGATTTATTAATTAGCATTTCAACTACGGACATTGCACATAATCCCCTCCAAAGAAAAGCACACACAAATAAGTAAAACAAAAAAAAGTTTTTTCATCCATCCTCAACTGAGGAGATGAAGGGAGTAGTATGTTTTAAGAATTGATTGAGGTGGTAACAGAACTAAACTGACTCCCATAATGCACCACCAACCTCACACACCTGCTTGGTTTTCCCCTCTTCAACCAAATTAAAAAAGAAATTCAAATAAAAATCAAGGCTGGTTCCTCTATTAACTACTTGATGTTTCCCATCTAGGCAATTAAAGAAAAATAGTTTTTAAAGGGGGGTTGGAATAACTGGGCTACCAAGCAGATTGTCCATTCATTCCTATTTTTCTTCATAAAGATGTACTTCTGTAATTTCTAAATGCACCCACCAACCACCTGCATCCTCTTCCTCCCTACCTCATCCCTCTCCAAAACGTCAGTGTCTAGACAGGACAACACAAGACAAGATGAGAGGGGAGGGGAGGGGGGGCGTTGAGGGATGACAGCGAGACGGGGTGGGTTGGAGGATGGGGGGAGTGCAGGGAGGGGAGAGCAGTGCATGTGTTCTGAAATAGATCCAGTCCTCCAACCCTAGGACCTATGAAAACAAGGGCAAAAAAAAAAAGATAGATAAAAAAAAAAAAAAAAACACAAGGGAGATGCAGGGATTGAGAGAGAAAGACAGCACAGAAACAAAAGACATTAACACAAAAAGACACAGCTGACCCTGGAACAAGGATTATATTAATTTAAAATCCAGTTTCATGGAGTTACAGCTTTCACTTTTCCTGCATAGAACCCCTTATAAATATCTTGCCATCTTTCCACCTTAAAGAAATACTTCACCCTCAGAAATGATTGTGATAATTTAACTATTATTGAGCCTGTGTAATGTATTAAAATGAACGAAGAATCCAAAAAATGAGCTTTTTATTGAAGTAAAAAGGAGTGCATGTATAACGGCAGCAATTCAAAACAGCCGTTTACAAATTCTCAAACAACGTGTGCAGTATAATCCAAGTCTCATTTATCCAGTCGTGTGCTCAGTGCTTCCCAAACAGACAGCCTTTTCCGATGGGAAGCTGCAAGAAAGGTGAACCTTATCTAAGCTCTCTTCAAAGCCAGACTCCACTGACAAAAACAGTGATTTTACGTCACTGAGCACAGGAGTTGCTGCTCTACCACTGCCTCAGTTTATTAGCTTGTTTGTCGTATTATGTGACTTTGGGGAATCCAAACTAACTCTTGAAAACACCAAAGTCACACAGTAACAGAAACAGTCGAACTGATCAAGGCAGCGGTAGACCAGCAGCTCTCATATGCAGCAAAGTAAAGTCACTGTTTTTGTCATTGGAGTCTGGCATTGAAGGACGCTTAGATAATTTTCACCTTTATTTCAGGTTCCCATGGGAAAGTGTTGTCTGTTTGGGAAGTAGTGAGCATATGACTGGATAACTGAGACTTGGATTATACTGCACAAGTTGTCCTAGAGTTTGTAAAGAGATATTTTGATACATAGTTTTGTTGCTGTTTTGTTGTTGTGGCAATTTATCAAGAACTTTCTGTTTTTGGATTCTCCTTTCATCAGAGGCATGTTACACAAAAAAGTTTTCTTCACAAATTTAACATACACAGGGTGAGTAATTAATACAGCGCAGGGTGAAGTATTCCTTTAAGTTCATTTGAAACGTCACCAAACAGCCGCTAATGTCCGTCATCTTGCCCTCTGTGAAAGGTAGCCAATGTGGCACAAGAAGTGCAACCCTACACCCTCATGTCTCCCACCCTGCATGACCCACCTCTTACCAAGGGTCATGAGACTGTCCTCTCACTAGCGTCACTCTGTTGGTGCTGGGTCTGTTGTGGCAGCTGCCTGCTGTGGGGATAGAGACAGTATTTGTGTCAACACAACAAACACTGGTGATCACTGGTGAACAGTAAGGGCATGAGTAAAGAAACAGAAGTCGTAGCGCCTTACCTCAGGTGATTTGGGCGTTTTAGGAGAAGTTTTGGAGGGTGCCTTTGGCGATTTAGGTGTAGATTTATTAAGGTCAGCTGGTTTTGAGGTCTGAGGGGGGGTACCGGGCTCTGATGCAGACTTCTCTGTATCATTCTGAAATGTGTAGAGCAAAGATTGTTTAAAACGGTTACTCTCAAAAGAACAATGATGTATTTCAGGATTTGGTGCAAGCTCCGGCACTGGCTTGGCAGATTTGCATGTCAGGGTGCGGACTTGTTGAACTTTTTAACCAGCAAATTTGAATTGGTGACCACTAGGAACACTGTTGCATTGATACTTCTTTGTGAGAGTGCAAAGGGGACGACCTAACGTAAGGTTCGTCAGCCAAAATTGAAAATTGCAAATGTGTGGTATACACTTTAGAAGACCACAGAGACAGTATTGATGTTTCTAGTGTTAACAAAAACGATCATTGAAGGTTAATGTTGCTATGTTTCAACCTCCTGGACCCCAACAAATTTTGAAATTGGTCCAGTGTTGAGCAAGAGTGCTGCAGCCAGTAGCAGCAAAAATGGGCTGTGATGTAATCATTAAGGGCAATTACACACCATCAATTGAGATCTACTAGAAGTGCTTGTTTTTGCCACTGACAGGCTCAGATTGTTATTTTAAGTGTTTGAAAACATTATGGAAAGGATCCAAACAGAGACACACTTTTTTGTTAAAGAGGAAGAACTTTTTTGTTTAACCAGAAACCACCCCAAAATCTCCACCACCAATTCCACCAGACTCCTTTTAAATAAATAGTGATTTTACTGTGTATAGAGGCAACATATTTTCACATGTAACAGGGTGAATAACGGGTTTATTTCAACCAAACGAGAGCTGGGAATTGTTGGAATGGCTAAAGATGAACCATGATAGTTTTTGAGTTTTATTTTGTTCCTTTCCACTTAAAATTAAGTGTGTTTTATGATGATAGAATTATTGTTTTTTTTTTTAAAGGAATTTTGGTGGGTCTGCAAATAGTGACTTTTACGGTTAAACAAAAAGAATCTTACATTTCAACAAAAACGGTCTCTCTCTGTAGGGATCCTTTACATAATGGTATCAGACACTTATAACAATCTGAGTCTTTCAGTGGCAAAAACAAGCCCTTTTATTGGACGTAAACTGACGATGCATAATTGCCCCGAGTGGTTACACTGCAGCCTCTTTTGCAGCTGCAGCGTTCTTGCTAAACACTAGACCAGTTTTAAAAATTGTTGTTCCCATTCATCACTTTGACACAAAAACATGGGAAAATAGTGTCAAAGATGAAAAATACCTAAGTTATCCTTTAACATTAGTAACTCATCTCTCAAGATAATCAAGCTCACTTTCGAGGTAGAGGACTCCGAGTTCCTTTGCCTGCGTCGTCTAGATGGGCGCCGTTGTTTCTGGCCCTCAGGTGCATCTCCATTGGTCTGGGGGCCCTCAGAGGCCTCCGTCTGCTTCACCTCGCCTTGCTCCCGGCTCTCTTCTGGAGCGGCCGGCTGGTTGGCTGCAGCCTGATCAGCGGGTGGGCGAGGGCGGAACTGTCTGTAAATGCCAGGAGAAGAAATCAGCTTTGCAGTTCTGTGGCTCAGAAGCAGAAAATGAACATGAAATATAAGCAAAGTTGTCACCTCACCTGCGGTACGGGCGCCAGAATCTGCGCTGTGGAGGTCGCTGCAATTGACCGCCCTCTGCCACTCCGTTCTTTTGCTCTTCAGCCTCACCCTGACAGATCAAGCAGACAAAATGTCAAACGAGTTCTAACACATTTAAACATCATCCCATTACTCTCTTCAAACTTCACTGAGGTTTTCAAATATTTAAATCTCCTAAATTACCACTATTCAGTTCTTCTTGCTCTACTGCAGATTTACTTTAATACAAAACCTGCTTTGCACTCTTAATGTGTTCAAATCAAAAGGGCTCTACAGGTCTACATCTCTCCTTGTACCATCCCTCTGCCTCAGCTTACATCTTGCCCCTCCTGCCGTGGTTTTCGGGGTCTACGGCGGCGCTGCTGAGGCCTCCCTCCTTCGTTGTCTCCAGATCCTTCGCCCTCAACAGCAGAGGACTGGCCATCACCTTGCTTGCCCTCGTCATCAGGCCTCGGGCTGCGGGGGAAGAACCGTCGACGAAAGCGGCGTTTGTTGGGTGCATAGCGGCTGCCTTTGACTGGAACACCGCCTGGGCCGGTTACATTGGCTGCTTCTGAGCCCTGTGGGACACCAAAAAGGGGCGGGACCGGGAGGGCACTAAGTCACACCCAAGCAAACTCCTCTCCTGTGATAAATAAACAGTCCCTACAAATGGATTCCCCGATTCTCACCTTGGCGGCTTCAATCACGTCAAACTCTACGACCTCGCCATCTCCAACGCTACGGAGGAATTTCCTAGGATTGTTCTTCTTGATAGCAGTCTGAGGAGACAGATTTAACGTCAAAGAACGGCTCCATAGCAACGATTAAAACACTGATTCATGACAACGCCCTTTGACTCACCTGATGAACAAACACGTCTTCTTTGGTATCATTTCTGTGAGAAATAAAACCCAATTAGCAACCCTGGCTTATAGTTTATGATGCAAGTAATGCAAAGTGATGTGGAGGAAACACAGTACCTATTTATGAAGCCATATCCATTCCGCACATTGAACCACTTCACTGTGCCTTGAACCAAGGTGGCTGCAACAACAGGGATCACATGGTTAAACGTGACATTTCACATAAGATGCATCGTTATACAGCCTTTCAAAGAGCACACCGTTATCTTGCCTGTATCAATGGCAGCCTTGCTCACAAGAAATGGGAGCTCTGTGTGTCAATCATTAACAGTAAGACTTTGAAACCAGGCCTGGACTAGGTCACGAGGAGGGGAGGAGGGGAGGGTGCAAAACTACAAGGCTACATGTTTGTCATGTTTAGGATTAAAACACACACACACAAACACAAACACAAAGCCCATCAGCCTCACGAGGACGAGGTGAGTGGCTCCCCCTGAAAATCACCGACACATTTAATTGGGATGTCAGCTTCTCAGTGAAACCAGTTGCACCTGTGGGAGGGCGCGCGCACGTCCGGGTTGGCGCGCGCCACAGCTGATAAAGAAGAGATTTAGGTCATGTGTTCATACTGTTAACAGACACTTAAAAATCACACATAATGTGCAATTGTTTTTCTTTTTGGTGCAGAAAACACAAAGTGAGGTGTTGAATAAATGTGCGCAAATGCAAAGACAACCAGGCCTGTTCTAGTGACCTATTTTAGGTTAAAATACATATTAAATTATTATTTTTTCTGCCAGTAAAAGCACATAAGTTAATATTAAATTTCACAACAGAGGTTTGACTTCAGTAGTAGCCTATAAATAATTGATTCCAACAAAACCCATGCGTAAAACTCAGGACACGTGTGGCTCCAAGAAACGAAACACAAATGACTAACTGTTATGTGTCGATTTAGCTCAAATTGAAACCTTAATTGGCAAAGAAAATGAGAAAAAAACAAGTTTCACACGCGGAAAATGCTTATTTTTAATGGGACAACAATGTGACTAAATGTTATGTTGCAACATAACTGTGTCCCTGACTCAGCCATAAAACGCGCATGAATTCAAGTCAAATTTAGTAGTTTTACAGGCCCTTGAAAAAGTTAACACAACCACACACACACAGGTTTGTATCTCAGTCCCTTTGTACACCCACCTATGATTTTCCTCTCCGGCTGTGGCTTGTCTTCCACAGGTGCCGATGGTGGAGCGCTCTGCGCCTCGGCGTCTGTCATGCTCGCTGTCGGATTACTACACTTTCACTCCGGAGTCCCCTCCCTCCTGCTCTTCCCGAAACTTTTCTTCTTCTACTTCTTCTTCTTCTTTGAGCTTTCCCGGCAGTTGGCATCCTTACCGTCACATTACTGCCTCCCTCTGGATAAAGTCCTCCTCACTATATTAGGAACATTCTTGTTGCTGTCCCTTCATCCAGAGTCAGGGGTGTTAAATATACGGCCCGGGGGCCAGAACTGGGCCGCCAAAGGGTCCAATCCGGCCCTTTAGGTAACTTTACACACCTAACAGTGATGCACATGTGAAAGCTGAGAGGTTTCAGGAGCAGTTTGAACAGTGAGCAGGTACAGAGGCTTTTCCACCCTGACACAGACCCCCTGTCTATTTCTGTGAGCTGAAACCATTTCCCTCAGTGGAAACAAAGCTTTTATTTAGCCTACTTTAATTTCACAGATAAGAAACAATAAATTGTGAAGACAATAATGCCTGCATAAAATAGCATTTTAAGTCTTGTGTGTGATTTATCCTGGCTTCATATGAGTAAAGGAAAAGTCCACTAGCTGCCAGGCTAAGTTTTACAATGTAAAATACCATAGGCTTGTGCTAAAAACATTAGCATGTTGTATTTGTGGGGAAAATGTGTCCGGATAAAGACAAGTGTTTGTCTGTGAATGCTGCGAGTTAGAGTGACGCTGATTTGTGTACTTGTGTTTGAAATTGTCTCTATTAAGATATGTTTATTATGTGTTTTGGGTGTGTTTTGAATCAACCCAACTTTACAGCACTTCACAGAAACACCATCGCTGATTAGTGTTTTGGAGGTGTAACTGCAGAGTGACACAGATAGATGACTAGTATCTTTCAAGATATTACAAAGAATTAATCCAGTAAAGCTTCTGCTGGAAAGGATCAGGCTGAATATTGATCATAACTGTGATTTCTGTGGACTGGAGAAAGGACTGGATTTCTCCTTTATTTATTTTTTTTATTTTAATCTGTGTGCAAGAATGTTTTGGATTGATGTAGAAAATTTTCTAAAAAAAAAAGAAAAAAAGAAAGAAACTTAAGGTAAATGTTGAAATAATATGTTTGATGTAAAGCTATATTTTAGTCAAGATAAGATTGAAACCATGTTGTATATCATACAACTTTTTGTTATTTTTGGAAAATTCGATATTCATAAGAAATGAATTTCAACAATATAGCAGCATCTTATCTAATGTTAAGAACAAAAGACCCAAATATGATCTTTAGTTATTCAACAGTTATATTATTGTGCATAAAACATAAACTCTGGCATTATAATGTAAGATGAGATTTAATTTCGTGAGGGCGTATCCAGTAGATTGTCTTGTTTTTCTCTGTTCATTATTTTGCATCATTCAAGGGGATAAATGACAGGTGGACAGGTAGGACTGTGGAGCCTGATTTTATAACAGTGAGTGTTTTCTTTATAAAGATCCCTGCAGGTTGTGATGCTACTTAATAGGCTTATCATGCAGGAGCGTTTAAAGAGCATCTGAAACATTTTTTGTGGGTATTTGGCAGACATTTTATTGACCTTTTTATGAGTTTTTGCCAAAGAGATACCATAACCAATTGACCACGAACTTGTTGAATGGGTTCTTCTGACAAGTGTTTTTCTTGGCCAGTAGGGGGAGAGAAAGACTTGCTGCAACATGATGCATTGAGTGTGTCAGTGATGATGATGATGATGCATGGAGATAGATTTCATTTCAGTATTAGGTATGATGAGCTAACCTATTATTAGTGAGACAAACATGTACTTGTTATGTACAAAGTAATCCTAATATTGTCATAATGCTGTGTTACACTGCAGAGTAACGAGAGACCATACTCATCAGCTTGCCCCATTTCAGCTTGCAAATGCTGTTATGCTCTAAGGGCTACATCAACCTTTGTGAAGTTTCATTTGACACTGGATTAAGATAGCAATAACTGAATTTTCATTTTAGGTTTATATGCCTTTAACTGCAGCCCTGAGCACACATAGGTCATAGGACTCCAGTTTCACAGCACTAAATTTAACCCAGCAGCCCTGAGAACTGCCAAGTTCAACGAAACCATTCGCTGTGCACAGAAGCCATGCGCCTGTGGATAGAAAAAGACTGAGGGAATTACAGCCAGTGAGAGGAGCTGACGGGATGGCAGCACTGCCACTGTGGATTCAGAAAGTGCAGGGTATATTGTAAGGAAAAATACTTAGATCCTGCTTACTGACAGTCTGTTTAACAGAGGAAACTCTGTTAAACACACCCTGATGTAGCGTTGTACTTTCAGTCACTGCATCTGGGTGAGATATGTTTTACTTTACATGCAAGTAAAGGCACTAGAGTCACTATGCACCAGACATATAGCAGCAAAACTCAGCTTGCCACTTTTATTTTGGAAAGCAAACTAATATAAATAACTTTTTTAATCATTAGACTATATAAACCTTTAAGATATGTACGTAAAATACGTGGCTATTAACGCATACATTTGCCGTGGCGCCTACAGTGAGAGCTCCATGCGAGGTAAGTAACTCAGGAGAAGCCCAGTGGTCCATGCTGCACTAGAATGAAATGCCGCGCATGCGCAGAACATGCCAAATTGCCGAGGTTTATTTCATGTGCATTTTGGATGAGCAGCATCAAGCTGCTCTCAGTCAGCCAGGAGAGGACCGGAAAAGTTTTAAATGCACCTTCAATGTAAGAGTGTGTGAGCATGTCAGTAATGGGACGGAATAAATACTGGAAAGTTTATTTCACATTTTAGTTATTGGCATGATAAGCCTATAAATTGGCTGACAACACAGTATCAGTCAGGCTCTACTCTACATTCTGAATACACTGCACACATTTCATTGAAATACAGTGTCTAATGCAATTTATCTTCTCTATTCTTAAAATAGGTGTAGATTTCAGGGGGACACAGGGGACATGTCTCCGTCAGTATTTACAGTAGAACATGTGTATTTTCTCCAGGTGCTCCGGCTTCCTCCCACAGTCCAAAGACATTCAGGTTAATTGGTGACTCTAAATTACCCGTAGGTGTGAATGTGAGTGTGAATGGTTGTCTGTCTCCATGTGTGAGTACGGCACCATACTGCTTGGTGGAAACAGAGGTATAGCGAAAGACAATCATTCACACCCATGGGAAATTTAGAGTCACCAGTTGACCTAGCCTGCATGTGTTTGGACTGTGGCAGGAAGCTGGAGTACCCAGAGACAACCCACACTGAGACGGGGAGAAAATGCAGGCTCCGCACAGAGGGGCTGTGTTTGAACTGTTGTGAGGTGACAATGCTAACCATTGCACCACCATGCTGCCTGTATGTAATCGTTGTCCCACTTTAGCACAACAGATATTTAAGAGGACTAATTTTCAATCCTGCCACCTAAAAAGAGGCAATCAATGTCCGATGCTCGTCTTTTTAAGTTACATAACAAAGGTAGGAATTTTCTGTAGTGATTATCATTGTCACTAATCTTGAAACCTATTCTGGAGCCCTTCTGTGCGGAGTTTGCATGTCCTCCCCGTGTCAGAGTGGGTTTTCTCCGGGTACTCCGGCTTCCTCCCACAGTCCAAAGACATGCAGGTTAATTGGTGACTCTAAATTGTCCGTAGGTGTGAATGTGAGCGTGATTGTCTGTCTCTATGTGTCAGCCCTGTGATAGTCTGGTGACCTGTCCAGGGTGTACCCTGCCTCTCACCCAATGACAGCTGGGATAGGCTCCAGCACCTTGCGACCTCCAACAGGTCTTCAGAGATATGGTTCATGAAAAAGTCCCTCCAGAATTTCTTTAGTGTGAGAACAATGCCCGAGTGCAGTGTAACAAACCACTGACTTTGCAAGCTTACATTATGTGATGACAACCTGGTCTCCATGACAACGGCGCAAACTCCATCCTGGGATGAAAACCATGAGATGCAGCTGAAAGTGCAGGAAAAAGCTGGTAAGTTGACCTTGAGGTTTCTTCTCCTTCTCGTTCTTCTTCCTCTTATTATTATCATGTTTTTTTTATAATGACTCTACAGTAACACTGTCGTAAGGACTGTTGCTGATGGAGGGATTTTATTGTGACAGTATCAAGGGGAAGTGGTGTGTGTGTATTACAGTGAGGCTGTGACAGTGCTGAGGAGCTGGATGAGGGAGAGACAGAGAAGGTGGAGTGCAGGCTACAGACAGCTCTGACACAGCGGGGTCCAGGGCTCTGCTACTTCTCGGCCCGGCGGCTGACTCTAACGGTCCGTGTGCCTCCTCACGAGGTGACCCGCAACCTGGACTACAGAGCAGGGGGAGCAGAGAGGACACAGGAATGAAAGAGGAATAAAAGGAGACAGCCAAAGGGTACGAAAAAAAAAGGGAGCGACGTCGCAAACGAGCCACCAAGGAGGAGACAGACCCCGGCCAGACGAGCACGGATACAGGGAGGCAAAGAGGAGGAGGAGGACTCACAAGGGAAGAACGGCTGATACAGAAGAGGAGAGAAGAGCTATTATCACCAGGGTAAGTTCCTTATCAACACATCCAGTGGACGGGGCGTGTTTGCGCCTGAGCAGACGAGTTATCCTATGCACATGTGTGTGTGTGAAGCCGACATATTCCCTTTAAACGCCCCCATCAAGTCACACCAACGGCTGTTTCTGCTAAAGCACGACTTGCTAGCTAACTTCTCGCATCCTAACGGCTGCCTCTGTGACATGTTAGCTAAAGCGGGAAAATACTTTAATTGTTTAAACTTTAAAAATGTGGCAAGAGTTGGCTTAAATTGACATTTAAAGCGACTTGTGTTGCTTTCACACGCATGCCACTGGCTCCAACTCAACACACACTGTGGTTAAACTGGCCGTAGCCATCATGAGTATTAGCTTAGTCATTACTGTACACCAGCGGGCCAGGAGTCAATCAGTGTCCGTGTCTGTGGGCGTGTTACCGGACAGGCTGGGCTTCTAAAAATCACGGGGGCTCCTCGTTAATGTCACGACAGGCTTGAGTAGCTGTAAGGTGGACATTTTGCCTCTTTATGAGAAGGGCCGCGGCCCGAGTGCAGTCTGTCAGTGCGCACGGATGCTGCGGGGACACCGACCGTTGCACGTTACCGACGGCGGGCAGCGGCATGCTCTGCGCGCACTAGGCCGCAGCCACCCTCCGCTATCCTCCCCAACACTGCGGACAACTAACATGCCTCCATAAGGGGACACACCGCCACATTATTTAACACTATATGTTGAGTTTACAGCAGGAGAGGTGGTTAAAGGAGTCCGGGGATCCCTGGTTGAAATTTGATTTATGGGTCATGAGGGCGGATTAGCGGCTCCGGTTTAACGTTTCACCCGGTCAGAAGCCACTTTGACGTTAATTAAGCAGTGCAGCTCTTATCTTCTGTAGCATATATTTTTATTGAATTATTTTTTAAGTTAGTCGACAAACCTTTTGTCACCAACTGTCATGTATTGTACTCGTGACAGGCAGCTCATGGTGCCACATCCCAAAAAGTTTGGTGAATGACTCACAGTTTGCCACGTACATTGATGTCTGAAAAATTGCAGCTCCTCTTCTAACCTTTCATTTGTTTTAATTTATTTTATTTTTTTGTACAGTAGGGCTGTGCATGGTGCTGCTAACAGGTGCCATGTTTCTGTTGCTTAATTTAGCTCTGCCCGGTGCTGAGCGTTGAATGAAAGTGTCACTTCCTCTGCACCCACATGTTTTAACTGGTGCCACCAGCCAACTCCCCATTCACTGTACATGTTGTTCTGCTGAGAGACTGACACATATTCACCATATGGAACTGAGTGACAGTGGTCCTCAACCAGAGGTCACACCCCTCCACACTGGGGTCACTGAGGGAGTCACAGGGTCCCTAGAAAAATGGGGAGTAGTTTATTTTAATTATTAAATTCACTAGAAGTTATCCCAATGCCAGTAGGAGTCATAATAATGAGTACTCTGATCACAGGTTTCTCTTCCTCCACACTTGTCTCCATAACTGTGGCTGACTGTCACTATAGAAGTCTGGTCTTAATCATTTATAATGACAAAAATCTCTCCAAATGGAGGTCCCTGAAACACATGTGTATCAATTTAGTGGTCTTTGACATGAAGAGGGTTGAGAGTCAGTCATCTAATTTGTATAATACTTATGCTTGGATATATAAATATAGATCCAGTGTGTGCACCACGATTAGTTGAGTCTGACCTGAAAGTAAATAGTTATATCAGCCTGAATAAATAGTGTAAGAAGATAAAATCAAATATTACAATATGTTTGACAGTATTTTCAGTGTGGCTTTGCAATCAGATTTAATACACACAGCACAGTGTATATAAAACTGTCAAGTACTGAAAGCTGGTTTTGAACATCTGTGTCATATTTTTATCCTTTAATCAATTATATTTATTGTTTGAAATTATAATTTTGCAACATTTAATGTTTGAGAACTTTGGCCCCTTTTGTTTCGTGAAAAAACATGTTCATAGTTATCAAAAAACGGAATGGAAAACTGTTGTTTTGGTATCAAATCCACATTAGCATCAACAAATTCCAACCATTAATCCAGTCTTAGTAAAGGCATGAAGCACTCTTTTCACTCATAACATTGCATCACATGTGCACCTGGCCCTCACCCGCAAAATATCACTCATATGAAGATGTACAGACAAGGGAGAGACTCATAATGGTCAGAAAGGGACACAAAAGACCACAAAGAGAAGCAAAACGACTGATAAAAGACACAAAATCACTTCAAATAGACACAAAATTACCACAGAAAGACACAAAACGATTGATAAAAGACACAAAATTACTTTTAAGAGTCACAAAAGTTTAACAAAAAGACAAAGCAACAGGAAAAAGACACAAAATTATACTTGAGACACAAAATTACCACAAAGGGGCACAAAACGAGTGAAAAAAGAGACAAAATCACTTGAAATAGTCACAAAATTAGCACAAAGAGACACAAAATTACACCAAAGAGACACAAAACAACTGAACAAAGACAAAAAAGTTACATCAGAGAGATCCAAAATTATCACGTAGAGACAAAAAACCAAAAAGAGATGTTTAACGACTACAAAGAGATGCAAAACAACATCAAAAAAAGACAAACCACCTTAAAGTCTGTGTGTAGTGTGTAGGAGAGGTGAAGGGACCCTTTGCATATCTGTGTCCAGGGGTCTAATGTGTCATAATCCAAAATCAATACACCTCCTAGTCTTGATGGTAAATGTGCCTGCTATCATTTTGCTGAATCAGTTATGAACAGGTATTTTAACGCCTAGATCCTGTGTGTTGGCCTCCACAGCAGGCATGGCAGATGCAGAGCTGGACTTCCAGACAGGTGATGCCGGGGCATCCGCCACCTACCCCATGCAGTGCTCTGCTCTGCGTAAAAATGGCTTTGTTGTGCTGAAAGGCCGACCCTGCAAGATCGTTGAGATGTCCACCTCCAAGACTGGCAAGCACGGCCACGCTAAGGTCAGTAAATCTTTCTCTCTTTGATAAACATATAGTGCGTGTTTGAAACAAGTCTTACGTAAGGGTGACTGGAGGGAAAGTGTCAGTGAATGATCACTCTGCTACCCATTTATCTGTGGAATAAACACAAGTTCACAGTCATTAATATTAATGCACATTAATGGACACTTCCACTCTGTGCAACAACAATAATTTGTCCCTGCTGGGTTACAGTTATAAATTATGTTTAAATGTGATACACTTACTTATTCATAGCCAAATTCCATTTTAAAAGGTAACTCAAGTACCTGCTTCACACATTGGGCATTGAATATGTTACACCTTTTTCTCTAAAGTGGACATTTTGTGTAGGGATACACCTCATTTAGAAAGCTGGTTCATCCTCTCTGTGTGTTTTCTGCTTGTGCAGGTTCACCTGGTCGGGATCGACATCTTCTCTGGAAAGAAATATGAAGACATCTGTCCCTCCACCCACAACATGGACGTCCCCAACATCAAGAGAATGGATTACCAGGTGAGAGTATACTGTTAAAATACAGTGCTACCTGAGTCTGTCTCTCACTAGCACTCAGAACAAATGCTGTACTTGCTATGCAAAAGTCCACTTGGCAGATAACTAGGGCTGCCTCCTCTTAGTCAGTAAGATATTACGAGCTGATGAGTGAGTTTTGTAATGTTCCGCCTGAGGGGAGTGAATAGTCACGTATCAGATATCACAGTAATAAACACAAATATGCTTTAATAAGCATGAGACTTGCCGAGATAGTTCTACATGGCTGCTAGGGGACAGTTAACAGTTGTATGATTATTTGAGAAAGCCTCGTGATTATTAGTCATCTAAGGATTTCATTGAAAGAGAAACAAGTGGTGTAAATGTTAGAGGAACATGCTGGTAATTGTTTGAAATCACAGGGTATAAATTCTTAAACGACTGCTCGAAACACACGCGCATGAAGAGAGCATCATATGTGGGTTTAGCTTTGCCAAAATTGATCAGATCTCCACTGGCTGAACTTAGCTACTGTTTGTGCATGAATTAACCTTTATGTGCTACATTAAAAACGTATGAATCACAAGCATACCTCCACCTGTTAGTTCAGTAGTTCAGAGACGCCTGCCTGTATCTAATTGCTCTTTTCTGTTTGTCCTGTTTCTCCCCAGCTGATTGGGATCCAAGATGGCTACCTGTCCCTGCTCCAGGACAGCGGGGAGGTGAGAGAGGACCTGAAGATTCCCGAGGGAGACCTGGGCAAAGAGATAGAGAGCAAGCACGAAGCCGGAGAGGAGATCCTGGTCAGTGCTCTCATTTCTCCTCACACTCTTTCCTACTGTTCTGAAACACAGTAAAGTGAAGTAAGTAGGAAGACACATTTAACATAGAATCTAATCTGTGTGCTCTTTCAGATCACTGTTCTAAATGCAATGGATGAAGAAGCTGCAATTGGCATCAAAGCCTTGGGTAAATAAGCCACTGCAGGTAAATACAGAGCCACAGCTGTATCGACACGCAGCTGTCCTCTCACCCCCCCCCAACTACCGCCTGACCCCAGCCTGCCTGAAGAGGAGTGCGTGCTCGCGTGTGTGCGTGTGTGTGTGTGTGTGTGTGCTATGTAAAATTATGTATGCGTGCGTATGTTTGGGTGTTACACCACAAGCCACAAGCATGTGCCATGCCAGTGCAAGTGCGTGTGATGTCATGTACATGTACAGTTTCCTGTTCATCATTGGACCAAGGGGAAGGCAACTCCAGTCGACGAGATCTGACGCCGAGATTTGATGCTTAGATTTTTACCTCTGGTCAGTAGGCGGTTTGTTGATTATTAGCAAGGGGACGGGCTCCAGCTGCTCCACCCCTTCACCCCACCCTCAGCGCCATTTCACTGGAGTTGTATGATTGCATGTGAGCTACAAATTGATTGACTGATAGAAAAGATTTAATTTCTGTGCCTTCAGTTCCATTTTTGCTGACCTCTCCGGTTTAATTGGAACCTGCCATGTGAAATGACTTTTCTCTGATGCCCCCAATTCTCCAACTTGTCTCTCTTCTCCGACAGATTTAATTGGCTAAGTAGTATCACGCGAGATCATTTAACGCAAGCAACACAACACAAGGTCTGTGAGTTTCCTGGTCGCTAAACAAGTGCTACAAATGCATCACGTGTCGAAATAGAAATTTAATTATCTCTAATAAATCATCAGTTAGGGGGCGGCACGGTGGTGTGGTGCTTAGCACTCTCGCCTCACAGCAAGAGGGTTGCCGGTTCGATCCCGGGCGTGGGAGCCCTTCTGTGCGGAGTTTGCATGTTCTCCCCGTGTCAGGGGTTCTCTCCGGGCACTCCGGCTTCCTCCCACAGTCCAAAGACGTGCAGATTGGGGACTAGGTTAGTTGATAACTCTGAATTGTCCATAGGTGTGAATGTGAGCGTGAATGGTTGTTTGTCTCTGGCGACCTGTCAAGGGTGTACCCTGCCTCTCGCCCGATGTAGCTGGGATAGGCTCCAGCCCCCCCGCGACCCTCAAGAGGATGAAGCAGTTAGAAGATGAATGAATGAATGAAATCATCAGTTATAGGTCTGGGTCCGAACCAGACCCCTAGGAAAGCCAATCAGCCTTGCAGCAATGTTTCTCTAGTGGTCACTCGTGGTATTGCAGCCCAAAAACTATTTTCCCCATAGACCACCATTACAAAAGACACATCTTTAAAACTATTAATAGGACACCTCGAACTACACACAAGGGCAATTACGAATCTTTCTATTCTGAATTTTTGAGCCATGGTGGTTTCATATTTGTAAAACTACCCTGGAGACGAGAAAAACGATTTAAAAATCTGTGATGTCATCATAATGTAAAATCCATGAGCCAAGAAATACCACTGCACATATTCAGTGGGCCACATATTCCAGAAGTAAACCCGGAAGCTAGAAAACTTTTTTGGCGTACGTGCCAGGTGAGCAACTCCATTGGAATGAATAGGCGCCATCTTGGCATCCGATATCTAAACAAATCCACGGTCCAAACCCAGGGTCACCAAATCGCCTACTGCCTTTGGTATATAGAAACAATGACAACATAATTTAAAATGATATGCATATCCACTCTACTGGAAACATCCATGTTTTTCCACATTACTGCATAACATTTTTTTGTGTGTATATATTTGTTTAAACTGGACATATTTCTAATTGATGAAATGTAACTAATTTGAGGAGTGTACTGACGCCTGTAAGAAGAGCTACTGTGGATTTGCCTACCCCTTCATGTACTTCCTGTCTTATGTTAACACTATTACGAGCATGTGTATCATTTATACGTAGCACTATCAAATATAAATGAAAGCTTATGGTTCATATTGTATTTTTGAGGCAAAGTTGTATGGGGGTTTTTTTTGTTTTGTTTTCAGTGGGTTGCACTTCATTTTACAGCCTGATCTAGCCAGTTGCTTCCTGTAAAGAAACAGCTCGTAGCATTGTTGTAATTGTTGGGTCAAACTGTTTCATGCACTTTCTTTCCCGCACTCTTCTCTCCTGCAAACTGTGGGCTGTAGAATAAAGTGTCCAAATTGTCGGTTGTGCAATGTTCCCTCTGCAGAGGCTAGTTAAAACACTGTCTCATTAAAAAAGAATATTTCTCATGTGTTTATTTTATTTTTTTGTCTTGAACACCTTCCCCCTCTGACTTTTCTTTCCTCTTTCCTCTCATTCCTCCCCCCTCTTTGTAATTTCTGTTTCAGGGGCAAACGAGATGCACTGGACCTGGGGGAAAAAGGAGGGGATATTGCCTCGTCAATGCTATCCTCCCTCTTTTTTCTTTCTTTTCGTCTTTGTTTTTCATACTCTCTCTCCCTCACTCTGTTTTCTGACCCTCCTTTGGGTCCAATTAGAACTTTAATAAATAATTGGAAACGGTAAACAAACATTCTCTATGTACGTGCACACATCTGAGTCTGGGCGAACAGATGTAAATATAAAAAGGTCAGAGGTGTGGATGAAGGTCTAGCTAATGACTGAGTAGGGTTATGAATATTCAGTAGCTGCTCTATCAGGGAAAAGAAAAGTGGTGATGTCACAACGGTTTTGTTTTTTACATGTTCCCCTGTTATACGAAGGGCTTCAACTTTACATCTGCATTTTTCTGTTGAGGCTTGTTCAGTGTGTGTGCCACAGGGTTGAGTACTAGGTTTGGTGTTTTCTGTGTGGAGATCTGAACAAGCCCCCCTGCTGTCCTCAAAGTTGCTCATTAAACAAGGTTACCAACATGGCACACTATGATTCGTTTTCTGTCTTGAGGATTTGTCAAAAGGAAACAAAACTCTGCTTCAAACTCAAACAAATTCTGTTTAAAAAAAAATCCTTCTTCCACTCCTTCTAAAGCCCTTTGCAGAGGTCCTCAGAGCTGGCCTTCACACTGCTCATGAGTGGGATGTAATTTGGCATCCTCCTGGATTTTTTAACGATGATTCAGGAGGCAGATAACTTGTGGCAGTTTGGTATCCTTACTTTGTGTTCATACAGCAAATCCAAACTGTGCAGAATGTCTCCATGGCCAAAAAAATAAAAAAAATAAAGATGACACAAACTGTTGGGACGTTTGCTTGTCGTTTTATTTGGCAACATGAAAGCTTTAAAACAGCAGAGACTTCATTTGAGGTCACCGACCCTGATGGAAACCAGCAACACATGAAATGTTTCAGTTATAGTAGTGTTCATCAGTGTGCGTGTGATTTTAGCGGACACATGTTGATTTAATCCACCTACTCTAAATTTAACAAAGTGTTGCTGAAAGTTTACCTCTAATCTTTTGAGGGAGCAGAGTCACTAGAGACACTGATCCCTTTCACTGACGTCGTAATTCTGAATGTTAGTATACAAAGAATAAGCTCTGGTTTGTGCAGTCTTGCTTTGTACAAGATATTAACACTTGAGTGCACACGAGCACCTCCAGAACGGCTTTACAGCGTAGCTAAAATAATCTATTTTACAAATTAACATCATTTGAAGTATGTAAAAAGTCAAAGCTGGATGTTTACAGAAGCATGTAACCATGAGGACCACTGATCGCTCATTAACGTAAAAACAAGATACTGTACAGGAAATTAAAACACAAATCATGTGGCATCATCCAGACAAATTACTTTGTTTGTTTCTTAAGAAGAAGATCCAATACTCGTCTGAAAGGTTCCCCGAAATCTTGAGTGGAGCTGTGAAGTCTCACTGACGACAAAGGTGAAGGTGGCTGTGAGTTACTTGCCGTGGTGGTAGAACCTCTGCCCACTCTGGCTGTGGGGGAGGAAGCCGTGGCGAGGAGCGCCCTGGGGAGAGCTCTGGAATGGGGCCTGGTGATGGCAACACAGAACATGATGAAATTACTTGTATTTTTCACAATCAGTAGAGTGTACATCATGAACAGAAACACATGATGAAAAGGCTGACTTCAAGAGGAAGTGCAACCAAGTGTTGGAGGAGACTTTGACAGGTCAGCTGTAAACACAAGTAACATTTAAATAATTTAAATGCAACACTGAAGGAAGCAAAACTGTTGGGGGAGGCCTCAAGGTGGGACCAGAGGCAAAGCTTTCACTGCTTGCATTGTATCAGATCTGCATCCCTCAGCCCAGGTTTACAGGGTCCGATGAAGATGAATGAAAGGGTTTAATGAAAAGAGCAGCGTGTGTGTGATTTGGGATTCACCTTTGCAGTGGGAATCTGGACCGCCATTGACGGTGTGGGCAGCAGTCCTGGAGCAGAAGGATGTATGGCTGGTGGGTGCATCGGCCTCAAAGCACCCTGTCAGAACATCACCAAGAGAACCAACAAAAAAATGTAATCAGATAAGGTAGTGACGACCTAAACCTTTATGTTTATGTTCTCATTTGTAGGACTTCAGAATTGTAAATAAAAAAAAACACACCCCCTCTTTTTAGAAGTTTTTATTGAGTGTCTCAAAATTCTCAGTTAATATGACAATGTCTTACTGCATCAGTGAAGCCTGACTGTTGGTTGGCATGTTCCAGCTGCTTCTGAAGGGGTATCCCTGCTCCGGGAATGTAACCTGCACGAGACACAGGGGTTACCATTTATAATCAATCCTTTACATCAAATACAGAACCCATATTGAAGTGATTTCAACTTTTTATTTGGGTTGTACTTGACTGTAGTCATAAGAAGGGTCTAGCATTGAAACAGCAGACGAACTGACCAGGCTGGGAGGTGAAATGACTGTGGACAGGGTAGCCAGGCTGCTGGTGGGGGAGGTACTGCATGGCCTGAAATGCAGACGCACCTGTGGAAGAATGAAAGCAACTTTTGCCTTAACAGCCCATATCCAGATTACAAAACCTGAAGAGAAAGACCGTTTGCACTATACTACAGTAATGGCGATGACGTGTGATCCCTAGTGCTTAAACAGACATGTGTCCTTTACCTCTGATCTGAGAGCTGCTAGCAAAACTGACAGGTACTGATGGTCCAGGGGCGTAGGTGGAGGGATGCTGGGCCTGAGCGACCCCATAGGGCTCATGGACGCCCTGACCCCCGCTGAACTGTCCGTGCTCTGCTGAGCCTGAGCTGAACCCGGGTGTCTGATAGTGACGTGCCTAAAAAAGATAGCAGGAGACATGATCAGTGTATAGGGTCTGTGACAAGATATCTTAGACAGATGTTTGAGTGAAACAGCCCTTTACTCACTGGAATGACAGCAGCAGGGAACAGCTGTTTACTACGTTCTCCAAGTAGTGCACCAGGTCGACTGTGGCTGACTGGGCTACCTGAGAGAGGCAAAGAGACGGATCAGTTCACTACTACTAGTATCGAACAGACAATCTTCCAGATAGCCCAGGTGAGGTTAACCATATTGATACTTGAAAACTGCCTCACCTTGAATGCTGAGGAGGTGCTGCCCTGCGTGCATGGGCAGGCTGGGTTGGTAGCTGGCTGACGTCAGTGTTGTGATATCACTAGAAAGGAAAAACATGCTACTGAATATCAAAAATACGTAAGTAAACTTTTGGATTGAAAGTACTGTAAAGCAGCAGCATCCTCACAACCTCTGCTCCTTTCTGCGCCTCTTCTCCTCTTCATGAAGTACTTTCTTGAGCTGTAAGAAGAGCTGGTGTTTCTCCTCTTGGAGTACCTGAAGTTTTTCGCCCATCTTCATTACCTGAAGTTCAGATTGTGGTTAGGAATGTTAGTATAAGATAACAGATTGTCAAACATAATTTGTCCCAACCCAAGGTGTGACACCAAAGCACACACAGATTGCACGTAAAATGTTTTCATTTGTTTCCAACCTGTTCTTTGGTTTCCTCCAAAGACATCCTCTCCTCTATTTCTTTCGTCCTCTTCCTCTCTTCCTCCTCTTTCATCTTCTGCTCCATCATTTTATCCACCTCTTCCTCCTCTGAAAGGTTATAATCACGTTGTTAAGCAAAGGAAAACACAGTTAAATCCATACACACCCTGGACAGGTCACCACACTATCACAGGGTTGACACATGGAGACAGACAACCACTCACACTCACATTCACACCTATGGACAATTTAGAGTCACCAATTAACCTGCATGTCTTGATTGTGATTGTAGGAGGAAGCTGGAGTACCTGGAGAAAACCTGAGCATGCAAACTCCGCACAGAGGGGCTCCCACACCCCAGGGTTCGAACCAGAAACCCTCTTGCTGTGCGTCAAAAATGTCATCTGATAATCTAAATATTGTCCAGCCCTATGTGCACCAAGTCCAATTATGGTAACCATCATTTATAATTCATAACAAATCCATAGTATCCTAGTATCATATATCATAATCATAGTATTTCTGAGTGACTAGAGAAAGCTGCATATATGGGAGAATAATGAATAGAGCTGGGGATGTTGTAGAGCTGGAGGCACAATCTAAGAGTCCTTAGTCCTTGCACTAGGCCAGTTTTTAACACACACACACACACACACACACACACACACACACACACACACACACACAGTATCTGCCCACCTTGTCTCTTGCGCTCTCTCTCCCTCATGATGTGTTTGTGGAGGGCTCTGGCCATCGCGTTGGACAGCTTGGGTCTCTCCAGCAGGGCGGGCATGGTGACAGGCAGTGGAGGGGCCAGCTGGTGGAGATACAATCTTCAGTTTACCAGTTACGAAAATAACAAGATATATCCAGTGTATATGTAATGGTGTCGATTATCTTGGCCATATCTCACTTGAGGTGACAGACCAAGGATACAACGATAACGGTTAAAGGCCTAGCTGCTATTGCTAACAGCTAAGTTAGCATTGTTAGCTTTAGCTGCTGTTTACTCACAGTCTATTTCGGTATAATGCATCAACGAGTGTGGTATGTTACAAGACGAATGTGTGTGAACCTTAGACATGCAAACCAGCGGCAACAGTTTTATTTTTCAACAACTGGAGCTGACAAGCCGCTTAGCACTAGCGTACGCATTTATGCTAACTGTTCCAGTGAGCGTTAACAGTAACTGTGGCGGAGTGATAAACTACGAAATATCTTACTTTTGTTGCTGTGTGGGTCGTTTAATAAGAACCTAACCGTCTTCCGGTTGTCAATTTGAGGCGACTTGACTGTGTCTGGAGCAGCTATATAACATAAATCCAAAACTTAATACCCAAAATATAAACAGAGCGGTTTGCAGCCCGGATGCTAATGTTCGTTTCCGGTTCCAGGAAGGAGAACATCCGCTTTTTTCCCCCCATCGAATTGCATTGTGGGAATTGTAGTTTCTGCTGTGTTTTTGTCGGAAAGCTCAAACTTTGGTGCTCCCTGTCTTACTTGGACGCTTTAATTGTGTGGATACAATGTGCGAAACGTTTCAGAAACACAAAAGCAGGGTTTATTACCGACATTTACAGATCTTGACGTGGTCTTCTTCAAAAAATAATCTGGATACTCACTTCTTATTTTATCGAGTCATTCAGTTTAATGGGTAAATATCATATTTAAATATACAAGTGGTCTAACAGATTACTTTTCCCCCCAAAGTCTTACATTTTTTTATCAAAATGCTTAAATAACTATGTCAAAAAGGGGCCGCCCATTACAGGAGGATGTGAGGGCAGCAGTGAGGGAGATGAAAACCTGCAAGTTGATGGGAGTGAAGCAACAGGGAGCTAGGAAAAGATGGGAGAACGGGGTCAAGAGGAAAGAGACCTGGGTTGACATTGAGAAAGATGAGCCGCATCAAATTTCTTATCCAGCCAGTGTATGATGTCTCTAAGCGCATCAAATCTGCACACATGAGGCAAAGCAGAGTCACCAGCGTGCCCACTGTGCTCCCAGCAAGCAAGCCTTGAGTACATTCTCAGCTGCTACCCAAAGGCACTTGGAGAGGCACGGTACTGATGGAGGAGCACAAGTTGAGTGGGCAAGGCAGTTCCAATTCTCTGAGCAGGCCATTGCCTATTGGGAGTACTGGTCTGAGACTGTTAGCAGGCTGGATGCAGAGGGAGGTGTCCCCCAGTGGAGGTTGGATGCAGGGAATTCTCAGCCCTGTCTTTAGTCAGAGCCTTCAGCCATTTGAGTGTCGAGGGAGAGAGGAAAGAGAGAGTATCAACAAAGCAACAGAGAGGGCTTAAAGATGACTGTGGCTCACAAGAGGAGAGCAAGGGAGTCGAAAGTAGCCATCAATACTAGATGGGGTCTGATCAGTCCTGGCTGGGTCACCTGGAGGAGAGTGTATGATGTGAAGGACCTGATGATTCCAGGAACATCACTTAAGTTGTGTCCAGAGGCCTCAGTAGATGTATGAACACAGCGTTGAGCTTCCATCAGACTTTGAATCTAATCATGTTGGACACAAAGACATGCTGCAATGATACTGTATGTCCTCTTCATTCTGCCAAAGACATACTGTACATGTGCTTCTGATTTCTCTGACTTTTACCCACAGAAACAATCACACATACAAGTGGCTTTGCACAACTTAGAGAGGCACACATTATCTGGGCAAATACAGCAGCTGATATGATGATAAGACAACCAATGCAAACACAGGAACAAAAGCTGAACTACATCATAAATTCAGGGTGTTTCATGTTGCACAGAATGTAATGTTCTCTGAGACTATGTGATTTTGGGTGATATCAGTAAAACGGACTTGATTTATCATCTGCAATAAACTGGAGAATGCCTGGTCTATCTCATGGATTGGAAAACTTTACTATGAAAGAAGCATTTTTGGTCCAAAAACAAATTTGTCTGGAGCAACAAAACATATTTGAGCCTAGCTATGAAGGTAATATTAAAGGTTCAGTGTATAGAATTTAGAGGGATAAACTGGCAGAGATTGAATTGTTTTCTTTAGTAGATTATCTCCTAAAAATAAGAGTTGTTGTGTTTTAGTTACCTTAGAATGAGCCGTTTCTATTTATATAGTGAGCAGGCTGCAGTGCCGCGTTTCTACAGTAGCCCAGAATGGACAAACCAAGCACTGGCTCCTGACAGGGCCACTAAGCTTGAGTTGGCCACCATAGTAGTAATGTGATACTGCTGTATTCAGGGTTTTTACTGGTTTAAATCAATAGGTCCAGGGCACCCAGTAGCTCAGTGGGTAGAGCTGGCATCCCATGTACAAAGGCAATGTCATTGCCGTGGCGGCAGCAGGGTCAAATCCAGCCCAGCTTAATCTGTCCTGTTCAATAAAGGCACAAAGAAGTCCAAAAAAATAGTTAAAAAAAGATTCACTAGGTCTATACCTCTGTGGATAGTTCAGCTCCCTGTAAAAAAACACCTGAACAATGAAGACTGGAGAAATTTGAACCAGGACAGGTTTCAGCTGATTGCAATCTGTAATCCTCATTGGTAGATGCCACTAAATCTTTCACACTGCTCCTATTGGTCTATAAACATTACTCATTGGTCTAAATGAGCTGTTATTAAAATGTTTGGGGCACTCTTCGGCAACGTAGGCAGTGAAAGCAAACAAATCTGTCCAAGCACTAATATATTTTAATTTTTCCCTTTGAGATGTAGATGATGGAATCCTTAGTTAGCCAACTCAAGAGACTCAGAACTAGCCACCGCTTTTGTTCGGCAAATCTCAAGAGAAAAAGCACCAGGAAGGCCAAAGATGCACGACGCACATTTTAGTTGACAAAACTAAACTAACCAAACTTATATTTTTTGAAATAGGTGTGTAGGCTACAAATTTTTATAATTAAAGAATGTAAGGATCACAACAGCCTTAATGAATGAATGACAAATGTTTCTTGGTCAGTACCACAACTCTGCACTAACGATGAACTTCTCACAAGGGATAATTATATTTTTGTGATCCTGTAACAAATATAACCAAAGATATATTAAATAAAGACAAGAAACACAATTAGCTTTTCATCACATTTTATCATGTATGGTCATGAGTGGAGAGAAAGAGCCAGTAATGCAGCTGTATACAGAGTTCAAACCTTATTTTTTTTTTAAAAAAAGGAGACAAACTTAAAAAAAAAAGAGAAAATTGCACTCAGCTTTACAATACCTTTTTAGAAAGTAAGCCATCTAAAATTAACAATAACAACAACAACAATAATCATAGTAGCAGTCAACGTAATAGTCTTACCACTGAAAGCGGAGGATGATTGTTTAGTCTGAATTCTATTATGCTCCTTCCTAAGGTCAGATGCAGGGCAGCCAACTAGATCCTCGTTCACAGACTTCAGCGGCTGGTGAATTTCTTAAAACTCCCTAACCACTTGTATCTCGGGAAACAACTGCTGCAAAACAGTTATCCTTCACTCCGCCAGAGACAAATAACCTGCCTTCAGCTGGTAGATATTATTCATTTCCTAACCTAAAATCATAACACGCTTTACACTCCTACAAGCCAACAGAGTGGACGAACAATGAGCTAACTTCATTGTCGATAAGAGCTGATTTGAACTCACATACTACGCCTTTCTTCCCTTAACCCCGGGGTGACTATATTTACGGCCTAGCTCTAACATTATTTCGTTATGCTTACTCAGTTTTTCAGTAAGGTATGATCAATTACGACGCTAGAAAGAAAACTGGCCACGAGACCATTTAACCCAAGTCGCTACCGAAAAGAAAACCGGAGGCAAATACAATTCAGACTGCAGAATAATAAAGACAGAAATGGATGGGAGAGGGGGTAATGAATGGGTGGTGAAAGTGCATTTGACATATTTACTCTGGGAACTCTAGGCTGCTGAGCTGGATTTAATATTTAAATGAATGAATGGTGGAGGAGGTCTCAGAAAGGTGGGTAGTGGTTGGAGGGGGATGGTAGTGGGATCATATTTCCCTTTGGCTGCTCCCGTACACACTCTCATCACTGTAGGCAATGTAGAGGAAAAAGTCCTCTTCGTGATGCTCCTGAGGAAGACAGGAAAAAAGAAATTAGTGCGACATTAAAAATGTAGACGTGAGCTCACTTTAATATAAGTAAGGAAGAAAAACTACGCTGATTAAGACGTATTCAGAGAGCAGGTCAGTGAGGTAGAAAATGACTCTTGCCTGGTACAACAGTCCCATGGTAGCTGAGGTGGGTGGAATGACGTTGTTTACAAAGAAGAAGAGCGCATCCTCAGCTCGCAAGTGGATTCTTTTCCGGATGAGGAAGTAAAACTGGCCCACTGATAAAAGAGCATAAACAAGATTTATAGAATTTTAGATGCTACTGCACTGGGGTCTTTTAAATGTCATCAAGGAACTTTGCACAGTATAAAAATGCTTACCTGTCAGGTCGGAGGGGACAAGGTATTTCTTCTTGTCCAGATCTCCTATTCTGGCTTTGGGGGCTTTCTCCACAATTACCTGAATAAAAGGAAAAACAAGAGCCATTGTAAATGAATCGGGTACATTTTCCACTGAACAAAGGCTGCGTGTATCAAGCGAGAAGTAGTTTAATAGAGCATTTCACCTTTCTATGAAAAGGGATGTGAGAATACACAAAGTTCTCAGTCAAGCAGGGACGGAAATATTTTGAACCAGATGTTGCGTTTCATTTTAACAGTACCTTGAACTCGGCATTTTTTACTTGGCCAGTTAAAAAGACAATGGTATATTTATATGTTTAAAAGTCAAAAGTGAAACTACTTTTCAGTTCTATCTCTTCAGTCTAAAAATAGGATTACTACCAGATTACTACCTGCCCACACACCAGGCAGAGCATGTCACTGTAGAGCTTAAATAATTAAGATTAGTCAACGGACTGAACATCAACCAGCAACAATTTTAAGTATTAATTGGGTTTTATAAGCAATATTTCATTGGTTCCAGCTTCTCAAATGTGAATGCCTGTTGGTTTCTTTCACTTATATGACAGTAAATTAATATCTTTGAGTTTTGGACTATTGATTTTAAACTATTGATCACACAAAACAGGACAAGCATATGTCATCCTGGACTTTGGGAACTTGTGATGGGCTTGTTTATGCTATTCCTGACATTTTACATACCAAATTAGTGTTTAATTAACTGAGAAATAATTGGATGATGGTCATTAAAGCGTTAGTTGCATCAATACATCAAATTTATCACAATCTATGACTGACAACAGCTGGAAAATGAGAGGCTGTGACACTACATTGCTCTTGTACAGACAAATAGAGCTCGTCATACATGACAGAAACTCCCAACCCATGAATCTATTGTAAGTTTTGACCCAGTCAGTCATGTTGGATTAGTTTGAGTGTCAAAATGTCAATAGCTGTAGACTATAAAATCTATCTCCAGGAGCCAGGGCGACGTAAACAAGTCTCCTGTTTGTTGACACATACTATTTTAAGGTGCACTGCTGTTAGCGTTTCAACATACAGTCTGAAACTACACCCAGCTACCCGTTCAGACCTCTATCAGGCTGTATACTCAAACTGGTTTACACTGTAGTAACAGCTACGGTCGTTATATCCAGTGTGGCATTATGTTAGCTTGTATTTTCTTTGTTATTTAGTAGTATTGTGTTAAATAAATACACACGGAAGGATTATACGAAGCTATCAGGAGCTGGCCTGCTAGGTGCGGCCGTATTTCTTTCTGGTTAACCTCTAACGCTAGCTTTGCTAACTAATGTGTTGTTTGCTAACATAGCAGTCATCTATAGTGAAAGATAAGTAGAGTCAGGTGTAGTCACAGCTGAAACATATGATTATAAATATATATATTTTAGTGCGCACACTGAGTGACGTTAGCAAACGGCTAAAGAGCACCAGCATTACACTACGGCTCGCGCTGCCAAGCTAACGTTAGCTACTTACAGGTACCCTGTCCGGATACTTCTTCCTTATTTTCTCGCCTTCGGACCGCCTTTTCTCAAAAGGGTGCTCTTCTTTGTATTGAAACTTCATTGTTAAGAGAGATGACAGACGACAAGTCGGTCACTCCGAGGTTATCCGATAGCGGGCTTTGCTCAAGGAACTGCTCGAATCGCTGACACACACGACAAAAACAAACGATGCTAACTAGCCGTTAGCTCGTCCACAGCTGTTTTCCTAGTGCGACTGCGGCGGAGGGATACAATAACAACATGACGTTGCAGAGAGTGCAGCTCGCAGGGTGGGCTTTATGCCAAACTAGACCACGTTTGCAGTAATGGAAAAGTGATAATCGTTTTTTATCCAACTGAAATATAGACTCAATCTTCTTTGAGGGGGTTGTGGTCTATAATGGCGTTTACCGTGGGACTATTTTATTTTGATCAACCTCTGCGCGCAGAGACACAGGGCAGGGCTGTGAGGCGGCAGCTGTCCTTGTCATATGACCGAGGCCCAGCAGTTAGCAGCTACATAGAGAAATTAAAAAACATGCCATATTAAACACTGTCATTTTGGCTTTATATATTAACAGCGCTCTAAATCAGAGTCCTAAGACTTCATGAGGACCTTAGCAAAATGGGGAATATTTTAAATTAATATGCATTCACTCATTATGTGAGCTCAGTGCTTGAGAATGAATAAATTGGCTTTAAGTTTCGCAATTTCCGCTGTTGCCACAACATCAGTCCCAATAACATGTGGTCCCTGGGATCATGAGGATCTTCTGGAACAGAAAATAAAATGAATATTTGATTTGACATATAATATTTAGTAGTCAGAGTCACTGTTTGTCATTCATGTGCCCACGCTGCCTGCATACCTGTATACCATGCATGTGACTTGCAGCTCTGTGACTCACCCCATCTCCTCATGTGACATCTCCACCTCAGCTCTCCTCCTTGCTTTGACAGACAGATTGCATGAATCTGAAAAGTCCCTCATGTATTTACAGACTTCTCTTTAATAACAATGGAGACAGTTTTGAAAGTGAAACAGTTTTTCTGCTCGTCTAATAATTCTAGGTGATCTGGGTAAAGCTTTTGAGTCTGAATCATTTGTGGACGGGATGTTTTTCAGGTTCAAAATACAGATTTTAGAATATTAATAGTTACTGACAGCAGCTTCAGCTTAACATGAAAGCTCTTCAATAAAACCTGAGTCTTAGTATGAGGCTTATTTTTGGACTAAAGGTATGACAGATCTACATTCTAACTAGTCTAAGCCATTCCTGCTCCCTGCCAAATTATTTCCCCCCCACACAACTCATCACTGACAAACCTTGAGTAAAGCCCACTCCTTCCACCGCAAACCATAATGTGGATCCAACTCCCACAAGGCCTTCTCAACAGCGACAGCTCATCCCTGCCTTATCAGAGTTGTGGTCCAAATTACAGTAATCCATGTTTCTCCAACTCCATGTACAGTAACTCCTTGCTGCACCTACATATGAACTGCACGGTGCATCCAAGAAGCAGCAGCCTTCCCTCTCTACAGCACCCCCCAGCTTCAAGGAAGGTGTTAGGAACTCTCACAAAAGTAGTTACTCTTATCAATGACAGATGCATGTTTACTATTTCAAACTTTATCACCAGGAGGAGTTAGAGGTGTTGGAATACAACAGCTAAAGCCGTACACACTTTGCCCACCATGGTGCAGCTGCCTACCCCTGCATTAGAATAAAGAAAATTTAAAAACGCATGTCTAACGTTTAAATGTGGAGGAAAGAAATGGTTTCTACATATGACCACATGTCCTCACAACACTGACTGATCAGCTAATGTGCAATCACCGATATCCAAGTTGATAAACTAACCTGTCTGTTATGACTGAGAGGGATGAATGTCAAAAATGGTTGCGGCAATACCACAATAAAATCAAATTAAAAAAAAGTTATGCACACTTTGCAAACTGCTAAAAAAAGAAGCTAGAATTACAGTTACCTAGAAAAGCAGAATTATAAATGTGCACAGGTATCTTCACAGTGACATTTGCCTACATTTATCACAAAAGGTGAATGCACTCAGCTGCCAGTTTATTAGGTACACCACGCTAAAACAAATGCATTCTAATACAGCAGTCCTGCATTAAATCATACCTTCAAGTAGGTTTGTATGTTTGGTTTTTGTTAAAACTGTTTAGAGATGTGTTGATTCCACTGTATGATCATTTTGGAGATGAGTTTACAGTGCCTTTCCTCACTGATGTAAATGTCTGTACATACTGCTGTTGTCACAATAAAATAACTTGAAAAACATCAATGTTTGATACCATTTTTGATACCACGAAGAAAGACTGACACTGAGGGCATAACATTTAAAATGGTCATTAAAACATGACTATAACAAGGCTTCAGCATGACAGCAATGACTTTTCTTTTCTTCTTAAAACTTAACATTAAAAAAAAAAAAAAAACAATATTCTTCTTGTGGTAGTTCACATGTTCAAAAGACTCTTGTCACACATTCAAAATGCTATAAAGTGCAAGTTAAACAACAAAACTGCTCCACAAATGCAGCCATGCAACCGGAGTGAATGAGATGACAAGAAGGCAGCACAATAAGTGAGTGAGTGACAGGAGGAAGAACTGCAGCAGCGTGTGTTCATTCGCTGTTGGAGAGAAGAAACAGCAGGAAAGAAGAACTGAAACCCTTCAGATATTCACAGCTGATATGTATCAATAAATCAATACTTATGACAACACTGGTCAGTATAATGCAGCACAACTCAGCAGCACTATGGACGTCAGCCTCCGAAATGATCATACAGTTCAGTCAACCCATCTTTCAATATAATCTTGAACAATGAAAGGAGGATTTATTACATGCATTTTGTATTAGTTGGTATTAGTTTTAGCTAGCTGTACCTAATAAACTGGCAGATGAGTGTATATCAACACATACACACAAAAATGACAAACTTTGAAGTGCCGTATATGACACGATACAGGTCTTAAACACTGCAAATGTAGCCTTCATTTGGAGGCATTTCTGGTTTGATGCCTGAGTATTTGTGGATAAGCCCTTAAGTGCTATATTGTAGGCAGCTGGACTTGCTTGAGTTTCCTGAAGGCCTACGATATAGCACTTAAGATTACCAAGACCTGGATAACGGAGAATCTTCACCAACATTTTGGAAAAGTGGGAGTACTCAGTGGAAAAAAAATGCATTTCCCTGTCAGACCACATGATGGCAGCAGATATTAGCAAAACACAAATGGCACCAAGCAGAAACTGTGAATCCATTTGAGCTCTTTCTCACCCTGAAAAAAAGCTACCTACTGAACAAGCTGCAAAATATCATTCCTCCAGTATGAAAAGAAAACAAGCTGGATAATAACTGGTCGATACTGACAAGTGTTTTATTAGTAACACAGACCTGGAGACAGAGCCAATAAGAAGCCGGTGTGAGCCTTGACGAGACTGACATTGTTCAGAAGGCATTTAAAGACGGAGGGTCTAATAGTTGAACCCATACAGTAAGCGGAGCGGGTCGAAACTGAAAAGAGGAAGGCTGCAAAATTTTGAATCAAATACAAAACCAACTGCAACAAAAACAGAAGGGGGGAAAAAACTTTAAGTGCAATTTCCTATTCGATGAAATCAGGATGGCGTCAGATGGCGAAGGGGGAGAGCGAGATGTGGTGGTATGCAGAAGTCATATTATCACATATTATAATAGAGAAACAATCAGATATGGAAAGGCGGCACGGCAGTCCACATATCGTTACAAGCCATTCTTTTTTTCTCACAACTTTTCAGTCACGTCTAATCACTGAGTCCCATGAGGAGCTTCGGGGAAAGAGTGATGGTTATGGCTGAAAAAGAAAAATCTCAGGCTGCTCGGCTAGTTGTCCAGAAAAATGCCTGTGGATGGTATGTTCCAAGCAAAAGTCCATTGAGTACACCATGTAGGTTGATCCATTCGTGTTCAGGGAAAATAAACGTACCTCAGGAATCAGTGAATTACTGCTGGGGGGGATGAGGTTGATCTAAAAAGGGGCGGTTTTCTAGTTTCCCCTGCTCAGTTGCTCTGAGAGGTTAAGATAGTAAATTGATGAGTTGTCTGCTTAAGTGCAATGTCTGATGACGATGAAGAAGAAGAAGAAATAATAACGTAGAACTGTCTTTGTTGCTTTGCTGATCCTCCCCCCCCCCCGCCCCTCCCAATTGTCAAAAAAGTTTAAAAAGGGACTAACGAACACTCCGACTCACGTACACAAGCTCACCTCCATACGTACACAGTCAGTATCAGGAGCAATAAGGCAGAGAGGCTCCGTTTTGTTTTGGAAAAAAAAATACAAATAAAGAATCAAGAAGAAGGAGAAAAAAAAACCAAAAAAAACAAGCTGGCCCCTCCCACCCTCCTCAGTAGTTTCTGGGCTCTGGTGATCCCGTACTGTTCATCCCGTGTTAGGCCGTCACCCCAACCCTCATCTCCTCAGGACACGTCTGAGAGGCTCAGAGAGGGCTGGTGGGTCGTCTGTGTGGGAACGGAGGGCAGGGTGGAGGCCGGCAGAGAGGAAGAGGCTGGTCAACAAGCCCCGCCCCTCTTGATTCAGCCAATCACCAGAGTCGGTGCTGGTGGAGGTTTCGACTGAGGACGGAGCGGACATCAGCAGTGAACCTAGGAGAGAAAGAGAGAGGCAAATTAACTACTTGACACTGGGTGTTTCCATTAAAGGAACAGGTCAACAGTTAAGACATGCAGGTGTATGGTTTCTCTTTGACACCTCTGTGCTATAAGGGCCCCAACACACCAAGCTGACAGTCGGCAGTCAGTGAGCGTCTATGGCCACGAGAAGTGAAACACAAGTGAGGACAGCAAACATCAGCTTAAGTCAAGAGAACATGACATCAAAACAAACTTGTTATATTAAGTAAAGTTTTTTTTTGCCATTGAGTTCTGTAGCAGAATGGTGTGTGTTATTTTTTAGTTTTAACTGACTGAACTAGTGCCTTGAATCTGTGCTGCCACCTGCTGGAGTACAAAGTTATTTCCTCTCATGCAGGCACAGACAGCAACACAGATGCTAGTTGGCTGCTGGCTTTAGTCTTCGTGGTGTGTTCAAGTGCAGTTTCTTGGCCAAGACACAGGCAACATGAGGCAACACGACAGTTAGCCTTGTAGCCACGAGTTCTTCGATCTCGGTTTGGTGTGTCTGGGTCTTAAGTTTGAAGTTGGAGTAACATGTTCTTCTTAGCTTGACACAAAAGAATAGAAACAGGTTGCAACAGCCTGACTCTGTCCAAAGTGAATTATGCCTACTAGTACCTCTAAAGCTTACCATTTAACACTTTGTATCTCCTTTGTTTAGTAATATTGTGACTTTAGGACAGGTTACGTGCTATAGCATACTTGACAAATAACAGATAATGAATCCAACATTTGTTGGACCGAAACATTTTCACCCTACAGCTCCCTTGTTTGGTTCAATAGACGCACGACCATCTCCTTGTCTTGTGCTCCTGTTGTCTTCTCAGTAGAATAAGTTTCAAATCTTTTCCTCTACAATGAACTCTGATTTCATCAAATGTCTCTATTAAAGCAAAACAGTACAAGTATAGATACTCAACAAACAGCTGTTGTTCAGTTATAAATGCCGATCGGGATGATACAATATAACTTAACAAGCTGGCGGGAGGATTGTGTCTGGTTACCACGGAGATGACTGAATCCTTTTAAAGCGTGAATGGAAAATGCTGCAAGGCTCTTTAATTTCTGTCAAGCTGCGCTTTTCAAAAGTGTCAAGCACCCTGCCATAAATCAGGCTGTGGCAAGCATTACAGCGTGTCCTGTGCAGACACAGACGACAGAGGACTGAAGATGCTGCTGCTCTGTTAAGGTGCTGCTTTCACTACACGTCCTGTACAGACACGGTGTCAGAGGTGCTGGTCCAGACCTTTGAATCCGCCCGTTCCACTGAGCTTGAGGTGACCAGTTTGTCTGGCATGGTGTCATGAAACAGCTGTTTCTTGGTTAACATAAAAAACAACTAATGAGCACCATGGGAAACTCCATTATAGAGCTTAGATTCCCGACCCGGCCGTTATTTCCCGCCACTATCTTCGGGCTCGGACGGGTCTGGTTTACATCCAAAAACTGTGCACTCTCCTCATAATAGACCTCAGCTATGGAACCAACTACTTATCACACCTGAGGGGTGGAGCCACGGCCCCCCCTTGATGGTGCCACTGGCCGCGCATACGTGAGTTGTCAATGGTGGCAACGTGTGTGTCCGCTTCGTCGAGTGTACCAAGTGCAGCACGATGCTGGTATATGACAGCAAAAAGACGGGGACCTCGACACTTAAGAGACACATGACAAGGGTTTGCCATGGAAAGAAAGATGAGAGTCAGCCTTCAACGTCCACATCCGTATCGTTTAAAAAAAAAAAAAAAACAATGGCGGGTTTAAACTGGGCTCAGGCTCATAATTACAGTTAAAGGGCCGGGCCGGGCTCGGACAGAATATGCACGGGCTTGGGTGGGGTCGGGCTGGATTTTTTGGGACCGATCTAAGCTCTACTCCACTAGCGGGACTAACGCTGTTGTCAAGTGATACGGCGAAACCAATGAGAAGTAATAACAACAATGGCGAGCACTACACAAGATAGACAATGCTATTGAGGCTGTTCCAAAGATCGGGCTGTCACGATGCAATATCACGCAATTAACAGGCCAGCTGTAAGGGATGGCAAGCAATCAGCGTTCATGTTTTTTCTTTTTCTAAATGGAAGATGTGTATTTATACTGTGCTAAAAATGCTAGCAGCGTAGCAAGGCGATGAGCGACTATCCTGCACTGAGTGCTGTACAGTGGTCGTGTTAAGATAAGAAATATTTGGGTAAAATGCGGCTGTCACTGTGACTTTTCACCCAAACATCCAATCAAAGTAGAGAAGGGGCGGGACAAATAACACACAGACCAACCATTACATCATTGAACAACATCAAAACAGAGCAGAAATTAATACTGAGCACGTGTTTCTGCCTTCCATTCATCCACAGCAGGTAAGCTGACTCTACCTTGTGCCAACACTTTAACGGATATTCTGTATCATAGCGACCAGACGCAACCAAAGCGTCTCAGCTGAAAGAAGTGCTCCACCCCTTATTGCGCTTCATTGCTCTTCTGTGCTCTGCACTTAACAATGAAAAGTATTCAATCTGCTTTAATCCTTTATCATCTTTGCCTTTTTAAAAGCAACAAATACACCTAATAGTAGCCCAACAACAAATCTAATTTACAAAGCACTAAATTCAGGATGATGAAGTCATTTCCAAAAACAAAAAATTGCAGTAAAGCCATCACAGGGGAAATTCCTTCATGGCGACAGCCCTAGCTTCAGGCTAAATGCTGGAGGGCAGCTGACGATGTAGGGCAGTATAGGTGGGGCATCTTTAGTCATTAATCAGGCTGTGCACCACACAACATAAAAGGGGATGTGAATGGATTATTATACAACCAACATCAAGTACAGCTGTACTGAAATGCAATGAAAAAGTCGCTGCAGTTATGACAGGTGTTAATAACTTAAGTCATGTACACCAGTGGCAACCATTGTCTCTCTACCTCTTCCATCACCACAGAGTATTTCCACACAGTGTGCACAAGAGTTAAAGTGTTTGCATTGTCTCTTTTGCTTTCACGCCAACTTTATTATGCCTTTTACCTTAGTGCATCCAGCATAGGCAGCAAGTTAAGAAGTGCTGTGTCACTAGGGTCGCTGAACCAGGACTTGATGGGTATTGCATTGTCTGGAGGGCAGAGAAAAGCCAGTCAGTCGTGTCAGTGAAATGGACATGGTTGTGATTTTATGCTGCTCTGTTAAAGAGGCCACTGAGTGTTAGTGGAGCTGCAGATTTAATGTACTGTTACAGCAGTTACAATACAAGCCTTGTACTAAGAATAAACTGCTCGGTTATTTGTCCTCTTCCTGTGTCATCACAAGGTTTGTGTGTGTAGGGTCGACTTTTATGTTAAAGATACATGTGCACACAGCTAAATATACACCAATCTGGATAAGTTAAAGCCATAAAGTCTTACCTGGATGGCTACGATAAGCACCAGGCGAGTTGTCCAGGATGACAATACTGGACAGGTCATCGTGTACTACAGACAGGTCTTTAATATAACTACCTAGATCCAATGTACAATGCTGGCAAGAGAAACAACAAGACAAAAGTCACCATCAGAACAGACTTCAAAGGTCAGTGGGAGTTGTATAACCTTTAAGAAACACCCTATATAAACACAGCCTATAGTGCAGTACCTGTCTGTAGTATCTGCGTTTCAGGATGTTCCTGTTGTTGTCCAGCTTGTCTGCCACCGCTGAGCCATAGATCTCCATACTGGCTGTGAAAACCACCAGCTCATACCACTGGCTCACCTGTGCACACATGATATTGTAAGTAAAAAATTTACAGTAAGTGCTCTATAAGTCACGAGGGGTCATTATCCAAAACAAAGATAATTTTATGGCATCAGTAGTTTGAGAGTGCAGTACAATGGGGATTGATGGTAAAGATGACCGCTCACCACTTCTAAAAAGAAGTCGACATGCGGCCTTTTATGTACGAAGAATCTGACTGGGTGCTTGTCGATGACGACCTGCACGGAGACAGAAAGACACACGGTGTTTAGGCTCAAATGCACGTGCGTTCAAACTTGTACATATTTGGCCAAACACTCGTACTTTGAGGATGAAGTCTGGCGGCGTGCCAGGTCTCACTGTGGGTCTGAGGACCCCGTCATGGTGAGAGTGGATCAGCGTCTCGTCCAGGTCCAGAACCAGAATCTTCCTCTTTACTGCATCTGGAGTTCATCACACAGCATAGACACATGAGCTATTTTATCTCAGCACATTGACATGCACACAGGAAATCAGGTTACTGGGACAAATGAGGTTACACAAGGAATCACACAATGCTATTACATGCACTGTAATAACGACGGTTACTGGATCACTCCAAATCTGGATAACCAGGGCTCTAAATGGGACTGTGTATTACAATGTAGGCCGCTAGTTGTGTAAAGAACAGGCAGAATAGCCAGCTGAGAGTCACCTTAAGGGTTTTATTTGAAGAAACAGAAAACAGCATGACGACCAATTTATTACATTTTGTTCCTGAAATCTGGTGTGTACATCTGCTGAGATCAGGATAATCCTGATTTTTTTGGATCGAAGGTATCCCAATCCTACTAAAAACACACGCACTAAAAGTTTGATCCAGAACTGGATTATGTAATCTAATCCGATTTCAGAATCCTTTTCTTTTCTTTTGAACAAACCATTTTCAAGATCTGATCCAATCCTATCACATTACTTCTGAACAATTAGGCCCTTAAAACTTAGAGAGGTTACTTCATGTCAGTCTCACTTTTTTAAGGTTTATTTTAAGTACATCGTGATGGTGATGGGCAATTGCTCCTGGACCCATTTCCATTTTGCGGCTGGTTTACCTCTCTTTGGATTGATGATGGTACGTTCCATTTGCCAGCACACTTTACTTTTGGGGATAGGCTGAGCAATTAAAATACATGACGTATATCTACCCTGTCGGCTGTTGGGGCCCAGGACAACTAATTAAAATAAATTCACTTCATTTTTATAAGATAATACACCAAGAATAAATACTGCCTTTCAGGGAGTCCTGGACACGTGAATTAACAACAATTGTGACAACAAACCATAAAAACAGTTTTATGAGAGAGTTTTTGGAGCTCCCTGACAAGGCCCCAGATCAGAGACAAATTGGCATTGGCTTGGCGCTTGAAAATCGGTGCTTAAGTAGTATGTGTAAACCGCATCCCAGATATCTTGCACACAAAATATCTGAACCTGTCGGGGACTTTGTTGGCGAGCTACAGCCAATGAGAGCACGAGACACGAGTTGAGGACAGAGACAAGGACTGAGTACTGCTCCCTCTCCAAGGTGTGTGTGTGTGTGTGTGTGTGTGTGTGTTTAAGGGCACATTCACACCAGGATAGTCCGGGGGACTCGGTTCAATTGGGCAGGGAATGCTGAAAGATTTCACACCTTCACTTGGTCTGGTTCACTTTCACACTGCACTTTTGAAAGTGGACCAAATCGCCTGGACAACGTCACGCAACAGCTCGTTTGGGGGCGGAATTGCCCGAAACAACGACTGGCCAAGAAGAAAAAAAAAGCACGAGGAAGAAGAAAACCCGGTTCATCAATTAGCCAGGACTGAAAATGGAAATCCATTGTGGGTAACCACAACCAACTGCGATATATAGTTATCTGACCATATATCAATAAGCGCCTGCACCATCTCACTACTTCACGTCTGCCCATGAGATATTTTCCAACCTTTTCTTTTTTTTTAACCTCTGCTTCTCCCAGTTCGCGCTGATGGCCCAAAATGCACTGCACTTAACGTCACTTCCTCTCTTTGGTTCGCAGATTGTTGGTTTGCATTTCCCAATGTACGCAAACCGCACCAGGGTTCACTTACAAGAGAACTGAAACCCCCAGTTTTCAAGCAGACCAGGGTTGGCTCGTTTGGTCTGCACCAGAGTTCGAATGAGCATTCACACCACTCTAAACGAATCAGACTATCTGAGGAAGCGGACCAGGGTTCGTTTAAAGCGGACCAAATAGCGCCAGTGTGAATGCGTCCTTAGTGTCTACCCACCAACCCTGAGTTGTGGTTCAACCAGTGTATCGTATGACATACTCATCAGAGGTTCCTGCTGAACTTGCAGAACTTGTAGTGTGTGACCCCCCCTGTCGCTGGTCAGTCATGTAGTGTGAAAACCGCAATGACTTCAAGACCGCAGTCTCAAGACAGCAAGATGTGTGCTGTGAGAGTACAGAGTACAGCCATCTGACAACTAGTAACCTGTAAACTAGTAATATAATAATGATACCCATAATATGCACTAAGATACGACACAGCATTTTTTGGCCAGGAGGTGCAGATACCACCTCCTGAGGGCCTTTTCTGCCAACCTTATTCTGTTATGAGAGGTATTAGAAAGCAATGTGACACACAGACTTGGAGACCACTGGTGATACAGTTATAATTTTGTTCACTATGTTGTCAATACCAACAGAAATACCAGCCATTTACAGTTAAAGGAATTACTCATTCACTTGAAACTGGACCTGGATCTCTAGCCGAGGTCACTGTTGTGAGTGAGAGGCGAGGAAAGTGAAACTGAAATGCAATCCTTCCTTCAAGTCAAGAGAGTTCTTTTGAATGAGCTCTCTTCAGGTAGAAGGGAAATGCATTCGGAGCACACACACACACCAGCCCATGCTAAGTACTGCATTAAACATTTGTACTTCCTCTCCACTTCCACACCACACACACACACAGACACACACACACACACATCTTGTCATTGTTAGGGTCAGAGAGGGAAGCTAAATTTATTTGGTTTTTTTTGGTCACCATGCCACCGTGTTGGGTGGATCCTGACATAAACCTGCTGCAATAATTCACTGTTTTACTTAAATGCTTTTTTGGGACAATGATAGTTTACCTAGCACAGTGGCTAACTGACCTACAGCCAAATAAGGCAGTCTTTTAATTTTAGCATTCTGGTTAAAGGCCTTGAGAAACACTATGGTCCGTCTGCTGCCTTTTTACTAGTAAAGGCTTTCTGTGCAGTGTAAAAATGTCAAACATTATTTATGCAGTATTGATACACAGATCCTTGGTATTTCACACTGGCCTATGTATTATTAAACATGAATATTATTGATCTGTGATAACGGCAACTCCAGGGGCCAGATGCACGAACGATGTGAACGCACGAAAACCACGCGTACGCCTTTTCCCACACATAACCTGGTAAGAATGTGCAGTGAGAATGTGCGCACCTCACACACTCTTCAGACCAGACGTGCACACGGTTTTAGCTGAGAAAGCTGCAGGTGAGACGATGAGGACGAGTTTAAATGTAAGTTGAGAGACGGAAAACATTGCTTTAACATTGACACACGAGTGCTATGAATCATTGATCAGCCTTCTGACATTTCTCAATACACATGGTTAGGGTTTTACTGTGATGATGGTTTTCAGAAACGTGACAAATTTGTGGTACTGGTGCAACAAATATTTACAGCTGTGCTTAAAGACTGCTGCTCTGGCACGACTGGAGAACCACGCTGATGCAACACAGTCAGTGACATACTGTTGTTGAGGTATTTCTCATTGACAAATGAATGGTGGAGGGGCACAGGTATCAACACGCAAACAGATGATTAAGGCTGTTTCTACATCAATTCATGGCGAACACTGGGTGTGGAAATGAAGCTCGTGCCCATGTGCCCACTTTAACAAAGATTGAGATTTATAAAACAGAATTACACAGCACACAGCTTTATAAATGTGAGGAACAGAATGCGTAAGCTTTTGTTTTACTCGTGACTCTACACAAGAATTTTATGCAACTGGCCCCATGTGTTGAACCTTTCCTGTACTTCTGATACATGCTGATTGGGATGTGTGGTCCCCTGCACCTGATTGGGTCCACCTGCTGAGGCATGGCCCTTCCCTACTCTTGCTTCCTGTCTTCACAAACCTGGGTCCTGATTGGAGCCGCATCCTGTCTAGCTCTCCAATCTAGACGGTGCAGCTAGCAACTCAGAAGACTTTGATGCAGAATTTTTTCCTGGGTGCAGGGGTGCTGTTTTGAAGGTAAGGGTTTTATTTTCACTTTTGGTTTTGTTTCTGCAGGTAGTGCAGCACCCTTCCTTTGTTGCACTGACAGATATTAATCTCATCTACAGCTGTGCAACAGATGGACATTTCCTTTAAAGCACTGATGTTGTCTGAGGGACATTCAGGTGTGCTGTCAGCAAACCCATCCGTTATTCTTACTGCTTGTTTGTCTTTCAGTTGTAATGACGCAAGAACGTTGTCACACTCTACTGTTGTTGAACCAAACTTAAGGCCAGTGACTTACATGCAAAATCTTTCTTTGCATTCTAGTTAAAAGTCACAGCAGTGCACAATTACAGGCCAATGTAGCACAACAGGTTCACTGAAACAATAAAAAAAGAGAATACAGGCCAACTGATTCATCTCAATAAATATATACAGCCTATAAGCACGACACACAAATGACAACTTGTCTGAGTTTCCTCATATAGAGAAGGCATATTATAGAAGTCTAGAAATACTCATGATGTTCATTTGACGACGGTCCTGAGAACAAGGTCAGTGTGTGTCTGTGCACAAGGACGTTGGTATCTTGCTGATAACTTTTGTTTTCTGCACAATCCTTTCTTTCTTGACAGACTGGTTTGACTTGTACTTAAATTTCCAAGTTACAATTATGTTGTGATAGTGTCTGCCCTCTATCATTTTATCTAAAAAAAAAAGTAGTTAAAGAAGTTACACAGGGACCCAGAAATGTAGCTTTGCAGTCACATTATGACATCATATCATGTACTCACTGAGTCTGTTTCTGGAAATAGGTGACAGAGGCAAAGTGTCGTATCGCACCGTCTGATACTGGATTATCTGCAAAGGAACAAGGCGAATGAAACAGTCAGTCAATCCGTAACAGATCAGCACACTGTTAATACAAACCCTACACTGAGCTGTAATGAGGTAGCTGCACCATGGATGGTTTTCAAACGCGTCTGTTTTCTTTGTGCTTTGATTAAAGATGAAAAAGGGGGGACTACATGTTTGGCACCAAATACACTGAAGGCTCCAATCTTTTCATTTCCTACTGCACTCTAAAAGTGTCTGATTTCATCTCCAAGACAACAACATCTTGTGTGACTTTACACAGACGACCAGTATTAGTGTTTTAAGAATCCTCTGGGGCATAACGGCAAAGTGGTTTTGCGTCGTTTTAGTTGCTGCAATCCATAATCCAATTTCAGGGAAGCATCACGACTGAAACTTAGCTGAATGAGTTAGAGCAGAAGTATGGCTTTATCTCCCAAACTTTATATTTGAGAATTTAGACAATACATTCTTGGGGAATGTACATCCGAGATTTAGGAAGAGAACAGAGGAAGACACCAGGCTGAAACGAACTTGTGTCCACCCCATGACTCCTCCTCTCCAACTTCCTTGCTGCGCACCGCTCAGGATGACTACAGAGAGGACCCTCTCCAGTGCCACTCTTGCCCAGGGGCTCTGCACTTTCCTTCACAGGGCTATTTATATCCCCCCAGCTGTCGGTGGGTGTCAGTGGAGCATGGGGCGCACACACAGAGGGAGACTTGCAGGGTGACTTTGACTGAGCCTGGGCTGCTTGGTACCTAAGCCTTGGACAGGGCCTCCCTCTGTGTGCGCCCTCCCACTGCTGCCTGGCAGAGTAATGCTCGGGGGAAGCCTATTGGTGCGAGCAGCTGCTGAGCACCGCAGGGGGACCTCACCCTCGACTTGGCTCTCTGCACCTCCAAGAGCGTCCATCTGGACCCCAGGCCTGCAAACTCAGACTGAGTCCCCTACCTACAGACTAAGGCTAAATCTAACATTTCAAATATTCTTGCTCTGCTAACCTGACCAACAGCCGCCCCCCAAAAAATCTAACCTTCAATGTTCGATGATTTAAACGGGAGAAATGCAGCTAGTCCTTGCATTTGTGTGGCTGTACCTGAGATACTGGCAAGTGTAGTTAAGAAATAGCTCTTTAAACTTGAGCTAATGACAGAGAGGATAATTTCAATATTATTTGTTTTCTAATTAAGTTTACTATCATAGAAGACTACAAAAACCTGCAGATTTTCACAGCAAAGAAGCTGAAACCAGACACAAAAAATGACATTAATTATTATCTGATTATCAAGGTTTTTGCAGATTAATTTTCTGTAAATTAACTAATCAACTAATCATTTCAGTGACTATTAAAATTAGGAGTTTTGTGTTGTGTAGCCAACTGTTGAACCACTAACTCCACATCAGACTACACGCTGTCACTCACTCATGCAGGAGATAATAAGCAGAGCCATTACGCAACATTAATAAACAACCATCTCTGCATCTGTTGACACAGAGTGGCATGCGAGGGATTATTACCTGGTCCTAATATCTATAATCCAGTAGAGCTTTTATTGATCCATATGTTTGGATCGGATCACTTCTCGAAGGGAAACACCTTAAGTCCTACCTTACTCGCAGACAGCAGAGGAAACAAGGTGATTATTAGATTAATAAATTAGGTTATCATAACAAACTGGGGGATTCAACTTTAGCATCAATCCCTTGTTTTAAAAGTACTGAGCAGGTCAGGTGTTAACATCTAACCTCAAATCACCTGCTTCAGGATCACCTACATGATACACTACGTTCGCAGTCACTGGATCATGACATTGTTCCAGTGCATCACATATTGTAAACAACAGCGCTAAACTGTGAGTGAGAATGAGAGAAACGGAGGGAGGGAGAGAGAACAGTACACTCTCTGTGCTGACATAATCCCTCTCACTTCAGCCATAACATGGACTGGACTACTCACTCTCAGGGCCTGTTGACAACCCGCAAGTGTTGCTACCACACAATAAACCGCAGACAAACCTCGACCGGCGAGATGATTACAACACACGGGGCACTCCTCCAAGCTTTGTTGGGCTTGATACTGAGCTAGAGTCGAAGTCCACTCATGTTACACCACATATGCATGGCTATTAACGACTCGACAACACCTGTGCGTGCGTCTAAGTTATGGGGAGACGACTTCTGTCATCTTAAATGCCATGTTTATTGTGGAGGCATTTGAGAGCAATTGAAGGTGACTTGCAGACTTGTCCTGGCTGCTCCTCTGATTTAGTGTTTGGATGTAGATGAATGAGCCATTCATTCATAATATCACATCACAACCAGGTGCCTAGAGACCTTATTTAAGAGCGAAAACAATTAGTCTATTAATCAATTGCTGATAACTGATTGACTGTCATTTACCAATGACTGCACGTATGGTTTAAGTTACACAAATGTAAGAATTTGCTGTCTCTCTATCATTATTAAATGAATTTCCTTCTGAATAGCCTTTGGCTTTTGGAGACTTTCTGACATTTTATAGACGAATTGGACAATTAACTAATTGAAAATATAATCTAGAGTTATCAATAAGTTGCAGGTGGACATTTAGGTGCACTTTTAACATCCTGTGTGGTGCTTAAAGTACTCCTTGTGTTGCAAATGTGTTTTCACCATTCATTATCCTCTTCTGAATTAAGTTTCAGACACTCCTAGCACTCATTATGCTGAATGATCAAGCAATAAATTTGACACTGCTGTTATTGAGTGGGAGGTTGGTGCTACTCAGTCACATTTACATAATATTGGTAAATGGATGCACATAAGGAGACAGGAGATAACATCACAGGTGAGACACACAGGTAGTACAGCTCTCTGAGAGCTAACTGAGCATCCTTGAAGGTGTAACCTGGGAAGCATGGCAACCTAAAGACTTTGCTCACTTGTCACAGAAACACATCAGGATCAACTGCCATATATCTTTCAACCCCCTTCTCACCGTTCGTAGGTGCTTCCTGAGGATGTACATGATGAAGCCCCATATTCTCGACGTTACGCCGAGAAAAGTGCGGATGCCAAGTAAACACTGCCGGGTCTTCAGCATGTTGACGACCACGCAAAGACCCCACAGTAACTCAACTTCAATTCTGAGTTGGTAGCACTCTCTCGCCTCAAGTTGTCGGGATAATTACGGAGGGAACTTGCTTGCTAGTGGTAGTCAAAATCCGTCTTTAGCCACAGCCGCCAAACTAGCAATTCAAATTAACAAGAGGCCAAGCAAACGTGTGAGTACCTCGCTCTGCACACTTGTGGCACAATTAGCATCAAATAGAGTGCATTCGCATTGTTACTGTGGGAGACAAACGTGGACGTGGTCAAAAGAAAAGCTGCTGCACGACGGCTGCTGCTGTATGGACCTTAGCACGCAGCTCGTTGACAAGCTAGCTCCGGAGCTAGCTGTGTACCAACTACCGTTAGCTAGTAGCCGCCGAGCTACCGCTAGCTCGACAGGGTGACCACCTTGAACCTTGGACAAAAATACCCCAAAAAAGCTGTGGGGCCGCTCGTTGTCAGGCACCGGGTCAGCGCGACTTCACTCTGTGCGGCGTCCGAAGAGAGACAGCTTTGTAAAAGTTCCCCAAAGTCAAACCGGCCCGGTTAAAATCAGTTTGTAGTCCAGTGGAAATCCGGAATGAAACTGCGAGCCGCCATCGCCGCCTTGCCGTCACTTCCGCGAGGAATCCTGTGGTCGCGCGCAGCACGTCCACGTGGAAAGAAAATAAACAGACGTGAACGAGCAAACGTGTGAGCCTGATTCAAGTCTGTTTAAATTAGCCTGGTTAGCCTCTGTGATTTTTCAGACACTAGTTTATTGTTTGTAATGCAGTTTGATTTTTGCCTAGACATTTTTGTGTATAAAAACATGTTGCTTTACTTTAGCAGTCAATAATCCAATATATGTCACTGTGATTCAGGTGAAGTTTTAAGTTTTCAAGTTTTAAAACAATCATGGGCGTAGTTTTTTCTTTCAAAATTGGTGGGATGACACAATGGAAACAGGGATGGGGATTGGGGGGAGGGTGTCCTTCTTGGATAATTCAGGGCATCAAACATTTAATTTCCTGAGACACTTTAAATCTGAAAACTGTGCACCATTTTGCAACTGTTTCCAGGTTTAACTTCATGTTTCCTCAAAATGGTGAGCATCAGGCTTCAAGGTACTTTCTCTTATTTGGTGGGTGTGTCACTGGTGTACCCAATCAACAGAGGTGTGTATGTAAACCAAATTCTGGAATCAATTTATGGTGGACATGTCTTTAAATGTCAAAATAATAGACCTCTGCTGTTTAAATGGTGTTATTTGTTCTAAATACTGTGGAGGACATGGCCCCTGTGCACCCCCCAAAATCTACGCCTATGAAAAAATTCACTGGGCATGGGCGAATGTGTTTTATAGGCACTATATATGGGAATATTTAGCATGGGTAGCTTTTACTGCTGTCAGTGGACACATGGGCATGCCAACGGCAAGTTAATGCAAAAATCTTGCTGCCAAATTACTTCAGCTTATTAGGAAAATAATATTGATCCCCTCTGACACTTCCATGCAAATTGCACCATAGATTGTAATGTTATTTATTATGGGAAATGATTTCACTCGAAAATAATTATCATTTGATGCAAATAGACCCAGGGCATAAAGTAATTAATCTGTGTTAAAGTCACCCATTTAGGAATCCAATTTGTCAATATTAACCATGGAAGATTATTTAACTGTTAACATAATAAATCTCATGAATATTATTTCTGATCATGGATACATACATGGACATGATATGGACAGTAGTGAGCAGCACTTTTCCTTCTGACAATAAGATCTTTAGAAGCTCTGGGAAAGGAAATAGTATCCAGGATGCATGTTTTCCTTTATCACTTTAATTATCTTGTGACCCCGCTCATTTTTATTTTGCCCCGACGTCCAAGTTGGGAACCACTGCAATAAATCACTGTTCTAAGAGTCAGTTCGATGTCTGTGGAAATAAGATGGTGCATTACACAAACAATCAGGGTTGGAAATGATCTTTTTTGTCCACCTGCCACTGTGGCTTGTGAATTCCAAAATCTACCGATAGATATAAATCTAGCAGCCACTTGCATATTTTACCAGCATTTGGCTGGTGCTAATTTTCAACCCTGCGTACAACATTCTATTTTTTGAAAAGAGAGTGTGGTATCGACTAACAGTTGGATAAAATAAAAATAAATTTATTCAATGTGATTAAAAAAGGTGAAAAATAATATTAGGAAACACTCTTGAATAAAACAATTTTATAAACATAATACGGACTTCTTACAGAAATACTGGACATTATTTTTCATCTTCAAAGCTCCATGAGCTGCGGTGTTAAGGCTTTTAATCTGCACTACTGAAACAAGCTCAGTGTCTTGAAGGCAAGGAGGACATGAAATACGGATCCTTTGTGCTTGAACCCTACACATCTAGATCATCGTCAGGATCCTCCTGGTCATAGTCATCGTTGGCATCAGGCTCGTACAGAATTCGTCCTGAACCTGGGCCTGAGTGGAGCAGAGCAGTTTTCCTGTAGGAGCAAAAAGGGGACAGCGTTTTGGAGTTGTTTGTAAAAATTAACAAAACATATCAAACGAAATCACAAGAAAACTGTTGAAAAATATGACATATGTTCCTCACTTCTCTTTGCTGAAGACAAAGGGAAGTGCAAGTTTCTCTTTAGCCTCACGCTCTGTATCAGAGAGTCGAAGGTTAAAGGTCAAATTGGCTGTTGGGTCCGTCTATGGAAACACAAAAAGGACACTTTTCAGTCATGAGCCCTATCTTTAGCTGAATGCTCCCCGTATGGTGAAAAGGTGATAAACGTGATATACTGCACCTCCTGCTCCTCAGGGTCAGCCTGCTTGGGTCCAAATTGGCTGGGTTTGCCCTGTACTGTGACTGTAAGATCATCTTTAATGCTGAAAATCTCCTCCTAAGGACAAAAAAAATATATATATATATATATATATATATATATATATATATATATATATATATATCAGCTGTTTTAACAGTGAAGGAACACAATGATCCCAAATGAAACACTCCTTACATCTTGCATAACTTTTCCCGATTTTGAGCGCTTAGTTATCTTTGCCACAGCGTCATCTCCTTTTATCCCCGGTGCTACAATGATGACTGAAGTAGCCAAGTGGCATACACTTCCCACAGTGCCCCTCTGATGCATATCTGCATGGAGCAGGCAGATTACAGATCTCACAGCTCCCCCTAATGAAAACACAGAAAAATACCATTAAATAGTGGCAAAACTAGATGATCTTCAAGTTACACTTTGTTCTCAAATACATCAGCCATGGATGTTTATTTCACAATAGGATGGTGCACTTTTTTTTTTGGATAAATATTAATAGTATTAATATTAATATATCCTCAATTTCTCTTAGAAGATAATTAGACTCTCACAGCCTGGATGTCTTTTCTTCCGTCATCAAATACTACAAAAAAAAAGAAGATGATGATGATTTATCACCTTTTCTAAGTTGCTGAAGAGTCTTGCAGACAGCAGGGGGACTGAGGTGTCTCAAAATCCATGAAAGAGAGTCGATCACTAAGGTAGCTGGTTTGGGGTGTGATGCATGCTTGACCAGACGTGTAACTTCCTCCAAACAGAACTGGTGAACTGTGAAAGCTGGGTGATCGGTCCAGCCAAGGGGATCTGTGTAGGCATTGTGAAAGTGTAGCCTGAAACAGATGATTAACAGTCGGTTTGTTATAGGTTAAATAAACTGTCTAATAAAAAGGGCTGCAGCTGGATTGATAGTGCTTCTGATCATTTGGTATATATCAATATTAAAACAGGTGGCTATTAATTTACTGTTGATGGGCTAATTTTTTCAATACTAATCTTAGTTACCTCTGAGTAGGTGATCCTTTCAAACCATCTTTCAGCTCTTCCTCACTGATGTCAAAGCCAAGGACATGGACAGCTTCCTCCCTGAGTTCACAAGGCAAAGCAAGCTTTAAAATTGTGGTTGTTGTTAGTTTGTTTTAACAAATACATAACTTAGAAACATTACTAACCCATTGTACATACATACATACCTGCTCAGTGCAGCATTGATGAAGCTCTTCAGGAGGTGTCGACCCGAATAACTGACAGAATCTGACAATGCAAATATAAATTACATGACTTTATTGTATGCTAATACTTTGGTTCACACAGTTATGTTATTAGTCTCAGTTTGGACTTAAATTCTACAATACTTAAAGCATTTACCTTGTATTATGAGAAGCCCTCCAGCATCAATGCCTTGCAATAAGTCAGGCAACATGGTAGTGGGTTAACTGTCTAAGTAAACTGTAGTCCAGGTAGCTTCAGCTAGTTAGCATGTCTCTAACTCGCCACCTATTTAAACGTTAATACGATAATAAAACATCGTAGAGCAAAGTAATTCAACGGCTGAAGAACGAGGCCGCTAAAAATTAGACTGGTAACCGCCTAAAGTCACAGAAACTCATAATTTACTGAAAATGAAGCTTCCTCTGCCCATACTTACTTCAACATGTTTCGCTAGGTAGCATGTTTGGAGTGTATAGCTTCAAAAACGTCATATCCCAGAGTTCCTCACACTCTAATATCGATTATATGTGGGTAATGTAGTTCTGGAACATTTACGACCTGGCTCGTCTCAGGTTGAACGACGACACAGTAAACTACGCTACCCAGCATTCCCCGCGGGGAACACTGCGCTGGCAGCCTCAAGAGGTTTCTGCCGCGCAGGGAGAAGATCGTGCGGAATAAAGTCAAAACTCCAGTCGTTTTGTGTGCCTACAGTGAAGAAACGAAAAAAAAAACTTCATCGCAGAAGTTTACATTACGGATTTACGTTAACGACTACCCGCGTGAATCTATGGATTTTACGGTTTTGCTATATTTTAACACCGAGCGTTATATAAATGTAGTGACGAAGAAAACGGAGCTTTAAGTGCAGCACGTTAAGCGACGGAGGAATTAGTATTTTGCAGAGCTACTAACGTTAGTGAAGGGACAGTTCAGAGGCGGTTTGCCCGTGGCACGCTGTTGTAACGGATCCCCAGGGAGGGAATAACACAACTTCGACCCACAGTTTGAGTGCTTTTTGAGGAATAGTCTTTTCGGTGTTGCGCGCCCTTGTCTCGCTGCTGCTAAAGTTCCCCGGCGGTAAGGTGCAGCCACGCCGGGGGAAGGCACAGCGCGACGGCCGCTACTCTCCGGCTAGCTCGCCTGCTGCTTCTGTTCCTTGGATCGCGGCCTTGTCGGTGAGGCGACAATGCTTGACATAATGTCTGAGCACCAAGGTATGTTTCATCTGTATTCCTTAGCGGGCTATTAAAACACTGTTTCTGTGTAGTGCAAAACTGCTCTCTGTTGAAATCTGCCTGCTGTATTTTGCGGACATTAAGATGGCTAACGTTAACCTAACGCAAGTTATGTCCACCGTTAACGTTACGTTTGGTTGCGTATGCTGTATTAGTAACATCACTTGCTCTTGAGCAACTTTTAATTTGTCGTCAAAATGCCATGAAAGTTGTGTTAAAGTGAATATCTCGTGTTTTGTTCGCTTACCGTAGCTAACCCAATGTTAACGTTTGCACAGTGAAGTTAGCTTGCTGTTAAACGCGCCGATCCATGTAGCTTAACGTTAACAGCTAATAGCTGGATAGCTAACGTTGCCAAACCACTTCGCAGAAAACAATCTGTACCTTGACAGTTTTTACGTTAAATTAAATCACTTGTCAGCCATGAAAAACTAAGTTGAAACCGATTGAACGTTACACCGTGCTAACACCAAGCTAACACGGCTAATAAGCCTCCCACTTCTATTTCAAGAAAGCCAGGGTGATTAGCTAGCTAACCGAGTGGCTGCTTGTTAGCATAAGTTAACTCAGATGGAAATTCCCTGTTAACAATGTCGAGTTTAAATGCAACTTATTAAATATATATTTATGTAGGAGCTCACTCTAGTCGAAAGCCCGTTTGCCGTTATTGTTGCAAACGCCATAACGTGTTGTTAGCTACCCCTCTAAATGTCAGCTAACGTTAGCATGTAGCATCCAGACAATACAAAATGACAAGTTTAAAGCTTGGCATTGATCAAACTGAGCTTTGCTAGCCACCGTTTCACCAAACCAACCATTTGTTTTAGCGTTGATGTTAAACCGATGGGCGACTATTTATGGCAGATGGCGAAATAACCGGACTTTGTATAAAGTTCAGATGGTGATCAAGTGACACCGGTTGCGGTTTGTTGGCAGACCCAGTCATCTAGCGTTAACATCCGATGGCTGGTTTGCTTATTTTCCGCTCAAACGGCCATCAGTAAGCTCTGTCGGTCAATTTAACGTAACTAAACAAACACGGCTCTTAAATAAGCTCAACATACTCATCACTAATAACCCCGATTAAGTTATTGAGCCGTGTTAGCAGGCTAATGCTAGCGTTAGTCCACATGCGTCTCATCATACCCCTAGGTAACTGGGTACTGGTTATTCTGTTGAGCTATTTCTGTGAAAATATTAAGCAAATCAAGACTGGTTCACTTGTCACTTACTCATCTGTTTTGTCTGTCTCCACTAGATTCACTGTTATCGTGCAAAACGGAACCTTTGGTGAGTACTTTGCAATGTAAATATGAATACTCGTGAGTAGCTTTTGTCAGTGGAGCTTTTAATGTTAGCTTCAGTTTGTTAAACAAAGCCATGTGCTTTCTTGTAGCCCCCAGAGAGGAAAAAGAGGACAGTTGAGGACTTCAACAAGTTCTGCAGCTTTGTCCTGGCTTATGCTGGTTACATCCCCAGTCCTAAAGAGGTAAGCTGCTATGAATGTCACTGTCGATATTAGAAACTGCTGTTATCACATGCCTTACTCAGGCTGGGATGAAATACTGAAATGCTTTTTCCTCTTGTCTTGTAGGAAAGTTCATGGTCTCCAACATCATCCAGCTCTGCACACAGTTCAGGGTTATCAGCAGACGGAGGCGGCGGAGGCAGCAGCTCCACCGGCAACAACTGGGCAGATGGAAGCTCAGACATTCACACCATCCACACATTTGTCCGTAAGGCTCGAGCAAATAAGGGCAAGAACATTCGCCGCATGCACTCTGACAGCACTCTGCTGGACAAGATGCGCCTTAAAGACTCCCTGTACGAGAGCCAGGCCAGCACTAAGGCCGAGCGCAAGAAGGACAAAAAACTGAAAAAGCTGTCGCTGGGCTCTGCCATGACGGCGGCAGATAGCGGCAGCAGCGAGGGCGAGAAAAGAGCCCGCATCAAACGCAGCAAAAACTCAAAACAGCCAAAGCCTAAGAAGCTCAAAAGTTCGGCTGCTCAAAGCGAGACAGACTCTGAGGCACGGCATACGCACACAGAGGTACGACCTGCCAGAGAGGAGCTGTCGGAGCACGGGGGGTCCACCCCTGGCATGCAGGGCCTGGGGAAGATGCAGGCAGACGAGTCCATCAGGGAAGCAGAGATGAGCTCCAGTGAGGGTGAGACCTGGATCGCAGATGAAGACATCATGGTGGAGTCAGGTATGACATTTTGTCCTTCAAACTAGCTTTTTTGTCCTCTTCTTAGCATGCACCGATTGATTACTTATCAGCTCTGATGTTCTGTTCCCTTTATCAACGCAGGGGACGATTCATGGGACTTGATCACCTGTTACTGTGGGAAGCCATTCGCAGGACGGCCGATGATCGAGTGCAACCAGTGCGGCATATGGGTGCACTTGTCATGCGCGAAGATCAAGAAGTCCAACGTTCCTGACATCTTTTACTGCCACAAGTGCAGGGACGTGCGGCGGTCTGGACACAAAAAAGACCTGTAGACACGAAGAGGACGGAAGGGACCGAGGAGCAGCCGCCCTGTTTTACGCTGTCCTCTTGACACTTGTTTTTCTTTGATGCCTACAGCCAAAACAGCCTAAACTATCACCTGGATGGCAACTGTATTGTCAGTTTGTAGGATTTCTTTTTTGACAATCACAACCATTCTTATTTATCCTCACTGTTTCTTTTCTTCTTTTCTTTGGTTACTGTGAAGAACTGGACAGACGGTAACAGTGACAGCGGAGAACCATTTATTTGTTCGTAAATAATCCCTTCATTAATTGGCTTTATTGTTGTATACCGTGCTGGTAGCGTGCGCATAAACTCTCACACTTACTCTCATATTCACTTGTAAATTATTTCTTAACAAATCAGTAAAACTTTTCTTTAGTGTCTCAAGGAGTATTTTCAGTTTCCACCCAACTTCAAATCAATGCAAGTTTTAAACATTGACAAAATTTTAAAGCGGAAGAGATGGGAAACGTCGCCGCTGTTATTTGTTTAGAAGTATGTTATAATGCTAGACGGGCAGCTCATTTTTTATTTGTGATTGTATTCTGGAGATTTATTTTTGAGCTTGCGTTTTTGTTTCGGTCGTCAGTGATAATCACTGAACTTTAAACATGTAGAGATCTCACTCCTAGAATAAGTGATCTTTAAACTCCGTTGAATCTGTCAACATTTATTACTGCTACATTTCAAATTGCACACAGACTGTTCTTTCGGCAGTGCACTTTTTTTTTGGGGACATGATGAGCTGCGGCTGATTTAAATCTGTACTTGGCATGTCGCTGTGTACATTCATGATTAAGCGCTTACTGTTTCTCCCTGTCTGGCTTGGTAATCAATTATAGCCATTTACCATGAACAACATTTACATTGAAAGCTGTTAAATTTTGATGTTTCTGTTTCATGTGTGGTTTTAGTTTTTTCCATGTTTTAAAAACTCATCTGATACGAGGACGTTTCGTTGTTGTATGACGAATGGTTTGGCAGTGCTTTACAATATCAAAAGTGGCTCCGAGGCTCGTTTTATGAATGGTTGTAAAATATTTGTTTTTCTGTTTTCATGTTTATTTCTTAGCTTTCTGAGAAGCGGGATTAGGGATGCGCCCGCATCAGAGAATGGACATAAGATTGTCTCACATCGAGAACAAAGTTGTAGTGTACAGAAAATAAGTTGACACCGCGTAGGTTGCGGCGTTTTGTTTATGTTGTTTGGTTTTACCATGTGCTTTTTCTTTTTGTTGATGGGAGAGTCTTGGTAAGTCTCCAGTAGCAGTTGCACTCTCTCTACAACTTCAATTCTGTGTACATATCCTGTTCTTTGACAACTGTACATATGTGAAAGTGAAGAGAGAAAATACCCAAGCAAAATCTATATTTTCTGCAGTCTGATATTGTTTTCTTTAATTGTAGCTTGAAAAATAAAAGTCTTTGGGAACATAATGGTGGTATTTTGAATCAAAGACACACAAAAAAGACACAACAGTTATTTTGTCATATTTAATTACACATTTGCACACAGCAGTGTTTGTCATGTTCGCATCTGTGACCACTAGAGGGAGCAGGTCAACAGGTGTCTCACTTGTTAGTAAGGCAGTGAGTTAAATAAGGAATAAATACCACGGCATATGTCATACAAAGTTCATACATGGATTGGCTCTGAGACAATTTATGGAAGGAGGAGGAGGAGTTGCTCTTTAATGCCAGTTGTCTTCCCAGTAGATGTCAGGTTCATCCTGTAACACAAACACACACATGCTCAGTGTTTCACCGTACAAAAGCAGCGTCTTAAGGAATTATCAAGGCTATAAATCATCATTATTATCTGTATCAGTGACTCTACAGGAGCACGATAATGTCATTCAAAACCTGGGCATGCTGAAAATTGTAATTATGCAAATAATGGGGAAGTGATCCAAGAAAAGTCTGCTATTATAACATTTATCCACCGTCATGTATTAATGGTGTCTATCAGGCTCTCTTGAAATCATTGCATACATTTAAGATGAACATGATTATTGCTGGCCTCCATTGGCACCCAATAATGGTTGGCCCCCAGAAAACTTTCCCATTTTTACCCCCGTATGAACAGCCCTGGTACTTGTATGTATAAACGCTGTATCAGTTACTCTCAGTAGCCTCAAAATTAGCGACCATATTAGCAAGTTTTCTCTTGTAACTCACCTTTTGGTTTCGGGAACTGGACATCTGAAATCTGCCAATGGAGTCCAGAGGAGCGACCTTCCTCCTGTAGACACAGCAGCAGGAAATCACTTAATTTCTGTGACTGACTGAAAATTGACAATAGCTTATATACTTTTCCTTCCTGATACATGTTCACACGTTCAAAAATAACACTCTTATTTTATTTGAAAGTACAAAAATCCACGGAAGCAAGTTGAATTTGACTGAATTTAGATTGAATTTAGAAATAAAATATTGTGCCAGCCCTAATTTAGATGATGGTTGACATAAAACAATTTAAGTTACTTATGTTGTGAGTTAATTGCATTTAAATAACCCTGGTTAGTTCATTAGACACATTTTCAAAGCTTTATTTATTTGTTAATTTCACCTTGTATGACTAGAATATGGTTTCATACAAGTTTGAAGCCATTTAAGCTCTGATAAAAAAGTTTCTGTCATTGTCTCCTCACCTCTTTTCATTGGCTTTACGGTTGTACTGGTACTGGTTCTGGTTCTGGTTCTGGCCCTGGCGCTGCAGAGAAAGGTGCACTGTTGGGACGAGGAAAGTCTCTGAGTTAGAGTGGCGGCCACTCACACCCCTGTCCATCTCCCCAGCGTCACCCACAGAGAGGTCTCCCTGGTCTGAGCGGTCGGGCATTCGGGGGAAAAGCTCTTGGTCCAGCCAGATGACATCCTGAGGACAATAATCAGAGTATGAAAATACACATAAACTGTGCTTGGAGGTGTTTGAGTTCCCCAAAAGGTGATGAGGATGTTGTGTGTAAAGGCTTACTCTTTTGTTTCTGAATCTGCTCGGCAAAACAGCAGCAGACGTCTCCTCTGGCAACATGTAGAGAGCCAGGAAAGGTAGCACACACCTGCAGCAAAGCATCTGAGCAGAGAAACAGGGCCAGAGTCAGTAACAGTAAACACATGAGACTGAACTTTAAAAACAAGCAACACACTCACCTTAAATCTTGTGTTTTTTTCTGTGGGGTTCTGTCCTCAAAGCTGGTGATGGTTGCAGCTCTGCGTCTTCTGAGCTGCTGAACAGTGTGCAGGGTATTTGTAGCCATGCATGGAGGGTGGGTTTATATTATGGGATTGGCATCAGTGGCTGTTTAGGCTAAGTCAGTGTGTGTGTGTGTGTGTGTGTGTGTGTGTGTGTGTGTGTGTGTGTGTGAGTGAGTGACTTCAGACATGCCAATTACATCTGCCGCCTTGCCGCCTGGCATTGTCATCATTAGTGTCAAACCTCTACAGCTACTCTTAAGAGATCTTAAGTGCTGACAACATGCCTTGACACACGTACATACATACCGGCATACTGTGCACACGCAGTGTCCCACCCCTACGCCCTCTTCCATTTTCCTTGCGGCCGTTACAAGGGATGATGGGAGTGAGATAAGGCCATTGTTAAGGATGTTGTAGTTTGCTGTGTACTGGTTTGCCCTGGGGTGATACATTACCCTCAGGCTGGTCTCAGATGGTTTTGCTATTGAAAGTTTTGTTGTTGTTTGTTTCTGACCACAAGAACGTGTCTTCGATATCCTCCCATATGAGTTACAGACTCATGATGAATAAAAAAATGACATGATAAAATGCAATTTTATCAACATCTGTACACATGATCGTAACGCTATCATTTATACTTGGTAATAAGGTTGCTGTATCTTACTATATAATGACGAAAACACTGTCTGTGTGTGTGTTCGTCTGTGTCTTTGTTCCATGTTTTCCTCCTCACTGACTTGGTCAATCCATGTGAAATTTGGCACAGTGGTAGAGGGTCATGGGAGGATGCGAATGAAGCAATATTACATCGATTGGCCAAAGGGGTGCGCTATAGCAACCGATTGAAATTGCAAACTTTGAATGGGCATATCTCATGCCCCGTATGTCGTAGAGACATGAAACTTTGCACAGAGATGCCTCTCCTCATGAGGAACAAATCTGCCTCAAGAACCCATAACTTCCGGTTATACAGATTTTCCGCCATTTTGAATTTTTTGAAAAACCCTTAAAATCTATCTCTTCCTAGGAAGTTTGACCGATCTGCATGAAACTGGGTGAACATAATCTAGGGACCAATATCTAAAGTTCCCTCTTGGCAAAAGTTGGAAAACTTACTAAAACTGAGCTTCTATAAGGCAATGAAGATTGCGGAGGGCGTGGCTCATCACATAAAGGTGAATAACATCTCAAGGGTTTCACCGACCACCACGCAACTTTGTAGGCATATGACCACACATAATCTGAAGGGACCCCTCCATTATTGACCCCATCAAACAAAATGGGGGCACTAGAGAGCTAATTTCTTATCTAGGCCTAACCACCATATCGATTTTTACTAAACTTGGTAGATATGTGGAACAGGACGCCTCAAGGTGACTGGAGAAATTTAACTCTAATTGGCAACTGGGTGGCACTACAACAACAGAAAGATACTTAAAAATGGCTAAAATGTGACATATCGCTGTGGCTCCCCCTGTGGCCCAAAGTTGGGTTTTTGAAATTTTTGGTATGACTAAGTCATGGTATGGTATGCTGTACATAATCACGGAAACTGTCAGTGTGTCATTCTGTCAGTCAGTCATTCTGTCTGTCCCATGTTTTTCTATTCACTGACGTGGTCACTCTATGTTTCCCATGTGAACTACCAGTGCGCCCCACTTTTAAGTCAATACAATACAACATATAAACACTTTAACTATCTGTCTTTCAACGTGCTACCTCAACTACTAATGTACAGTTTTAGCCCACTAACTATCCCACTATTGGCAATGGTGCTACTGTACTTTCAATAAAGCAATCGTACTATCAAATTCACAAACACTGTGTCTGAATACATTGCTCTTCCTAATGGGTTCAGTTAACTATTTAATCTGCAATTTCCTATGACCTGTTTCCCAAACACACACCAGTGAGACTGTATGTGGGCAACTGTGCACTCAGTGGGCATGGACTAGTCTTGTTTATAAATATTGTCCTGTTACCTAAAGACACAAGTAATTGAACTCATCCTTACTCATTAGTTACTCTGTAACCTTGAAAGAAGCCTCTTAAAAGATAAATTAATCTACAAAAATGTCCAAAGTGATGACAAATGTCAGCCAAAAGTGACATATTTAAAAGCCCAAGGACTTGGGGGTGACTTTTGGCAGAAATGGTATTCATAACCATGTTTTCATTTCTTTATAATCACTTGAAAACAAGAATCATTGGGTTTTTGTTGCCTTAGAATGAGCCGTTTAGACCAGAACAAACAAATCAAAGAACATCAGTCAAATCAAAGAAAGGCTCTAGAAAGGCTGTTTGAATTTTCATGCCAGCCACTACAGTTGTCATACACGCCTGGCACACACAAGAAGTTCCAGCTTCGCAACCTTACCTCTACATGCCAGAAAATCCCACACACTAGACCAGGGGTCGGTAACCTTTACAATCATAAGAGCCATTTTTGGCCAAAAAGAAAAAATGTGTGTGTGTGGAGCCACAAAACATATTGGGCCTGATAAAGTAAGCTACAGTCTCAATTAGCCTATAACCAGATGGCACTTAAACTGCTCGCAACAAGGTCTGTGGAATATCTTGAGTAATCGGGTCATAATTTCTGCAAAGAGACACTGCTGTTGAGTTTTGCAAATGTATTTTTTTGGCCCTTTGAGCACCACAAGCCGAGTGCCATCTAGTTCCATTAAATTTGAGTGAAGACAGACATCTCTACAGTCGATATTTCCATCACTCTGCAACTCACACCAGCAATCTAGATTGATAAATAGCACTACAGGTTAAATGAAAAAACAGGTATTTTTGATCTTGGGGTGAACTGTCCCTTTAAACAATTAAGTAGAGTTGAGGTCAATTAATTGATCAGAACATCCAGTGCTCATGTCTGCATTGACTCAGTGTGTTTGGGTTTGGAGGGGAAGCACAGAGACAGAGAGATCAGAGATGGTATCAGGACCTCAGTGTGTGTGGTAATCTGGAAAACTTGATCATTCTGCTTCGCCCGACTTCACCAGCGGATCGCCACCCAATCCAGACCACACACAACACTCTCCACCCCTCCTCCGCCTGCCTGCCTACTGCCTCTGTCTCCAAAACAGAGAGGAGACAGTGTAGCAGGGAGGGATGGAGAGATTGGTAGAGGATGGGGTGTGTGTGGGGGGGTCCTACTCTGAGCGTATGCACATTTTGCACGTTTTCACTTTTCCTCTTTTCCCGCCCTGTCCTAATTATTTCTATTTTGGGACACTGAGGCCCACCAAACATAGAGCTAGTGCTGATAGATCAGGCGTGTATAAATAAACCAAGGCAAGGCTGGCAGCATGTCAGCAAGGGCAGAGGCCAGATAGGCTGCACTGATTACCTCCATTATCAGGGACAGGCCTCATTAGGAGCCTCTGGCTCTGTGTGTGTATGTGTGTGTGTGTGTGTGTGTGTGTGTCTGTTGTATTGTTACAATACAGGACTAAGTGTCCCGAGGATGTAGACTGAGGGAGAATCCTCCAAAATGTGGAGATTTTGTCTGCCTTAACTTCTGTAAGGGGTTAGTTTAAGGGCTTAGGCCTCAGTTTAGGGGTAGGATCTAGTTTACAGTATATTAGGTAAAGGTTAAGATGACTCCATACAAGATACTGAAAAGTGTTGGGGATTAAAATACACAAAAATGTGATGGGGCTTGTTTCCATTGTGGGTGCCAGTGCAATTTGTGTTCACAAGTTCCCGTAGGGACCCGTCGGGACCCTCTAGTGTGTGAATGTGTCTCCTATCTATAGGGTCCTATCTGAATTTCTGTCTTTGAGAGATATTATTTTGTAATATAACTGAATTTTCTATCCATATATATAAACTTTAAATATATTAAAATTATAAGGCATCTTTGAGTAAACTGCGAGTATCATTCAAGTAGGCTATCTCGTGGCCGGGCCGAGTGTCCTCTTTTCTGGAAATCAAAATATGGTCACCCTACTAAGTATGCTATGTTATCTGTACATAAACAGTACTATTTTCAACACAATGATGTTTTACATAGAGAAATGTAAAATAGTCTGGACCATACGTAAAGGGAAAGCTGACAGTTTGTGAGAAAATATTACTACATACAACTACAGCCAGCAGATTGTTAGCTTAGCTTAGCCTAGCATAAAGAGTGGAAACGATGGGAAACAGCTAGCCCTGCTCTCTCTAAAGCAGCACCTCTAAAGCTCACTAATTAACACAAATTTTGTCTGTATATTTCCTACAAAAACCAAGGTGTTCAAAAAGTTGTGGTTTTATTAGAGATATTTGCCAGACTATATCTTTGCCTGGTGCAGCAAATTCCTTTAGCTAAGCTAAGCGAACTGGCTGCTAGCTGCTAGCTGCTGTAGCTTCAGCTTAAGCGTACAAACATGAGAGTGGTGGGCTATTGATTTTCTAATCTAATTTAGTAAAAGAGGGAATACGCAATGTTAATCTCTTCCTCTAACTGTATTTAACTACAGTTTTTTGGAGACACCATTAATTGATAACAAACTGTAATTAAATAAGAAATAATTTATGTCATGCACACACACTTAAGCTTTAACTTTAGCATACCCAAATAGCTATTAGGCTACATGTTTTTCTTGTGTATTAAAATGCTTATCAGTAGTTCTCTAAATGATAAATAAGTGTACACAAAGTGCATTGTCTACTACGGTGACCAATAGTAGGCTACAAAAGAGTAGTAAAATAAAAGCTAATGGTCCGTCTTTGTCTTTGTGCATGGACATGATGTGTTTTGTGTGTGTGTGTGTGTGTGTGTGTGTGTGTGTGTGCTCAATCTCATACCCCGCCCCGGTCCAGTGCCCTATAAGTACCAGGCATTGCAGCGTGTGCCAAATATAGACTCCACAAAGACTGCTCCCTCCACAAATGTGAGCAACCTTAGTAATGATTAACACGGGACACAAAGATATATAAACAGAGGATTTGAGAGTTTGAATTGTCCAAAATTTGAATGTCAATTCAGCCATTCATGTTTGTGTTGTTCACAGAAAAAACTGACAGACAGACATATGAACTAACCAAAACAGATTATACAAGGTTGTTGTCAGTGGTAATAAATTAGGAAATGGATGGCATGGTGACTTTTCAACTTGTCATAGCAGGAAGCGCACAGATGTAAATAACAGCAACAACAATAAAGGCCAGCATGTTCAGAGCTGTGAAACTGAAATAGCTACATAAAATGCAGTCACCATTATTGTAATTTGTTACACCTGTGTAAATATATTTACTCGGGTAATTATTACCTGTATTCAGATTCAGATTCAGTTCATTTATTGGTCTCCTTGGAGCTAGGGGTCAGCATACACATACATACAATCACCATATAGTCACTAACATAAAATACACACATTACAACACATAGTCACCCAGTTACCTCAGTGCATCAAATTAAATACATAATACATACATCAGACACACTCCTCATTAATCAATTTAATCGACAACAGAATAAACGAGTTTTTGTACCTGTTATACCTACATCATGGTACTCTGCACCTTCTTCCTAAATGCAATAACTCATATTCAGAATTCAGTACATGGTCAGGATCAGACACAGTTTTACGGGCTTGTCTTATCACTGATTGTTCAAAAATGACTTGATGTCTGCGATACACAAAATACACACATTTACAACACTAAACAACTCATAAAATAGGCAAGGGTTCAAATCAATTTTAAACAAATGATAAAGGAGCAGGTAATGGGGGTGTAATTAATAATTAACTGTTTTTATTGGAACTATTGTATCAAACCAGGCAGTTGGTTGCATATACACTAGATATATCTACACAACAGTACATCGAGTAGTTAAAAATAGTGATGTCCCTC